>NW_025335268.1:9066422-9420727 GCF_004798865.1 Varanus komodoensis | reverse complement strand
GGGTACAGGGATGATGGGTGTGATCGCAGTCGTGCTGGGGGGCGGGGAGATGGCCACACTTGTGCTCGGGGTTGGGGGGAGATGGCTGCGATCTTTGTTGTTCTTTGTCACTTTGCTTCACATTTTTCTGATTTAAAAAAATAGTCCCAGCATGGATTAACCTTATTTACACTGAACCTTATGGGGAAATTTAACTTGGCTTACAACCAATTTGGGTCAAGACCAGAGTCCTGGAACAGATTAAGCTCATGAGCCAAGGTACCACTGTAGTTTACATACAACAGTACTAAAACTTTTGTTAAAATACATGACTAATACATGAACAGTTACAATTCACAAAATAAAAGTTTTTTAAACCCCAAACAAATAAAACCCCATCAAGCCTGGGCCCAGCTTATCTTTCCTTCCTTGCCTGTCCTTATTTCTCTTTCCCCCTCAGTGTCCAATATCATAGGCCAAGTGCTGAGTCCTCTAGTCGCCATGACCACATATGATTTAAGATTAGGATATATTTTGTCTCAGTGATAGTATCTTATCACAGATTCAAATCAGCACTGCAATGTAAAATGGTATTTGTGTTTTTCCATGCGAACTGTTGGGGAAGGCATGCCAAGCTGGTTACTGCACATTTACTGGCACGAACTGGAACTACAGGGGAACAACTCAGCTGGCGCTAACTCCAAACTGCAACTGGATCTTTGAATTGTGCATTTCACTCTTCAAAGTGTGTGCATTAACATTGTCTTGTCCAAACAACAACCCTCTAAGTTATGCCAGTGTTATTATCCCCCATATTGCAGATGGGTGACTGAGGCTGAGAGAGAGTAGCTTGCCGGAGGCCACCTGGTGGATGCCTGTCAGACTGAGATACAAACTAAAGACTCAACTCGGACTCTTAAGCTGTTATGACAGTCAGTGTAAAGTGGTGGCTAGAGCATTGGACTGAGGACCTGGAAGATCTGGGTTCTAGCCCCTGCTCAGCAATGAAGAGTCAGTCCTCCTCGTATCTGGTCTTCTTCTTTTCTGCCTTCAACTCTCCCTAGCATGAGTATCTTCTCCAGAGAAACTTGCCTTCTCCTGGAGTGAGAAATACAACAGCCTCTGTTTTGTCACTTTTGCTTCTAGGAAAAACTCTGGCTTGATTTGATCTAGGACCCACTTGCCCATTTTTCTGTCAGTCCAGGGTATTTGCAAAGTTCTCTTCCAGCACCATGTTTCCACTACATCCATTTTCTTCCTGTCAGGTTTCTTCACCATCCAGCTTTCATACCCATAAATAGTAATTGGGAATACAATAGTTTGAATGATCTTGACCTTGGACTCCATTTGAACATCCTTACATTTGATTATTTTCTCTAGTTCCTTCATAGCTGCCCTTCCAAGTTTCAGTCCTCTTTGAATTTATTGGCTTCAGCCTCCCTTTGACTTGATGAATGAGCAAGGGATGATGAATTGAATTGATGACTGAGCAAAAAAGATATGGCGAAGAAGCATAACCCAAAAGACTCCAGTGGGATCCTTGGGCAGTCAGTCCCGAAGGACTGAAAGGCTGGGTCTCTTGGGTTCTCAGTAGTGGCAGGACTACCAGTGGGCGCTACTGCAGCAAAGCTCGTGCCCTCAGGTGGGGTTACCTGCAGCTGCCAGGTTCCCACAACATCCTCTGTCTCAGCCCAGGAATGTTCAGTACCAGAACTGAGCTGAGAGCCCCCTCCAACAAAAATCTACCCCTAAATCTCTCTCAGGTCATCATAACTTCAGCAGCCTAGCTAAATTGGTTTTATTGATTTTGATTTTTTGATTTGTATTTTTGATAAGCCACAGGGCATCAGAAATGCTATTGATTCGTTGCAAATCAGCCAAAGATCAACCAGTAGACCCTGATCTATCTTCCCTAATAGAGGTACAGATGCAGATAATGCAGAAAGTTTCACTTGTTGCACTTCTGCCTGCCATATGAGTGTTAAAAGGTTATGACTTCTCAGAAAATACAAAAAGAAGGACTGTAGACAGACTCAAATCTTCAATTTTGTTTTGCCTGGCTGCTAAAGAGACGGAGAGAGGGAGAAAAGTACCGTACAGAGTTATGCTGTAGGGAAACTTTAGTTTGAGATATGGGTAGGTAGGCACATGCCCAGTGGGCTTTTTCCTTCTCTTATCCACATCTTGCACTAAATGACTCAGTGATGCAAAGAGGCAGAAGGTACGCAGCATGAAAGAAAAAAGAAAGGGGAGATTCTTGAGATTCTTTCCAATGGAAAAAAATGTCTTCTCTTATCACTCAATGTCAACAATAACAGCCACCTGCATTTAAACAGCCCAAGAGGTAATTTAAGGTCTCCTCTTATACCTCAACAGACTTCTCTTGCAAAGCAAATGGGAAACCTTGAAGCACAAAATAAACAGATCACATTCATAGGTCTGTGCACCAAGTTTGATTGCTCCAGTTTAATCGGAATGATCACAAACAGAGCGGCCGGCACTTGGAAATATAGCTGAGCTGACGCATCCCCTCTGTCATTGACACTGTAGACTTTTTAAAGCATTCAAACCTCAGGGAGAAAGAATGCAGTAGGAGACCAGAAACCCAGCAGTGTCTTTCTAAACCAGAGTCTGAAGTCACTACTGAACTGAATGAGAGCTGATGAACTCAAAACTTTACCCAGACAAGACTGAGGAGCTGTTGGTTGGTGACATGGTTGACCAAGAAAATAGGTTTTGCCCTATTCTGGATGGGGTTCTTCTCTTTTCACCCAGGAATCACGACCCTGAACCCTGATATAATTTGGCCTGGAGGGCATGATGGAGATTGTCCAGCACACCCACATCAGTTTGGTTGCCCACCCTGCTCCAGGCTGTAAGATTTCCCACCCAGCCTTGCCTTGCCTTGCGATCCACATCCTCAACTGTTCTTAACCAGTGTTACCAGCAGCCTTGCCTGGAAATTGGGATGTGTGTCCAGTCACCCACACCTCCTATTTAGTCTTCTCTGAAATGGGTAGATACACTGTATTTTTATTTAAACTATGCTTATCATTTCTAAATTTTCACCTATGTGTATAAATGCAGGCATGCAAATACATTGCAAATCGGTGTCCTCTTTTGTCCTCTGACTGGTTGATGCATCTATGACCGCCCTGAGGATCTCAGCCTCCAGGTATTTTACATGGGGATGCTTTTCAAACCTGGGAACTTCAGCTCTTTCAAAATACAGCCCCAAGTTTGGGATGAACAGACCTCAGTAATACCTAAAGGGTTTCACATCCCACCAGTTTGTTTATGGGTACTTGTTGAAGTGCTGCTTCTGACCAATAAAGCCCCACATGTGATAGCACAGGGTTGGGTGGGGACAGTGGACTGAAAGATCATATCCTTCCATACTGACCTAACATGGTGCTACAAGCTTCACTGGAGCCCTCCGCCTGGATGCCCCCACTTAATGTGTGGGGTGTGCAGCTGCCATGAATAGGTGCCTCACCTGGGGAAACCTTTCACTGCATCTGTTTGACTGGAGCCATCAGGCACCAACTGAAAACTTGTTGGTTAAGCAGGGCATTTAATGACCGAGCTTTAAAGTGACAGGTCAGGGTATTTTGTGGGTGTCTAGGATCTGTTGTTCCACTTTGTTTGTTATGATGTTTTGCTTGCTGCCTTAAGCAACTGCATTGAAAATGGGGATATAAACAAACAAGACCCACAGGGGCCCAGCCACAAAAAGATGGCAACCTTCGGAGCTTCTGAAAAGGGAAGGCAGTGTCTGAGAAAGGATGAATTAGCAGAACCCCTGCAGCAACTTCTGCAATCCACATAGATGCATCAACAAAACAGAGGGCAGAAGAGGACACCAACTTGCAATGTATTTTCATGCATGCATTTATAAGTATAGGTGAAAATTTAGAAATAATAACCATAGTTTAAATAAAAATGCAGTATATCTACCCATTACAGAGAAGGCTGCCTAGGAGGTTTTCTGTGTGAGGCCATTACTCAATTGCTCTCTGAGATATAAGACACTTGGTCACCCAAGGAGCAGGAAATGATCTGTGGAGTGAGCAAGTTGCTTTGCTAGAGGTGGGAAGGCTCAAACGGAAACGAGTAAGGCGGTTCTAGGAGAAAGGACCTGGGAGAGGAGCAGGAGGAAAAAAAGCAGAAATCAGAGGGCAAACCTGGCAGGCGCTCTCTGCTTCTTGTGCACCGGAGCACTACAGTGCAGTTCCCATTTCTGCTGTGCCCCCCAGGCCTTGCAATAACGCAAGCACAATTTCCTCAAAATAATAATTGTGGATCGAGAGCATAAGCAATGTCACGTTCGACTGACAGATGCCTCAAGGCACTGCTTGTGTTTCTGTCCTTATCTCTTTCTGCCCAGCCATGAGGACTGTAAAGTGGAGGGCTATATGTTAAAGTTTTCCATTCTCATTCGGCAGCAGCTGCCGCTTTGCCATTGTTCAAACGCCTTCCTGATTTCTTAAACAAAAATAAAAATAAAATTTAATTAGCTACCTCTCATTCCCTCAGCCAAACAACCAAACAGCTCCTGTTAAAAGCTATGGCGTAATTCAGCATCATTTGCTTCCTGCAAAGTTACAATTACTCTTCAAGGCTCATTTGCCTCAAGATCATTTTAAAAAGCCATAAAGCCCAGGAGGGTCGTTGCCTGGTCTTTGGGAATGTTTGTCAGAGGAAAGAAAAAGAAGCAGGAATCCAGACTAAATGAAAGCCAGTGCAATTATCTAGGTGCCCCTTGGTACTGCACTCGCTGCTCATGCTGTCTCATTAATAACTGACATCCATTAGTACGGGGTCAGGAGGTGGCCAGCATTTTCGTGCCACTGACAGCTGCTATGTCTTTCCCAGGAGCACACAAACAGGATTTCAGCAGGTAAAGTAGGACTGCTAACGTTGGCTGCAAGCTTGCCCAGCTTTTTACCATTAAAACGCAACCATCTCATTGATGTGCACGCTCTGTTTTCCCCCATAGAGCTGGACTGGAAGTTGGCCGTCCTACTTTGCCTGCTGCAGTGAAAAGGGCATGAAAATGCGGCCCACCTCCTTTTGGTGGCACAGTGGGGTAAGCACAGCATGGATCGCCCTTGAGACCAGGGCTCACGTGCAGCCCACCCGCAGCTTGTTGTCTGCCATATAGAGATGGAAAAGAGAATGCCAGGAGTGAAGGTTTGTCTGGGAGAGAGATGTGGGAAAGGAAAGGCGCTAGCCAATGTAGAGGTTCGGTGTTCCTTCCTGCCTGCCAGGCAAGTAGATTAGTGCCACAAGGAACGGGGTGAGCTGTGGGGCGTCAGTAGGGTGGAAAGGGAACAATTTCTGTGCTGCCAATTCTTCTCCTTCCCTGCTTTCTATCCTAATCTCAGTGATACCTTCACTGTCAGCCTGCTGCCTCCATAATGCTTTGCTCCTCAAGGGAGATTTCCAAGCTCCCCCCTTTTTAAAAATTAAAAACAGCATCAAGCACCAGGTTGCATGATTTTATAAATGCTTTTTGTAGGGATCGTGGCACAGTTCTCCCAAAGTACAGCACTGCAAGATGGTTAGCTCAGAGTCTGAATCTGAACTGGAAGAAGAGGCAAGGTCCAAACTCTTAGCCGAAACGCCAAGGTCAGTACACCCCAAGATAAGCTGAGCAACTGGTAATAACCAGGCCATTCTGTTTCAGGGGAAAACATTGCTGAACAGATAGGGCCAGAGAGGGATCGATGTAATAAAATCAATCTCATCACCTGGCATCAGATCAAAAGGGCAGATCAATAGAGTAGCATCCCACATTCTCACCATGTGGCCCACAAGTAGCAGGAACCTCCCTGAGGGCAGAACTAACTCCATTTGGTTGGTGGGGGAGGAAGGCAATTCAATTTGGAATCAACTTCTTGGCATGAATGGTAATCACACTAATTAGCTAGCTGACTTCCTAACTTGATTTGTGTCTTTTGCTAGCAACTTCTGCTGTACACCTTTTGTATCCCACAGCCAGTCTGGCTGGTCTGCTTTAACATAAGGACTATAGTTAAAAGCCTCTTGTTTTGATCTGTTTGGATGGAAAAAGAGGAAAAGGGGAACGATGAGCCTGCAACATGTATTATACATGTGATACATGGGGTTTTAAACAGGAATAGTTTCTGGCTTCCAATACATATCCAATTGCAATTTATACCATTGCCCCTCTTTCACTACATCTCCATGAAGACGGTTTCATGCGATCTAGCATTTGCATTATGTACAGCTTGCAAAGCAGGAGGAAACTCTAGCCCGCAGCCCAAGGTGGCCCTCTAGACCTTTCCATTCAGTTTCCCATGCTCCTGCCAGGCCCCGCTCCTTTCTATAAGCCATACCTCCTTACTGGTTCCATTCTTGTTAAGCTGATGGAGGGTTGTTGCTCAGTGGCCGAGGTTCTACTTTGTATGTAGAAGGTTGATGGCTCTGTCTCCCATGTAGAGAAGGGGACTGTCTCACATACATTATGGCTAGATTTGTTCAATTTTGAGAAGGAGGCAGAGGAGTGGGGTGGGGGGCAGAATGCTTGATAGCTTCAGATTTTCCTAGTAAAATTTCTCAGGCAAAGTGGGAGCATCAGCCCACCTCAGAGAGGGAGGAAAGTTTTTGAGGGCTGGAGTGGGAGGGAAAGCAGGGATTGCTCTTTGTTCCAGTCAGTGAAGTGCCCAGGGCTCCCACTGCCTAGCCTGCAAGCTCCAGGGGCCACCCTGAGGGTAGGGCCAGAAAGAGAGGAGGGAGAGGATGTTTCCATTTGGATTCAACTCTTTATATGGGCAGATGCTTCTCCTAGATCTTAAATTGAAAACTATTCTGATTTATACTGTTCTGTAGCCAGTTAAGTTTTAATAAAAGAACTGTGCTTCTAAGATTTTGATTGAGTCCCCCAAAGAGAGGAAGGGAAATGATCTGTCCTTGCCACCCAGCATCTCTGGGTAAGACTAGGAAAAAAAATCTGCCAGAATCCCTGGAGAGCCGCTTCCTGTTTCACGTTCCTAGGGTGGAGGAGGCAATTGCCTGGATGCAGCTGTGCCCCTTCCTCCCCCCCCCCCCCCACCCCCGGTCCATGCATGCACAGAGAATAAGGACAAGGGTCATGCTGGCAACTCTTCCTGCTTTGGAGTTTGACCTATCACTGCTGCTATAAGTTGAAGTTCTCTGGATGGCTTACAAAGTGGTTGGAATAGCTCTTACTTTGATATAGTGAAGGCCTGATTTCTAGCAGCTACCCATCTCTCATTTGCCAGTGGCACCCCAAGCATGTCCCTTGGGAAAGGTCTTCAGGCCTGAACAGGGAAGAAGGCAGTACTTCAGGTCAACTTCCCAGAAACCTTCTCTGGTCCACCTTTAAGCTCAGAAGAGACAGAACTGGCCATGTCTGGGGCCACTGCACCACAGGCTGAGGAACTGGGCAGCGTTCCTGACACTGAACCTGAGGCCAGCAATCCGCACCTGAAGAACCCTTGTGGGCTCTTTGTCCCAAGGTTAATTTGTCTGAGGAATCAACCTTGCAGGAAGCAGGCCAAGTAGGAGACCGCAGACCAGAGAAGTGCTCATCTTCATGCCACAGAGTGGGTCTTTATGAATGTTCAGTCTTTGGGCAGGGATGGTGGTCCATAGGACGGATAAATCAGATGGAGACACTCAGTGTACTCTCAGCCTTTGATGGAGTAAGTTGCTCACTTGGAGCTTTCTATGGTACTGGAACCACTGGTCTGCTTGGCTTTGTGGGTATCCACTGTGGATGGATCAGAACAGGTAACCACTCTTGTGACCAGGATGCATGAGGAAAGACAGCTAGAGATGCAGAAGATTGCAGGATGGTTTGGACCATTTTGTCCTTTGCCGTCCTGTCACTCAACATGCAGGGATTTAGTTCCATCATTCACCTTTGTGAACTCAGACCTGAACTTCTAAGCAGAGAAGTATGAGCACTTAAACAATACTTATAATTCTGTTTAGGACATTTCAGTAGAGGAGAGCAATCTCCAATAAAACACATTGCATAATAAATATAAATGGAGTAAAAGCATTAAAAATAGCTGGTCTTTATGAAAAAGGTGATCTTCAACTCCATCCAAAAGGATAGGAGGAAGGATGCTCAGTTTGTCTCAAGGGCTTTGAGGCTGTCAAATGGAAGGTTCTGGCCCTCCTGGAAACTTTCCTAGCCTCAGTAGAAGACAGAAGCTGCAGGAAGACTTCATTGGAAGGCTTTGAATGCTGGTTAGAGTTATGAGAGAAATAATTGCTTTTGGAGGTGTCATATGAAAAAACTGGTCCACAACTTTTAACAGAATAATGCCACAGCCTGCACCAGCTGAAGCTTCAGAGCCACTTTCAAAGGCAGCCCCAGAACTGAAACCATGTTGCCACAGCCCAGCCTGGACCTCATCAAAGCACACAGAGCTGTAGAAGGACCCAGTGGGGGGCAGAGCAGGGGAGAGAGGAAAAGTGAGGATCCTGTCCTAGCCAAGGCACTCCATACTTCCCAGTCATCTTCCTCACCCAGGTTCCTGAGTGAAATGCATCAAAACTGTTGTCCTGCAACAGCAGGGGGTTGGACCCGATGGCCTTCATGGCCCCTTCCAACTCTAGTATTCTATGATTCTATGAAATGGATGCTGGAACTAGGAGCCAATTTCAACTGACTACCATGCTGTGCAGTACAGTCCTATGGCAGTTCCTTTGCTCCAGGTCTGTTCAGCTGACCGGATGGACATTTCCACACAGCAAGCAAGAAGTTATAACTACTACAGAGTGAAGAGGTTTTTTTTTCTTTTAAGTATAATCTTTCCTAGGAAAAAATATTTCTGGCCCCTTCTGGTTAGAAGAAATGGGTTTCAATTCCACTGACATTTTAACTTCTTGTTATTTGACACCTCATTTCATTGTTTTAATTCTATTCAGAAGCCCGAAGAGAAGAGAAGAGAAGAGAAGAGAAGAGAAGAGAAGAGAAGAGAAGAGAGCCAGGCATCCCCGCAGATGCTGCTGCCTGGGGCTATAGGCCAATGAAGGCAGATTGCAGGAAGACAAGCACTGACAGGTCCCTTGTTCCTTTATTTCTGCCCAACTCCCCAGGCTTTAAGAGTGGATAAGGATCTTAGCAAATGCTCCAAGCTTTTACCTCAGGGCCAAACCAGACCTGACAGCAGAGCTGCTTCTTCAAACACAAGCCTGCCTTCACACACATACAAAGCAGTGTGTGCTAGGGCAACAGCCTGGTTTAAAGAGCAAAGGGGGCAGGAGGGCAACCGAATCTTCCCCCTGCCCCACAGGGACTTTTCTCCTCATGGGTATGCAAGAGGTTTGCAGAGAAGCAAGCTACAGGAAGAAGGAAATCTAATAATTACCCTTCACCTGTGTACCTCCTTTGCTCTTTGAATCAAATCCCATGCCTGGAAATGCAATTGAGGCCAACTCATATTTAAAGCACAGCTGAAGCTTTCTGGGGCATAAAATGGCCATTGAGAGGGGCGTAGCTTCTGTCTTCACAGGAAAGCTAACTCCCCTATTTTCTCTGCCAGTGCTGCTGATGGGCAATACGGGGTGGTTAAACTTCTTTTAATGGGGTGGTTAAACTTCGGGGTGGTTCGTTTAACTTTGTTTAATGGGGTGGTTAAAGTTCGTGATCCATCAGCTGCGTCCCTTCCTGGAGAATGATTGCCTGGCAACAGTGACACACGCATTGGTAACTTCCTGATTGGATTTCTGCAACGCGCTCTACGTGGGGCTACCCTTGAAGATGGTCCAGATACTTCAGTTGGTGCAGAATAGAGCTGCTAGGCTGCTGACGGGGACTGGGCATTGTTCTCATATAACCCCAGTTCTCCGTCAGCTCCACTGGCTCCCGATTGAAGTCCGGGCCCAATTCAAGCCCTCAACGGCTTGGGCCCTGGGTATCTAAAGGAATGCTTGCATCCATATATGCCCTCCCACCCCTTGAGATCAGCAACAGATGCCCTTCTCCGGGAACCCTCTGTGAATGATATTAGGAGTGTGAGTACCCAGAGGAGGGCCTTCTCTGTGGTGGCGCCCCACCTATGGAATGCGCTCCCCAGAGGGGTCCACCTGGCGCCATCATTATTTGTTTTTTGGCGCCAGGCTAAGACCTTTTTATTTAAAATTTATTTTAAGTGTTAATTTATTATGTAGGATTTTTAAAATAATTTAAGCCGAGATGCACCGGGTTTTAATATTTTTAGTGTATAAATTTTTGTATGATTTTGTTTGTTTTTATTGTGAGCCGCCCCGAGTCTTTGTTGCGATGGGGGCAGCATAGAAATGTTTTAAATAAATAAACTGAGAAGGAGGCAGCATGGGTCAGACTGGAAGGGACAGGCCTGCCTTCGGTGGCCCAGTTACACACTGAAACCAAGAAGGAGGCCAGAAGGGGACACAGGGTTGCCCCAAAATAGCTGGTGCTGAACAGTTTTAGAAATCATTACTATAACTGAAACAGTGCTACATCTCACCATAGTGGGGTGACCAGGGAGTCTGTGTCCCTGGCAAGAGTCCCCCAGCCTTTACCCCATTAGTGCCTTTGTTTCCTTTGTAATATGCCCACACCTCAGCTTGTTGCTATGTTCATGCATTTCCACACTGGGCCAGTTCATACAAACCCTGACCTTGTGAAGACTCAACTCACTCTTCTGCATCCTGGGGAAAAAGTACTTTTGTGCTGCACAAAGACTGTACCTTCATCATCATCTCTGGGCCCCACCACACACCTGGGCTGATAAGGTAGTCAGTCTATAGACATGTACTCACCATAGGCACTAAATAAACAGGTAGCTAAATCAGGACTCTGCCAGTGCCACTAAAAATTAAATCAATTCATAGGTCTAGATGAATTGAATGGTCTAGAATGAAACCTAGATTTCATTCTAATGCATTTAGCACATTCTAACACATTTCATTCCACCACATATTTTAACTCCTGTGCATTCTTGCACATCTAAGTAACCAAACACCACCATTTTTGGGGATACTCAGATGTTGGTTCTTTGCTTTCCAATGGAAATGAAAATGTCCTGTTTGCTATTCACATTTGTATGGAATGGTTTTGCTTTAAACTTTTAGCTATTCTTTGCCAGGGGAACCAATACATTTAAAATATCTTTTGTTTGCATTCCACTTGTTTCCTCCACCCTAAGAGTGCTTTAATATAGACTATGGTTACACACATGCACAAAAATTCAGATACAAGATTCTTGGAATAATGTAGAACTTTTGTCTGAATATACAAGATTGCTTTCATAATTTGGCAAGCTATTTCAGATTCCGAGCAGGCAAGTTTGCCTGTCATTAAGTGAAATGTTCATATTGCTTATTAAATTTCTATGTGGAAATGGAGTCTTCTCTCCTTTAAACTCAAGTAAGAAGAAAAATACCATCAATGGAAAAAGCAAGATGGCATCTAGATAAACACATACAAATGGTTCTGTTTTTGAAAAAAGAAAATACTTTTGTATTGTCATTCTGGTATATATACAAAAGGGAAAGAAAATATTAGATCCTCTGAGAGCCTTAATGAATCAGAAACTGGAGTTGAACATAAACTCTTGGAGAAAACATGAAGCTAGTTTTGATCACTGCTATCTGGGACAATAATTCGAGGATGCAGAACTTCCCCAGACATCTATTATGCAGTGCTTATGGCTGATATGCTAACAAGGGATGGCTAAGGAATTCAGATCTTTGTAGATGTTGATACTTTATCTGATTCACATTTCTTGGATTAATGGGGTACAGTTTTCAGCACAAAAACCATATCAAAAGGCATTGAAAAGTGTGTATTTGTGATGAAATACATGTATTTGGAAATAAAGTTTCTCAAGAAATCCATATTTTCAGAGATAGCACGTGCAAAAGGATATTCAAATTTAAAAGTAAAGTTTTGTGCAGATTTAAACATGCAACACAAACACAAACAGAAATCTTAGTCACAAGATGAGACTGGGATGGAACAGGCCATTCTGGAACTTTGTGCCATTTTTCCAAGAGTAAATGTTTGGGAAAGTGGCACAAACGGGAAATTGAGCCATCAGCTTCCCACCCCTTGGGATAGGTTTGCAATCTACCTTTTGCTGTTTTTGACACAGTCAAGCACACACAGTAAATTAGGGGTTGTAATTCCTTAGATTGCATAGCTGCCTGGGGAATGCTGGGAGTTGTAGTCCAACACATCTGAAGGGCGGCAAGTTGGGGAAGGTTTCCTTAGTGAATGATTAAGGCTGTGCTTTTATACCCACTTACTTGGGAGTAAGGTCCATTAAACGCAGTAAGACTGGTTTCTAAGTAAGCATGTATCCAATTGCACTGGAAGTAAGTCTACTTTGAACTCAACAATACTGGGCCTACTGAATTGTGCCAAACCTATTGATGGCTTTCACAAATATCATTAGCCCCTGTGCTAAAGAATGATAATAGAAGTAAAGACACTTCAGGCTAGGCTACTGAGCTTTCCCACTGTTTCTCTGGGAAGGGACTGACAGGCTATCCAGGTGGAAGGAAGGAAGGAAGGAAGGAAGGAAGGAAGGAAGGAAGGAAGGAAGGAAGGGAGGGAAGTGCATGTTGGAAGGACACATGCTGCCCCCAGGGCTCTCTGGCAAAGGCAGCTCATCCTGCAGGAGCCATAGCCATGTCCCAAAGCCAAAGCCAAAACAGTTCTTTTCATTGTGGCTCTTCTCTAGGCCTGAGACTGCAATACTTGACAGAATGGCTCTCCCAGCTGCAGGTCAGTCAAGATTTGGGGCAGGACTCCGGCAGTGACCTCTGAGGCCATCAGGCCCAACCCCCTGCTTAATGTGGGACTCAAGTATCCCATCCAGATTCTAACCAGGGCTGCCCCTGCTTACGTCAGATCAAGCACTTCAGGCTATACAGAAGCACCTGGTGATAACTAGGAGGAGGGCCTTCTCAGTGGTGCCCCCCCCCCCAGCTATTAAGATGTTCCCCACTGAAGCTTGCCTTACACAATCTCTACTATCCTTCTGGTGCCAGGTCAAGACTGTCATCTTTAAAAGGGCATTTAATCAGCCCAAGTAGTATATCAAAGTGTTCTGTTGGCCAACACAATTTTTGTCGTAATTTGTGTTACCTGTTGTACCAGTATAAATTTACTTTTAAAGTTTGTAATATCATCTTTATGATGTTTAACTGTTTGTATTTCTTGTATTGTATCATTGTATCTATAGCTATTGGGTGGTATAGAAACAAAATATATCACCATCACCTTCATCACCAGCATAGACCCAGTCTGGGAGATCTGACACCCTCTTTCAAATGAAATGTTGGGCCAGAAGTTGGTGCACTCTAGGAAGATGTGAGTGCGGTAAGTTTGGAGAGATACAGTGATTCGCCATCACCATTTGGCTAGTGCCGTTTATGTTACTATCAGGGTGGATTGAATCCAAGCATGGGGACAGGGGTGGGAACAAGAAAAGGAAAAAACAAAACACAACAGAAAGGGAAGGGACAAGAAAAGAAAGAATCCAAGCCCGGGGGGCGGGGGGGGGGGAGAGCAGAGAGAATCCCAAAAATAACTGCTAGCAAGTGCAAATGCCCAGAGTACAAATCTTCCCACAGGCCCAAAAAGGTTGACAGATTTATTTTAAAGCTTGCTAAAAATAAAAGTGGTCTAGACAAATGCAGGACCACTTTTGTATTAAACATCCTGGTATGTGAATCTGAGTTTATAGAAGGTATTCCTGGTGGTCCTGCAAACCTCATTTGATTTTATTTTTTATGAATGCATTTCTAACTATCATGTATTTGGAGAGATATTTAAACATATGGATAGTCAGCTACATTTGCAAAAATCAATATGGCCTGAATGGACCATTCAGTCACCAAAGAAGGAAGGGGGGTGAAATTTGTTTGTTTCATATTCACACTTCCAAAACTAGTATGCCAACTGGAATACCATGTTTGCATGTCAGTTTTGTACTTCTCTAAATTTTATATAAATATGCATTCATTAGGGAAATCATACATAAAAATACATATATCTAGCTAAATTCAGGGACATGCAGGACGGATAAAAGGAAGGACTTCGTTATACAGTGCATTGTAAAACTTTGGAACTCACCACCAGAAGATGTGGTGATGGCTCCCAATCTGGATAGCTTCAAAGTGGGATTAGACAAATTTCTGGAGGGGGAAGCTATCAATGGCCACTAGTCCTGATGGCTATATGCTACCTCCAAAATCAGAGGCAGTATGCCTAGGTACATCAAGTGCTGGGGATCCTGGGAAGGAGGGTGCTGCTGCACTCATGTCCTGTTTGTAGTTTTCCTACAGGCAGCAGGTTTACCACTGAGTGCCCAGAACCAGACTAGATGGTACCCTTAGTTTAGCCTAGTATGCCTCTTACGCTCTGCAAATTGCATGTTGCTGCTGTTGCATTCTACCAACTCATCTCCAGCTTGTGGCAATGCTATAAATGAGGGTCCCCCAAACCGGCCTATGCTTGACAGCCCTGTTCAGTTCTTCTGAACTCAGGTTTCCTTTATGGAGCCAATCCATGTCTTATTTGGTCTGCCTTTCCATTTTTGTTCCTCCGTCTTTCCCTTTGTAAACCACCCAGGGAAACTTTGAGCTGATAGAGGGTGTAAAAATCTAATAAATAGAAAACTAATAGTAAGATTCTCTTCTCAAGTAAGTCTTGGCAGTATAACAGTCAGTTTTGTGACTTTTGCTTCTAGGGAAAGCTTTGGCTTGATTTGAACTAGGAACCCTCTGTTTGTCTTTTTGTCAGTTCAGTGCATGTGCAAAGCTCTCCTCTTTCAAATGCACCAATTTTCTTCCTGCCAGGTTTCTTTATCGTCCAGCTTTCATACCCATGCATAGTGATGAGGAATACAATGGTGTGGGTGATCTCAGCCCTGGTCTCCAGTGAAACATGCCTGCACTTGATTATCTTTTCTAGTTCCCTCATTGCTGCCCTTCCAAGCCTCAGTCTTCTAATTTCTCAACTGCAGTCTCCCTTTGAATTTATGACTGATGCAAGTATGCAAAAACTTTTGCAATTTCCAGTTCTTCATTTCTGACATTAAAGTAGTGTAATTCTTCTGTAGTCGTGATTTTTGTTTTCTTAATGTTCTACTACAGTCCTGCTTCTGCATTTTCTTCTTTCACTTTCATCAGGAGTTGTTTCAGCTCATTGGTTTCTGCCAGTAATATAGCAGAATCTACATACCGAAAATTATTGATGCACTTTCTGCCATTTTTTACTTCCTCTTCCTTGATCCTAAATCAAGCGTCCTTATAATATGCTCTGCATACAGATTAAACAGGTAGGGAGATAAAATACACCTTTTTGTGATGCCTTTGCTATAGGAATTGATTTGATTCCCCCACATTCAGTTGTAACAGTAGCTTCCTGTCTGAGATGCAGGTTTCACATCAGGACAATCAAATGCTGAGGCAGCCCATTTCTTTCAGAACCACTTGTAGCTCCTTGTGATGCACACACTCAAAAGCTTTGCCGTAGTCTCTAAAGCACAGGCTGATCTTCTGATATTCTTTGTGTACTCCAGTAGCCAATGTATATTTGTGATATGGCCTCTTTTCAGAACTCAGCTTTATCATCACTCCATACAGGGCAAAATTCCTTGTTGCCTCCCTTTGCTCACATGGAAAATTAGTGCAGTGGTCTTAATACTTGCTGTACCCCTTAGCATCTTTTCTTGGGGACTGAGATGTTATATTGAATGTTTCTAGTTTGCAAGCATTTTTTGTTTTCATATTTGTTGGCATATTCATGTTGGACCAATTCAGCCTCTGCAGCTTGGAAGAGTTCTGTGGGTATCTCATCCACTCCAGGTGTTTTGTTCTTTCCAAGTGCTTTCAGAGAGCTTTCACTTCGCTTTCTAATATTGCAGGTTCTTCCACATAGGATTCCTCTTGGAAGCAGCCAGTCACCCTTACATCTCCTTCACCAGTGTTGCCTTCAACTACTTCGGCTGCCTAGTAGCTGCCCTCCAAGGGTTTCTCCACTGCCTCTTCTGCTGCCACTACTACTTCTGAAGAGGGTGGATGCATTTTATCCTGGTGTCTCTGCTTTGACCCTCCCAGAAGACCAGATTAGTGAGAGAGCCTGGTCTCCCAAATGCATCGCTCTCAGCTTCTCTGACACTCTCACCCCTCACTATCTTAAGGAGTGCATCCAAGATGTGGAAAGGACTTCTAAAAAATGGGTATGTGGGTGAATTGCATGCAAAAGTGTATACAATGTTTTGCGCAAACTTTTAATTGTTGTTGTTGCAAATTGCTGCGGAAAGAGGCCAGAACAAATTTGTTCTTGGAAAAAAATGCAAATCATACAGAAACTAGAACAAATGGATTCACCCATCTCTACTTTTCACGTCACTCACTTCCATGGCCACTTTTCTTTCACTGGAGTGCATACATTAATTCTGTGTATTATCTCCTCTCTCCTTCATCTTCAGCTCTCTTTCATGAGTGCATTTGATGACTTCCTGCAGTGCAACCAAATTGCTCCAGTCTTGGTACTCCACCCTTGGAGGATGCATGGGGGCTACATTGGGGCAATCATGTGGTTATTGCATAGCTTGCAAAGTGGTGATGCCTGACTTGACTCATTCTACCACCTTCCTTAGGAAAGGACCTGCTGGCCCTCTCAAGAAGCACATCATCTTGTAGCACAGGCAGAAGTCAGCTACTGGTGACCATTCAAGAGACTTAAAGAATCCTATGAAATTGCCTTATACTGAGTCTGGCGATTGCTCTGTGTAGTCCTGGTAATATCTAGTCTAACTGGTAGAAGTCTTGCAAGGGAACCAAGATTCAAGGTGGATGCCAGAAAGTACTTCCTGATGGTTAGGACCTCTAGGGCATGGAATGGGCTTCCAAGGGAGGTGGTTGAAGCCCCATCAGTGAGGGTGTTCAAGGATAGGCTGGACATGCACATGGTAGGCATGTCATGAGCACAGCTGGCTGGAGTCCGGAGTTGACTAGATGGCCCAGGAGGCCCCTTCTGACTCACTCTGTTTCTGTGTTTCTATGTTTTCTATGTTCCATTGAGGTCTCTAGCATCACCATGAATGAAAGGGTAATGCATCTTTCAAAAGACAGGTCACTCTAATAACAGCTCACTTTCCCTTGTATGTTAGACTCAAATCCCATGATCACAACGCTTGCAAGCCAGGCCAGACCTTTCTAATACTGGTCCGACATGTACAAGAGCAAACTTGTGTCGCCTGCTTGTGATGGAACGTGTAAGATGATGTATTCACATACATTGTGCAATTTTGGCTGTGGGGAAATTTCCAGGCCGGGCACAGAGCAATTGTCTTGGCCACCAGTTTCCCATCCCTTCCCCCTGTCTGCTAAGCTTACTTCCAACACTGTCTTGCAGTGGGACAAAGTGTGGTGGTTGCATCATGGGAGGAGTGCCTACATGCAACTTCTCAGAGTGATGGTTTGCCTGGCAGAGCACCTCGCATATATCCAAAGAGGGAAAGCTATCCATTTCAGCAGACGTGGGATGGGGCGGGGTGGGAGAAAGCCTGTTTGGCATGCGTTGCCAGCAGCCTGGAAACAGACCTCAGATAAAGAGCATGGATAGAAACACTGTGTAATGTGGCAATTTATCAAAAGCAGTGGCAGCTGGGAACTGTGGCACTTGGGGGATTGAATTAATAGGCTACGTAAAGTCCTTCATCTCTGTGCCCCCAGTGCATTTCTGGCTTAGCTTGGAACGCTGTTACTATACAGATGTTGTTGTGCGGCTTGTGTGCAATGTACCGAAGGGCTGCAGGCTGGCTTCGGTCGTGCAAGGAGCAGCATAGCAAAATAGAGCCGTGCGAGCTGAATCCCCCCGACCGTTCCAGCAAGTAGAATATTTAGATCGATGTGGACTGAATCATCCAAATCATGCTCAAGGTTCCCAAATGTCTACTGATGGGTGCCTTGCTCTGCGAGGGATCCCTCGCTCACCCCCACCTCACCGCAGGAGACTTCTCATTTGCTCAGGACCAAATTTGAGTGTTCCAGCTACTCCCACCTGTTCAGCCCCCAAATGTCCACACTCAGCTTGGGGGGTGTTAAAATAGCCACCCCACAGAATAATGCTGATCATGTGGTAGCAGGACTGAGTGGCCTGCAAACAACTCCCGGGGGCCAGAAAGTGAAGTTAGTTCAAGGGTTCCCATTATTCCCTTTCATGCATTCAGCACCCATCAGTACCAAATGACTAAACATGGCTGAGATATACTGCAAGTCCATATAAGATACAGCCCATATAAAGGGCAGGGATAGCCTTGCAACTAAGAGCCAGAGTGATGGGGAAGGACGTCCCCAACTACGTGTTTGCCATGAACCCACCAGGAGGTCTTAGAGGCTGTTAAGAGGCCCTCTCTGACCTCTTACGTTCACCATCTGTATTATGGGAGACAATGATGCTCCCCTTACAGGGTTGCTATCAGTAAAGAGAATTTGTATTCTTCTTCTTCTTCTTCTTCTTCTTCTTCTTCTTCTTCTTCTTCTTCTTCTACTTCTACTTCTTCTTCTTTTAATTTCTATAGTACCCCATAGCGGAAGCTCTCTAGGCAGTTTACAATAACATAAAAATACAATATAAAATAAAAACAGCATTAGAAACATAAAGATTACCATACAGAATTTAAAACCACATTATTATGATTTCTCAAGAGTACAGCTTGATATTACATGTAAAGTACCTTGTGCACTGGAAATTATTGTACAAATGTCAGCAGTCAGGAAGGGCTTTAGTGCTCCACATAATACCAGTAGAAACATCACACCTTCTGCAAAATAAGGAAATGGCCTGCAGATTTACTCAACTTGTACAATCAATGGAAATCACAGATTTATTTTCTTTGCACAGACTGTTGAATTTTGAGCAGAGCACACAACCCAGAGCAATCGAAATCTTCTGGGTCAATCATTAGTTTCCTTTTACAACTTGTTCATGAAGTGAAGTGAAGTGAAGTGACCCCCACCACTACCCTTCATAGTCCTCTTACATTATGTGAGCTGTTTCCTTTCCCAGAAGCAGCAGCAGCAGCTGTTTGGTACTGAGGTATGAACTTGAGTAACATCCCTGGAGAAGGGAGAAAACCTGCCCCCAGAATAAGTAACCAAAGTCTAGTGGAAAGAGTGTCCTCAGAAGGAAGATGAAACCCCTGGAGAATATAGGACGCTGCAGGTAATGCCTTCTCTGCCTGGAAGAAAGTGCCCTCCTGTAATAAAAAGACATTTTTCCAATTACCACCCTTTCCTGCCGGCCTATCCACCCCGGACATTTCCAGAACACTCAGTCATCTCCTGGCCCAGTTTCTGTTACATGGAAAAGGCCTGGCAGACAGTGGGTGGGTGGGTGGTGGGGAGGAACAGGAGCCGCCTGCCAGAACCCCTTCTGCTCTTTGTAAGTAAGCCTGGTCATGATCCCTCGGAGGCCTTTAATCTAGGGGATCTCGGAGCAGTGGGCAACACTAATGGATTGCACCATCAAAAGCACTTACTAAGCACCGTGCTTGAGGTCACGCAGCAGGCATTTGGCAGTGGGTCAGGAGCCAAGCCGCTGGGCATTGTGCTTGCTGCTCATCTTTTCCCTCCTTCTCCGTCCTGTTGCCCTGACCTGCTTTGCTATGGGATACCATTTTAGGAAACGCTGCCAGTGGCTGGACTTCCAATCTTTAAATGCCTGGCCCCTCTTGGTGTTTTACTGTCTGTTCCTTTGGACTGCCTTTTGTGCTTTCTTGTTTGAGTGACACGCGGTTCCAGCCATTTCCACTCATGCCAGCCCAGGGAGCCTGGGCTCTGAGCCCCACCACCATGCCTGCAGGGGTGTGTGTGTGTGTGTGTGTGTGTGTGTAGGAAGGCAGAAGTGGTTGTTTCAAGTGGTCTTTCAGAGCTGGCGGCAGATGATGCAGGTGTGTCACTGGGTCACCACACCGTGCCTTGGCATGAGTCCCAACCTTCCTTTAATCCAGGGGTATGCAAAAGGTAGATGTACCTATGGTAGACTTCAACTCCCAGGATTCCTGACCAGCAGCCCTGCTGGTAGGGGCTTATGGGAGCTGAAGTCCAAACAACAGGGATCTACCTTCTGCCCACCCCTGCTTGAAACTAGCTGGGCTCTGTGCCACCTGTAGAAATGTATCTAAATTCTTTCATTCACTCAAAGATACCATGACTTCTTATTTTAAGAAGTGGGGTCATTGCCTCTGCCCATACATATCATTTGATCTAAATTTGTCCAGTGCTGCAATCTGTCCCTATTGTTGTTACATGGCCAAGCTGGTCGGCTGAGTCATCCCATGGCTGACTCATGCTCTCTGTGAAGATGTTGTAGGTCAAAGCATCTCTGCTTTTGTCCAGGCTGTTTCCTGCATGCATCTCTGGTTGTGGATCATGGAGCAAAAGAAGGAAGATGGGGAGCGGAGTCCTGGACAGAGCAACGCAGTGAAGTGGCCACATTGTGTTAGGTCAGGCATCAAGGTGGTCCTTGTGGTGGGACTGCACAGATGTGACAAGGCCTGTGGGCAGTATTGTTACAAATGCTACATACAAGTTTGCATGCAAGTTTGTCAAGTTGTCTTATTGCCTAATAGGAGGTAATAATTTGGAAGCTATCTGAAGAATACCCAGAAAATGTGACCAAAAGAAGGGTCAGCTTCTACATGAAATAAAATTAGCTAATGTTTGTTTAAATGTTCAAATATTTGACGGTTACTGTCATCAAATATTCCACTGTTCCAATGGACAAGGCCCAGAGATAAATGGCAGTCCAAAGTTTTCCTGGCTGGCCAGAGCCAAAAGAAACCGAAAGGGGAGTGGTCAAGGTCATGGAAAGGAACCAATGTTGCCTTCATTGTGCTCAATGTTCTCCTTTTTGGCAATTTATAAATTGGCACTCTAGCCAGACTGAGTGTCAATCCAGTCAGTTCAACTCACATCCAGTTTGGGTATTTAGTTAAATCAGTCTTAAATCTACCCCCCGCAAAAAAAAAAAAAAAAAAAAAAAAAACTAGTAAACTCAGAGGATAAAATATACTTTGCTGTAGAAAGGTGAGTGGGAGGTTGAACCAGAATGACTGAAGGGAAACAGATCAGGCAGATGAGGTGAAACAATCATGCAGTACCTGGCCTTCCAGGCTGAGAATCAGAAGGGCCGACAACATGGCCAGAGAAAGGCTTCTGAGGAAGAGCAGCTTAAACAGAAATAGAAAAGTCTACTTGCAAACAACGATCCAGTGACCAAAGACAGTAAGGCCTGATCAGTTCTTGGCAGATACAAATGGAAATTTAAGACCCCTTTAGGAGACACTATAAGAAGCAACACTAATCCCAGATGGATCAGAACAATCTTGTGTCCCAAACTCAGAGAACAGAAGCTGAATTGGTCCACAATCAGTCCAAAATCTTTGTATTTTAATATGCTTTAAATATTTGATTCCAAATAAATGAAAATAAGCATCTATGTGTGTGTGTGTGTGTGTGTGTGTGTGTGTGTGTGAAAATAAAACAAACCTATCTGAATTAAGCTGCAATTAAGGCTTCTGAGTAAATATTTATAGGACTACACTGTAAACCCAGGACTGACATTTCCTGTATTGTAACTACCAACTATTGATCAGCATGGCAAAAATAAATGAGAAATGAAGAAGTTTGATTAGACAAATATCCTCTGTTATATAAAGCTGTTGCCTGAGCACAGGTATCTTGCACTGTGAAGTTAAAAACTCATCTGTGTGTGTGTGTGTGTGTGTACACCTAACCCAGCCCTTCTGTAGCTCCAAAAGTGAAGGAACCCAGAGCAGCATCTCACAAGCAGATCTTAGCAAATGCATTGGGCCTTTTCCTAAAAAGTGATACTGTGGGTCATCATCCTCTGAAGCCACAGAAGAGGCTGATGAGGACACATCCTGCTGCATTCAAGAGCAAGGGTCTTTGGGTCAGTGGGCACATTTTCTGAGGAAGTCTCACCACAAAAAGGCTTTCATGGAAGGGGCCCATTCACAAAACATCTGCCATGACCAACAGAGCCATTTCACAGAAGGACGAACTGAGGGTGCTAAAAGAAAACTAACTTGCAAAGAAACTGAGCAAAGGACAAAAGTGACATCTGGGAGGAAACATAAGAACAGAAACCCACCTCTCTGAACCCACAGGTTGTTTGTTCAGGATCACCTTGCAGACTTTCTCTGTCTCTCTCTATAATAGTAGTGCTGCCAATTGTCTCCCAGGCTCAATTCAAGGTATTGGTTTTAGACAATAAAGCAATTAGTTATGCATGCTGAGCTGGAAACCTTTGCTAGCTAGCAAAGCCTCGGAGCTGTAGGACATTTTTCCTAATGAAACATGCATAGCACTGCACCCTAAATCACTTTTCTGAGGGAAAATCCATCTCTGTATGAACCTGCTTGATTAGTAAGGTCAGCAGAAAAGCCCTTTTGAAGACAGCCCCACTTGTAGAGGCCTCTTGACAGGTATGCAAAAGCCCTTTCACCTGTGTTTTCCTTAGAATCTGGGATGCATCAAATTCTCACTCGTTGGAGTTGCATCAAATTCTCACTCTTTCTATATTCAGGAAGAGGTTCAAGACACATTTGTTTTTCAAGTTGGCTTTTTAAATTGTTCTGCTATGAACGCTCTTCTTAATATTTTCTTATGTTCATTTGTCATTTTTGTGTTTTGGATTGCTCCAGATTGCTTTCGTTGGTTTCAGACATATGGTATGGAAATACAATATGTAAATATATAGTAATTGCCAAGTTCTATCCCTAGTTTTACACAACAGATGAATTCTAGTATTTTTCATTCTTCCAGGATTTCTGTCTTTTTACTTATAGTATTGCAAAAGAAAGAAAAGGAGCAGGAGCAGAAAAGAAGGAAAGCGAGGGTAGGGGCGGTGGGGAGAGAAATAAGAAAAAGAGAGAGAGAGAGAGAGAGAGAGAGAGAGAGAGAGAGAGACTCTTACAGACCAAAGCCTGGGAAAAAGAGCTCATGGGAGTTATTGAGAGTATTTAAAGCAGCATTCCCAAGGGCTCTGCTCTTTAAAGCTCTGTGTTGACATTTCATCACCATCAACCTCCAAACTTGCGGCTTAGGCACTAAAGCTACAAGTGGACGGTGAGGCTGGCATGTGAGTTTCCACTTGCTTTATCTGCTGTTATCAGCAGTGAGGAAAAGATGTGAGCTTCTCCATCACTGAGCACAGCGATAATTACTGTCTGAAAGATAGGATGCCCAAGGCCATCTTGATCTTGGCTGCAACCTTGACGTTGCTCCAATTGTTTCCTTTGTGACGTGATAGGGCTTCTAGAGTTCCATACACACCACTTTCACTTTAGCCCATCAATATTTGGAAGGCTGGACGACGTCCCAAATAGAGAATTTTGTTCAATTTTGTTATAATCAGAATTTATCAAAAATTGCTAAGTTCTCCATATTTAGGACAAAAAGAATTTGAGATTTAAAAAAAAATAACGCTAGAAAAAACAAAACAGACAGGTTCAGCAGTTCAACATCAGTTCCAAAACTTTGTGTCTTTTGCTCTTAACAGTCTGCGTTTTTACCCTTGTGCATTAGAATGAGCACTGCTTTTTTTCTGAATGGCTTCTTATCTAGTGGGTTTATGTTTTAACATTGGATGCTGGGCAACTGTTATTTTTATTTCTATTTTTAGAATTAATTTGTTGTAAACCATCCTGAGACATCTAAGTATGGGACAGTATAGAAATGTTTTAAATAAATAAATAAATAAATAAATAAATAAAAATTATCTTTAGCAGCTGCAGGGTAGGTACATTATGGGCATCTCCATCTTAGGAAAAGGTGTACCTACTGAGTTTGGCTGTTGCAGATGGGTGATAATTCTGTTTCACTTCATTTTTGGTAGGAGTTTCTCAAAGTGCTCACATTTGTTCACTCTGGGGAGAAATCAACATTAGATATATAAAATCTGAATGCAGGACAAAGCAAAACTGACAGCTTCACCCAAGAACGGTGAGATCTCTGTGCAGTTGCCCCATGGGGTGAACAACTGGACAGCAGTTCATGGCTTCTCACTGAAAATAAAGTCAGCCAGAGAGGCTGCAAAACAATGGAGAGATGCTGAATCACAGATGAAGCATCTGCTGCCTTCTTGGCCACTGCTAGGTTTTCTCCTCCATTTTTGTGGTGGCTTCCTTCCTACCCTCTAGCCCTGTGCAAGGCCCTTGAAAGTCACCAGGTACGGGTGAAGGACTAGTGAAGGTTGTAGGTGGCGACCAAGCTGCTGGTGTTGCCACTTGTACACAACAAACAAAAACTCTGAGCAGGGTAGGTGGGTGGGGAGAAGCTGGGCTACAGCTAGTGCTGATGGTGAGCCCCACCTCTGAAAAACTCTTTGAGAATGTCTCCTTCCCCTGAAGAAATTTGGTGGAGTTGCCCCCCATGCAATTTCTCTGCCTGCAAATAGGATGGATGGGGAATTTCCAGAGGATGTCTGTGTAAAGCTCAACTCTCTGTTGACTCCATTAGCTCAGGCTGGCCACTGGATACTCCTGAATAGGAAGGAGTATTAGAGGGTTTGCTGCTCCAGTTGCTTGAGCCGTAAGGTGCTCCTGAGCTCTGGTACTTATTCCTACAAACATCATGTATAATTCTCCTTGCTTACTCTTTGGTCTTAGCTTGCTTCTAAAACCTGCCTTCTGCTTGTTTTCCAGCTGTGACACTGCCCAACACAATAGGGCACCCTTTCCCGACCTGGAACCCTCCAGTTTCCATAATCCCCAGCCTCCATGGTCCTCAAGGAAACTGCTACATCGTTGGAGCCGGCAGGTCACGTTCACTGCCACCACATTCCATCATTCCAAGTGCCCAGATCCATGTTCTGCTCCCTTCTGTCCTTTGCCATTCCTGGGGCCTCAACGGCAGAGGCAACTGTGAGCAGGTTGAGAGCTTTAGTTCCACCAGTGAGGTGCACAAAGGCCACCCTTTTCTTCTATACTTAAAAGAAGGGGAAGTCACTACCACCAGCACATGAATAGATCAGGACTAAAAGTTAGGAAGAGGTGAAGGAACTTGCTCCAGTCCGAGCTTTGGGGTCTGAGCAGCACTGGCGCAAAGATGGCCAGTTACACTACTGGCATAGAAGGGTCCTCTCTTTTTGAGTGCTGGCAGAGGCCCATCCTCTGATTGATGTCCAGTCCAAGCCTCGTTTAATTTGAAAGAGCCATAAGAACAGAGGTCAGCAGTAGCCCTTCCTGTTCAGTAGACTGAGCAGGATCACAGGTCACTTGGCCACTACAGTGAGATATTTGCATTTCTCCTAAAATGATAGTTACTCTTTCTGAGTTTGCGCATTTGCATATTAAAATATTATGCAAATTGACATTTTTTTCCTGCTTTGGGTTCTGCAATGCCTTTCTTCATGGCCACACTAAGTGCTCATGGTATCCCATGCACTCTGTGGAAGTTCCAAGCTACAGTGCCAGTATTAGCTGCACCCACCCCACCTTCTGGGGACTGTAGAAATGGACGATACAGCTCATATGTATTGTTCTTCTTTTCAGACCTTCACATGGCAGTGCTGCATGAATAGTCCTGCTAGCAGTTTTAGGGCTAGTTTATGTCTTTCAGTTTGAACTAAGCAATGTTTGCATCGCCAGGATAAATCCAAGATAAAGACTGGCATACAAAGAGAAATCTCAGGGGTCTAAAAGTCTATGAAGAAGAACATGAGCAAAGCCAAATGCTGAAAAGCCCTTGTGCTGCAGCACGTCATAACTTGGGACCTGCCTTCCCTGCCCTGGTGCTGTCCAAATGCTTTGGATGTCAGCTCTCATCAGAGCCAGCCAACATGGCCTGTGATCAAGAACGCTGGGAGTTAGGAACAAGAGAGTCATGCCAGCCCAGACCAAAGGCGATTTGGTCCAGCACTCTGTTCACATCGTGGCCTGCGACCTGCTGGTGCAAAGCCACAGGTAGGTCCATGGGTGCAGTGGTGCCCTCCTTCTCATGTTCTCCAGCAACTGGTATTGACAGAGGCGGTCATAGACAGTCATTATGACTAGCAGCCATTGATTGTCTTGCCCTCCATCAGTTTATTTAATCTCCCTTTAAAGCTGTTTTATCACAATGCCATGGGGAAACAAGTGCCACAGTTTAACTGTGGGCAGGGCATGGAAGAATTTCTTTTAATCTGAACACCCCCAGCCCATCATTCAATTCCATAGGATGACCTGAGCTCTAGAATTATTCCCTTCCTCCACAGCATAATTACATTATACTTCTATGCCACCCCATAACCCAAGGGTTCCTTAGGCAGCTTACATGCTAAACCAGCATATAAAAATGTGATCAATAAACTAGATAAGAAATAATAACATTAATAAAATGTTATACAACGTGATGTAGAATAAAAAGTAAGAAAGGATTGTGCTCAAAACACAAACCAAGAACAACCAAATAATTAAAAACAAAACCAATCAGTTAAATAAATCAACAGCAAAGCACAAATTAGGTTAACTAAATGCCTGTCAGAACAGGAAAGTTGTTACCTGGCGCCTAAAAGAAAGCAATGTTGGCACCAGCGGTATGAGCGAATTCCAGCGTCTGGGCATCACTGCAGAGAATGCTCCCTCTCCTAAGCTTTTCCCCCCAGTCTCACTGGGACCAGTATTTGGAGGAGGACTTTAGAAGATGGTCTAAGTGGGCAGATAAGCATGTATGAAAGGCATAATGTACATATAGTGCCAGACTCCCAGGTTTTGGGGAAGGCTGCTTTAGACTTTCACATTTGTCTGGTGACACAGGTTTCTGGGGCCTGGCAGAGAAATGCACAAAGGAAGGTTGCTTCGACTGCAGGCAGACGGATGTCATGACCTACAGACAGACAGCCTTGTTGCACAATTCCCATCAGACATGTTGATCCTGCACTGCTGTCCAGACTCAGAAATCACTGTGCATTTGCTGGCCTTGTGACATTGCTATGCTGGTGTGGGAGTCAAACGTTTTTCTGTGAAGCAAAACTGCTGCAAAAGATGACAACAAAGAAAAGTTCTAGGCTCATTCAATCAGCATTGCCTTGTGGTTAAATATCTAGGACACATGAGGAGGTTGGGGAAGGTGACTGCACTATTGACTTGGTTTGGATGACATGGTAGCCCACAGTCGAATGTGTGTGGTCATTGAATCATGGGTTGTTGTGCTGTCTGAACCCAAGCGAGATAAATGTTGTTGTTGTTAGTTGCGAAGTTGTATCTGACCCATCATGACCCCATGGACAACATTCCTCCAGGGCTTCCTGTCCTCCACCATCCCCCAGAGTCCACTTAAGCTCACGCCGACTGCCCCAGTGACTCCATCTAGCCACCTCATCCTCTGCTGTCCCCTTCTTCTTTTGCTGTCATTTTTTCCCAGCATTAGGGTCTTCTCCAGTCAGTCCTTCCTTCTCAGTAGGTGGCCAAAGTATTTGAGTTTCATCTTCAGTATCTGGCCTTCTAAAGAGCAGTCAGGGTTGATCTCCTCTAGGACTGACTGGTTTGATCTCCTTGCAGTCCAAGGGAGATAAATAATGGCCAGCAATTCATAGCTCACAGCCCAGCAACAAACCATGGCCCCCTCTTCATGGATTGTTCATGGATCCATGAACATTAGAACTTGAATGTGGGTTCTAATGTTGTCTGAACCTCATCACTGAATTCTTCCGTCCAGACATGCCCACGACCTTCATGGCATGTGCCCTGGCAAGGTGCATGGAACGCCTGCAAGCTACAAGGAGAACGGAATTTGCCTTACTGAAGGGCCCTCGATGGAGTGTGCAAGCCGGACTGTGGCTCTCACTCCAAAAAAAGCCTGGAGACTGTGTTGCCAAGGCCTTGGAAGAAGCAGAATGAAATCACTTGGCCATAGCTTGGAAATCTGTTGTAGATTAGATAAGCTGAAATAAATGGGGGAAGATAATACATATTTACACAAAGGAACAAGAAGTGTTTCTTTTTCTTAAAATAGCGCCTTGCATTTTATTTATAGCTTTTCTCCCTTTCGAGATGGAGCCAGAACATTTGCATAAGAAGGTGGGGAGAGAGCAAAGGGATGATGATAAATAACCATTTCTTGTGCAGACTGAAATCATCATTATACCTGCCACCATGGATAGATGTCTCTGCTGAAGAGAGCACCAGAATTAGAAAGGATCATTTAAATGTCTGAAATTCTTAACCAGTGATGGGTGAACCTCATTTAAGTTCATTTCCAAACACCACAAGGGCTGGAAGATAGTAGGCTTCTGCAGTTTATATTTAGCCTTTGAAAAATGGCAAGCAAACAAAAGGGTCAAATCAGCATGGCCTGTTCTGGATGCTAGAAAAAGGAGACAAAGGAGTGCAGCATAATTATGGAGCACTGCGAGGGCTGCTTCTTATTTCATGTATATTAGGTGATAGAGGAACAGGCCAGTCCTGTCCCTGAAGCCCTTTTAAAATGTAACACTGAAGGGGGTCAAGACATGTACCAACCCTGCAAGGGTGCAACTATAACCACCTCTCTTCTGAAATGCAGGAATGCCTACATCCTCCTCAGATGCTTCCTAGGCTATGTTTTAAGACCCGGCTGGAAATAGTCCCAGGTTGCTTGAAGCCTTAAGGATGGGCACGATGGAGTTACTCTCTGCACAGCTTGGGCTGTGTGGCTGTTTACAAAGACTCCTCTTCATCACTGATGCAATTTGAGGATGTATAGATGCACCAGGAACATCTAGGGAGTGGGCAAATCACCCAGCCCTTTTTTTTAGATTTGGGGATCTGTCTCCTGTAAATTCTTTCTTAATTGGATTATGAACTATCTGAAAAACTGTCTGATCTGTAATGAATCTGAACTGGTGCTGCACAAGAACTTCTCAGTGATTTCTAGGTGCCAGAACATAACTTCCGTGACACAGCTGAAAATAGCTCTTCTTTATCATGTTCTAGGGCCTAAAGCATGAAGGAGAAGCATGGAGCCCCTATAGCACCCCAGTGTTGTCCCTGTCAGCCCCCCAAATTCAGGATGAACTCCAAAATTAAAGAATCAAGCGAAATGGCAACTGGAACTGCTGCAAAGCACCCAAACCTAATTTGTTTGCAAGTTAATGTTGATACTTTCAGGACTCCATAGGTGCTACGAAGTTCCACAAGGGTCAAACTTAGCTTGCGGACAGGCTAATAACTTTGGCAGTTGTAAGGGCTCCAGATGCCACTTTATCCATCCCCCCCCCCATTTTTGGCAAATGGAGGTTGGGGAAGTACAACTCATGGACTGAAAATGGGCCTTGGACCTCCTGAAGTTGCCTGTCCCTGGACTAGAGGCACCCTGTAGTGGATCTTACCCATGCCTCCATCATCCACTTCCTGCTGCTACAGAAGTGGAGAACTGGGAGTCTTCTGTTTGTAGGTTGATATCCACTGGAGGGTGGCAAAAAACTGAGAACACATCCCTCCCGCAAAACCAAAAGGCTACAGAGGTTTGTACAGAATTTGTACATGCTGACATATCTGTTTAGATGCAACTTTAGAACTATCACTTTAAATAGAAAGAGCAAGAAAGACTTACAGGTGGTCTGCATACCTGTTCAGTTTGCTGTCCAGATGCTGTCGAGAGGCAATTTCAGTTCTTTATTTTCAAACTGGACGTGGACTGAACAGCCCCTCAGATAGTAGACATCTTCAAACAAAGGACTGTCCTTTGATCATCCTGCAAACAAAGAACTATCCTCTGTAAAATGCTACACCAGGGAAGCTTGGGAGCCTTGGGAACTCTTGTTGCCAGTTGAACCCATGAGCTGCACGTGGATCTAATCTGGAGTTCGGATTTGGAGTTTGGTCCAGTGGGTGACTAGGAGATGCACTCTTAGTAATTTCCAGGGCAGGGTGCTGTTAGGGAGGGGTGGGCGTTACCCACTTCTAATATATGCTTGCAGCCCATCCATGTTAGTCTGATGAGTCACACCTACTAGTGGATGTGCAAGACTGCCTCCTTGGAAATTATTCCTCCTTTTGTGCAGGACCAAGCCGGCAGCAACTTGCTGGAGACAAGCTGAAAACATTCCCACCCTTATTTATTAGATTTATGTTCCACTTCTTTTCTTACAAAGAACTCATAGTAGTTTACATGATTCTCTTCCTGCTGCTCTCCACAACAACTACCCCATGGAGTAGGTTGAGCTGAGTCTGTGACTGGCCCAAAGTTGGCTCCATGGCTGAGCGGGGACTAGAACCCTGATCACCTGAGTCCCAGGCCTGTGCTTTTCACCACTACACCACACTGGCTCTTTTGCCTTGGAAACTGTCACTTCTTTTCCCGTATTGCAACACCTCTGACTGTGAGATGGAGATCTCAGATAAGTAGCATCCCAGTTAAGCTGGGGCGATAACTGTTTCGCTTCAGTTTCCAAAGCCTTAAAAGTAATACTTGCCCTTCCACTTCCTCCATGTCCAGCCAGCGTTGCCATGGGCCAGCACTTAGGCAGGAGCTCTACTGTAACCCAGTTTTTGTCCAGCTGATTGTATTGGACTTGCCTGAAATAAGTGAAAGCTAGAATAGATTGCCCACAGTGATTCTCCTCCTTTTTTGAATCAGAAGCACCTTTTTAAAACTTCATCAGATCTTGTTGCTGTGCGTGAATGAACTCTCTCTCCTCCCAAGGAGGCTTTCCTTGCCTTGATCATCTTAAAAAAGGCAACTTCATGTTTGCCCCATTAGACTAATGTGAGGAGGGAAGAGGTGGGATATGCAGGGGAGAGCTGAGCGGGCAGTGCTCTGCAAAAGCCTTTCCCAGGGTTTTTAAATCGTATATTTATTTCCCTTGAATCTGGAAAGAAGCCCAGTTGGGAGAAAAACAGACTCATCGGAAGGATGTTTTTCTGGGGAAAATCAGCAGGAGAGCTCACACAGCCTTCCTGATTGTGAACGGAAGTGTCTCTTCCATTGGCATCAGCTTGGCGAATGAGTTTGAGCAACCCACCTTTGCAGAGATAGCAGTCGCTCTTCCTTAAATTATCCATGCCCTGCAGCCGGAGGTGAAGGACAGGATGGTGCTTTCAGTCTCATGTACAAAAATGGGCCGGACTGACATTTGAATCTTTCTTCACCTCCAGACAAAGCCTGGCTTAGGGGACTGGCAGTGTGGACCAGTGGGGTGCTGACCACACAGCCATGCCCACACCCCTTGCTGATGCTCTCTGTTTCCCATCATCTGCAGCCTGAGGGAACTGCCTCACAGACTCAGCGCTGCACCCTATGAATTAGTCTTAAGCCAGTTCTGAGGTTCTCCATCATGTGTGGCTTATTCAGTTGTCCATCAGCACGGTGATCCTCCCACCTGTTTGAGAAGGTCCAGAGCAATCAACATCCTCTCACCCTGTTATGCAGCCTGCTGTACCCCCAATCATGGCAGCACCATGTCACCTTGATGCAAGCAGTTCTTGTGTCACACGTGTGCAAGGAATATGGGATTTTTAAGGGGGTGGATCCTGGTTCTAAAGGAGAGTCCTTGTACTCTGTAGTAAATAGAGAATTTGGGGGCTATTTTGACTGATGGAAAAAGAAATTCAGAAGAAAGTAAATTACTTAATGGGGTTTTAGCAAAATGTGCAGTTTCTTAACTTGTTATTTCTGTATTTTTAGTCCTACAAAACACATAACTAAAAGTTGCACAGAAAGATCCATCTGCTTACATAAAACCTGGCTTATAAAAATCCCCCTTTCAGAACTCCAGGAACTACAGGCTCACCCTCAGATGTAAATGTGAAGGTGAGATGGAAACTAAGATGTGACTTGGGTTCTGCAGAATTCTTTGCAATGGATAGCACCAGAATCAAGGGCAAAACAATGTGAAATGGGGGAGTTTTTCATACCATGGTGTTTTCCTGCAAGTCCTATTTGTACTGTTGTTGATTGATTCCGAAAAAGAATTTCTCAGCATAAGTGTATGATTCTCCAAATACCTCATGGAAACAAGCAGGCTGACAGGATCTCGGTAGCAAAGTTCCATAGAAAACAGATGCATTAGAAGGCCATCTATTCAAGCTGATCAGCTCTGGGGACATCAGAGCCACAAAGAGACCAAGAAGTAAATAGCCTGGAGCTGGCTTCCCAGAGAAGGATAAATGGAAACACTGTTCTTGGAAAGGCTATGAATTATTCCCAGGAGAATGCAGTGGTGTGTGTGTGTGTGGGGGGGGGGAGGTATACTTTTATCTGTAATACAGAGAGCAGTGTGACTGGTCTTTTCTAATGACTATACATGAGGTGACAGAAGAAATATTTGAAATTTGCTACCATGTTGACAAGTCAAGTCTGTATGTGATCACACTGCACAAGTTGCAAAGGAACACAGTTAGGAGAGATATAGCTATATCTTCAGACAGACAGACAGACAGACAGTCAGACATGGATTTGACAGAGCATAAGAAGAGTCTCAGACCATTGCAGGACAGGGTGTTTTCCACTCCTATGAACTACTGCACAAGAACCTGCCCATCAAACTCTGTTCCACCATCACTGACTGGCCGATCAACAGAAGAATCCAGTTCCGAAAGTATATTAAGAAGGTATATTAAGCCCAAGAGGGTAAGTTACACACATGGCAAAAATGTGTACCACCACACTTCTTAGGGCTGCCAATGCTACCCTCTGGAAGCATTCCAGGCCTTAAGAATTACTGGCCCTTGGAAATGTAGCATTAGAGAAATTCCCCATCACTGTCTTTCCCTATTCTTCCCTAACAGTTCTTCAAGACACAGGAGCATCTGTGGGTTAGGGAGGGGAGTTGGTAACCATGCCACTCTCTACAGCATTTCTGGCCTGTTTTGAGTAGATAATCTGGCCCAAATTTGCTGTACTGTTGAGACGTGAGGTGCTTCTGCAGCTGAAGCAAATAAGTCAATCTTCAGCCAAACTCACCCCCCCACTCTAATTTTCCTTCTACCCACAATACACCTCAGATTATAAACTATTTATAGAATCATTTTTGCCTTTTTATGCATGTTTTAAAAAATCCCCTCATCTTTATCCCACCCGTTGGTCTAATCAGCCCCTGAAACTGAGCGATCACAGGAAGTAGTGCAGAGAAAATAACTCATGAGAACCAAAAAAAGAAAAAATGCTTGGGATATGGAAGCTATTAATAAAACCATGTTCAGCAAAGCCTTGCAGTTTGCTCAATGCATCAAAGAAGCTCATCAGCTCGGGTCAAACCTATTGGAACAATAGCAGTGATTTGCAAGCATCTCTTTCCCTGGAGCGGCCCTTTGGGCTTGCAGTAGCCAGAAGCATCTCAAAAGGATGCTGAAGTGACTTCATTTCCGTGGGTTGACTGCCTGAAAACTGGGCATGATATTCCAAATTATTTTCTTGCATCTGCATAAATGTGACTGCCTTCCACAGTATTCATTATCTGCTGAATATGGAGCATTTGGTGGGGAATGAAAGAACTAGGCAATGTTCACAATAATTATACCTAGAATCAGTCCTTTTTTTGTAAGAAAAAGGGTGCCAGAATTCACATCTTGTTAATCTTTTATTTAAAAAAATTATATATTCAGTTCTTAACATAATTTATTTATGTTATGTTAGATATTTGTATTTTATTTGTGTAAGCCGTCCTGAGGCTCTTGCAAAGGATGGCATACAAATATCCTAAATAAATAAATAAATAAATATTTTTTTTTGTATTTAAGGCAAATGTTCATAGTAAATTCCAAAGTGTTGTCCAATTCTCGTCTGACAAATCTTCTCGACTCCTTTCCCTGCTGTTAATATCTATGTGTTCTGTCATTGTGTCTGTTAATATTCTGGCCTTTTTATTAGCAGGACCGGTGGTTGAGAAGTAATTAGTAATTTTTTTCATTTTTAAATTTGGGGTCACACTTTTACACTAAAAATTAAAAAAAGATTTTCAATTCACCAACTTTTAAAAAAATAAATTATTTACCTTTCGCATGTAGTCAATCACTATACACACACCCACACACAACAGTTGTGTAACAGAACATAATGGTCGCCGCCCGCAGTAAGCACTCAGCGCATGACCACACAACCAGTCATAAGCCACGGAGCACCACAAGCTGAGCAGCGCCATCACAACCAGTGCGGACGAAGTATGCATGCATCGGACTCAGCACATGAGCAGCCCGCTTGCACCGTTTTAATGATTTTGCTGCCGACCTGCTACGCTCGACAGGGCGATTCAAATCCATGTGGACCAAACATCAAATTTACTTTTAAATTTTAAAGTTACTTTTAAAACTTGGAAAATCCATCAAAAAATGGTGCTGGAACTCCGTTCCAGTGCGTTCTATGACAAAAAAAGCACTGCCTAGAATCCTTATTGGTGCTACCTCCACCTTCTCACAAAGCTGTTGGCTTATTTGTTGGGACCTTGAAGTTTATGCAGAGTGTTCCCTTTCTACAACGTTCTCAACACCAGTATCCCGTTTTGCACCTATAGTGGAGTAGGCACAGAGATGTGGCTCATGTTGACTCTTGATATGTGTTCTGTACTCCTTTCCTGAGGTTTATATTTCTCTGGGGTTACACTGCAATTGATTGCCGTCGGGCTTGTCGGAATCCTAAGCTCCAGTGGATGATTCCAAATGAAATATTCTGCTGATTCCAGCTGAAATAACTTTTCTTCCATCATTTTACAGACATAATGTCATTCCGTCGCTGGGGTTGACTGATCCCTGAGCATGCATAGAATTCTAGCTGTCTTTCCACCTCTCCTGTCTTCTTTATAGCATTCTATAGTGCAGAGTTTTTTCTAACCTGCCAGCTCCATGCAGTTTCCTCCCGGCAGGCTCCACTGTGCCTGCATATGGGGTTAGCTCAAACCTAGGACCCGCGGCGTATGAAAAGTAAGTTGTTCCACTGACTGGGCCTCATACTATAGACACCCAGAGGAGAGATGTAGAACTGACGGGAAAAGCACACACTTTCTATGGCTTGGCATTGTAGCTGTGTGCTTTGGGTCTTACTCTGTGGCTTAAGCCATATGGGTTTAAATCATGGGAACTACTCCTTTTTTGCCCCTGGCATAATTTGTGGGGTTTTTGGCAGGCCTGAAAAAGGTGAGCAGAGTCCATCTCTTGCACACTCTGTAGTGAGCTGGTGTGTGTCTTTGGCCCCCTTTTTGTGAGTCCTGCCCCCTCCCTTTGGCCACTTGTCAAGACAGCATTTCCATTGCTGTTCAGGTCTCCAGCTTTGCTGGAAATTTCTTTCTTCCCCATTTCTCCACCATTCTCATTCAACTTTGCTGAGGCAAAATTAATTTTGAAAACAAACTGAAGGAGAAGAGAATTTTGAAGAAATCCTTTGGCTTGGTTCTGGGTTTTGGCTTACGTTACTTAGGAGGTGGCCTGGATGTGAACGTGAGCAAGCTGCTTTTCCCTATGCAGCGGGTTCCTCAGCTTCCCACACTGCAATTAAAGCCCGGGAAAAGTTGTCACGAGGGGATCAGAAAACAGTGGCGCAACGGACAAAGGAAAGGAACAGCACCCATTGCCTTCTGGGCCACTGCCTTCCTCTCCATCATTTCTCTTCCTGGCCCCTCATCCACATGCACCATGCTGGGCACAGACATGGTGAAGGCTGAAATCCTGAGCAGGCTCCTTTGCTGATGTGGTCACTTACAGTGGCAGTGCAAGAGAAAAACCCTGAGATAAAAAAGAAATAATTTGGCTACAACCACCACTAATAGTGAGGTCCACCTCCAGGAGACTGTAGAACGTATCTTTCCCCTGCAGAAATTCAGTGAAGTTGTCCACCTGAACAGCTGTGCACAGCTCTGTCTCAGACTTGTGTGCAGTCTCTGAGGCCCAGGTATGAGGGAACTGTGTGGGTGTGCCTCTCTCCCTCCTTTCCAGCTCCAAAATGGGGCTCGTGAGCAGCATAAGTGGATCCAAGCCTCTGCCAGGAGGGCTGCTGGGCATTAGGAGCGCATGAGAAATTTGATTTGGTTGCATTTTGACTAGGATTTCCCAAGTTCACATGTCCTGGGCTAAACATAGATTCCAAGGCAATCCAAAGTTGAAGTCCCTACTTTCCAGGCTTGAAATATGTGTGGACCCATGTAAATGTGTTTGATGATATGCATACATCTGAAAAAATTGCATTAAAATGTGTACTCAGAAAAATGCTCACAAATGCATTAGAGAGCGCACAAATCGCAAAGATGTGCACAGCTGATGCCTACATTTGGAAAAATATGCATGAAAACATACACAGATATTAAGGTAAAAAAAAGTAATTTGATATGGACATGAGACAGACTGGCCTTTGAGGAGGAATTTTGAGAACTTTGATGACCTTGAATTTCAGTTTTATACCATGATTACTGCTACCAGAGCCCCTCAAATCTCTGGAGTGGGAGTGCCGGGCACCATTCTCCATGGTGTGTTATGATGAACTCTAGATTATTTGTGAATCAGTTCAATAGGAGCAAGTGGTCCCAATACAGATTTTTGAGATTTATGTTCATTCTTACCATCTACTTTGCTGCATTTCATTTTTACTGGTTTCCTGTTTATAAGGGGATCTTTTGTCCTGTGATGGCTAAATTTATGTTGTGTCCTTTAGGGCTGTACCAAATGTGTTTTTTCCTTAGCAGAAAGTGCTTCCATTTATATAAGGTAAAATTGCTAATCCCAAGAGAGCCAGTGTGGTGTAGTGGTTAAGAGCATGGGACTGGGACTCAGACGATCTGGGTTTGAGTCCCCACTCAGCCATGGAGCCAACTGGGTGACCTTGGGCCAGTCACAGACTCTCAGCCCAACCTACCCCACAGGGTTGTTGTTGTGGGGATAAGATGGAGGAGGAGAATGATGTAAGCTGCCTTGAGCCCTTTGTAGGAAAAAGGCAGGATATAAATCCACAAATAAATAAATAAATAAATAAATAAATAAATAAATTATCTACTGCATCCCTCTGTGGAATTTCCATTCTGTTTTAGAAGTCCCCAAATTCAAATTTTACCTTATGTCTTAAAGTATGTAAAGCACTACTAGATAGGGTATACCAGTAGATTCTTCTATATACTTTATTAGCACCCTTGCCCATAGACGATGATATAATGATCCATATACATCACAGACACTATCAGCCACCCAAATGGAAGCAGAGCAGAATATGGCACATTGCTCTGTTGGATAAATTGTCTCATCCGAGTCGATGGGTCAGAAATAGTGCCAACAATATCCATTCATGCAAATATGGTATCCATTCATATCCTTTGTGAACAAGTGGGGAATGGTACTTTGAAACAAAAATTCTGCAGAGCTTGTTCAGAAGAAAGGTAATACTGTTAAAAACAAAAACAAAGATGCCAAACCTGCAGTTTAAAAGTAGGTGGCTATTTCAGCAGTTTGGTGTTATGGTAGCATTGACCTGGTTGTTGTAGAAATGTAGTATGTAAAGCAAACCCTATTCTTCATACTGCGGTCCTCTCTCTCTCTCTCTCTCTCTCTCTCTCTCTCTCTCTCTCTCTCTCTCACACACACACACACACACACACACACACACACACACACACAGTCCCCAGAAGTAACCTTTCAAGGGGGAAAGGTGATCGTGAAAATGAGGTGTTCTCACTTAGTGCAAGCAGTTGCACATTCAGCTAAGCTAAATCCACCACTGAATGGAGCCCCGGGTGAGGATTTTGCCAAAAGCTTGAAAATCCCATCTCTGCTGAAACATCCCGCTATTCAGGGCCAGCCAGGACATTTCCTTGTCTGAGCAGGCACCTCCGCAGAAGGCGGAGGTACTGGCCATTGAGCCTTCCTTCAGCACTGGCGATGGGTCAGCATCCTCCCTCATGCTCAGAAGCAGCGAGGTAATTCCAGGCATGAGGGCACACCTTGCTCCACATCCAGGCATCTGCCACCAGAGGCGTCCCCTGCCTGATGGCAAGGCTGGCCTTGTCCCTAGCTACACACTTCTTTTAAAGAATTCAAAAAGTGAGTGTGTCTTCTTCAGCAGTGGGACCCTTCTCTACATTTGCTTGTTTTAGCCTTTACCAGGTTTTCCATTAATTTGCCTGGGACATTTGATAGACTGGCCAGTAATTCACCTGGGCCCTTTTTTAAAACACTCTGTTATGGCAGATGCATTTGTATTTGAAATGGTCTCTTTTGTGTGATCTATTTTAGAAAGAGAGAAAGGCAGCTAAACAGTGCCTGGAAAGGTCTCAGGGGATGTAGGGAAAACGGATAAGATGGAGTTAGGCTAACCGTTGACTCCAAGGGGTCAAAACAGGCTGAATCCCCAGTCTGGTGATTGGGAGATTTAATTAAAAGTTAACAGGGAATTCCAGTCTACCTCAGTCACTACCCGGTAAGTGGTGCAAGCAAGCAGAACATGCATTCTCTTCTGCCAGATGAGCCTCCCACACAGCCTTCCTGTGTATGGATTATACTTCCATATCTCATATAAACCCAGATTATCATTTATTCAAGGGCTGGAATCCACATAGGTAACAACATGGTAAGATTTAACATGAACACACACACATGTGTGTGTGTGTGCACATATACACACAGTTGCACAGAGAAGCAGACTAATTTCTATGAAAGCAAAATCTTATGGGTTGAATCCAAACAGCCACACTTAGAGCAGGTGCATTGAACACAATAAAATATATGTAAAACTTACTAATGTTGATTTCAGTGGGTCTCCTCTAAGTATGACTGCATCTGGATACAATCTATGATGTTCAACTATTTAAAAAAATCAAAATCTGCTAGAGGGACAAAAAAAAACGCTCTTTTTTCCTCCTCAGAATAGTATGACAGACTTAATAATAAAAATAAGAAAAAAGAATAGTGTGACAGAAACAAGATGCATACATGTTTTAGTGCTCTATTTTCTAAAAGTCCTTGTTAAGGCCACCATTTTCTAGGAAATGATCGTTTTGGCCATCATTTCCTAGCGAGAATGCCCTTTGGACTCTCTCAAAGCAATGGACAAATGAGTTTTTTGCAAGCCCAGGAAAAACATGCACTCCAAGTTCTTGTGCTGAGAGACAATTCATGATAGTGGCTCCAGTCACCAGCCTCTGCTCCTAAATCATCCGACAGATCCTACTTTGTAACAGCTTTAAACATTTCTGAGTCATGACTGGCTTCTCTGCAAGAGGCATTTGTAGGACAGTATGTCTGGAATTAGCTGAACAGAAGAGCCGTGTTTGTTTAAGGGTTTTGTTTCCTTTCCATCTTTACAGTGTAAACCCCACTGAGACTCATATCAGCTGCTGGAACAATGAACACTCCGAACAACTGCGAGAGCCCAGCTGCGAACAGCAAGGCAGACACACACAGCACTCGCTTGTGTTTCCATAGGTGGTGCGGACGTCTGGCCCCGTGCAGGCAACAGGTGGCGACTGCAGGGCATTTGAGGGATGAGGGTCGAGCTACCGAGCCGCCACTGGGCTCGTCCATGTCCTGAAATTGCCCACTCTGCTGAGCATTCAGACAAATGATCTAAATCAATCAGGGCTCCCACTCACCACAGAGCCTAATCCAAATGCCCCAGCACCAAGAGTTGCCGGACCTGCAGGGAAGCTGCAGGGAAGCTGGATGTTTGTTCCTTGCAATCATTTGGGACTGAATCGTAGAATCATACTAGAAATGATCTGAGGGCACAGTTCCAAGTATGGCCCTGTAGGTCACATGGCATATGAACAGCAGGGGGTTGGACCTGATGGCCTTCTTGGCCCCTTCCAACTCTACTATTCTATGAACCCAAAATGCCTTGGCTCCATTTGCAATGGAAAGGGCACTGCTTCTTCAAGAATCTTGGAGTGCCTGTTGAGGCTATTTGAGACATCCTGGTGCATGGATGCGGTGCCACAGGGCAGGAGATGGGCAAAGGCCTCCTTCTTCAAAATAATGGGGAAAGAAAGGTCTGAACAACTGCAGACGAATCGGTCCAATTTCAGTACCAGAGAACATACTAGAACAAATGATAAAAGAGTCTGTAATCCTGTTGATAAAAGCACAACAATTAGCAAGAATAAATCCTGCAGGACTGATCTTTCCTTTGAAAGGTTGGGTGGAGGGGATTACTGGACTGTGGGGCTGTATCAAGAAGGTGCTACACGGCTCCATCCCAGAGCAGCAATGGGTTAACCATATTATCACTGGCTTTGATGGAACAGTAGAAGGAATCCTTGTCAAATGTACAGGACATACAAAACTGGGAAAGATAAGTGCCCATCACAGAAGTCCTTGACACAGTGGAAAATTGGGCCCAAGACTAAGAAAATTAAATTCAGCAGGAAAATGAAAAAGCAAGCAACCAGCCCTCCTGTTCACCAAACGCACATGCACATGGGGGATACCTGCCTTGGCACTAATGAAATGAATACAAATACACATGTACAAAGTAAAAGATCTTGCAATTGTAGTTGAAATAAATATGTTTTTGCAGTGTGAGGCAGCTGCAAAAGAGGCTAATGCAAATTTAGGCTGCATTACCAGGACCAGAGTTTCCAGGCCTCAACAAATAATAGTTCTATTTATCCTGCACTAGTCAGACCTGATCTGGAAAATTTGGGCATTATTGGCCTCTGCAGTTTGCAAAGGATACAAGCACATCTGAATGGAGCACAACAAATCTGGTTGGCAGACGAAAGGCAGGACCTAAGAGAAAAGATGAAAGGCAGTGGGCAGCTTGGCCTGGGGGAAGGAAGACTGAAGGGGGACAGGACAGCCCGACTTGTGCACTGCTGCTCAGGATGAAGCAGGGCTCTCTGTGAGCAGAGTATCGAAATGCAGGCTTCCCATTTGGCAAATTGACATCAAAAGGAGCACATTTCAAACACACACACACACACACACACACACACAACCTTTGGAAGCAATTGCACAAATTAGTGAACATTTCTTGGGCATGGGAGGAAGTGCTCACTTTCAGGATTGCAAATGGGACACGTCTGTCTGATTTGCCAACAGAAATTGAATTCTCCTTCTTAATCTCTTAGGCCAGTGTGGTAGAAAGACTTAACCTGAAACTGTTTCTTGGACCTCAAGTGTGTCATGAGACGACAGAAACGCCATGCCAAAGCTTGCCTTCCATAGCTATATTGTGCGAAATGGCATGGTGACCTCGCCAGGCGTAATTAGTGCCACACTTGAATGGAAGGAGAGCCTGTTTGTACAGATCACTTCAGAGTTTTGCTGACACCTGCTTGCTTGCCTGAACCAGATTGATCAAGCAGCAGCTAATTAGCACTTCCTGGCAGCATGGCTCTCTCTAGGCAGAACCTTCACCTGGCATTTCCTTGGAGAGAAGCCTTGTTAATTACTGTATGAGGAAAGAACTGTTCAAAGCTAGAAAATATTTTAGTGCCTTAATACTAATTAAGGGAGAATACAACACTCACCTCCCAGACCATGTTTTTGGGTCAGCCAAAACCACAGCGCAAAATTAATTGGCTGTTCTGCTTTCTGCTTTTGAAGTGCACATGTATGCCTTAATGTCATCTTGAGTCTTTATGGTGACTTAAGAGCACATTGAATGGATATGCTGACAAGGGGCGTGGGCCACAGTGCATGTATATCCTCTGGTTTCCCTTTAACGTGCACACACACAGGGCTGGATCCAAATATGCACCTCTATGAATGGCAGGGCCCTGCCTGTTCAGCTGTACCTGCCTCTCTGCTCAACACACAGTAGATGCCACGGCCAGCTTGCTCACTGGAGCTCTGCTGGATGAGGAGCAAGAGCTGCTAGATGATGCGACTGAGGAGGGAGACTTACGGAGGAAGGGTTACGGGAGTCTTTCCCAAAGGCACTCGAATCCTGGAGCCAGCACTGTCCAGCTCCTCAAGACCTCAGGTGTACGTGTGTTCAGCAGGCAGAGTGTGTGTGATCGTGCCTCTGTTTGTGGAGGCACTGTCGCACCATGAAAATCTTGTGTTCGTCTAATTGCAAAGTGAAGTTAAGCTTCATGTGTGAACAAAACAGGTTGTGTCCTAAGAATCAGTGGGAGGGGGACCCCCTTCCCTGAGTCGTGATGTGAGGCCTGTGGCTGAAAAGGCAGGGAGGGAAACAATCTGGCCTAATTTGCTGGCAGGAATTCTAAACATGGCGTTCATAGCAGCTGCAAACTGCTCTGCTTTGGGACAATGGCTCCTTGGGAGATGCTCATGGGAAATGTCAGAAAATGCAGCTTTTAAAGGATTTATCACCCTTTCCACTTTTTTCAATATAAAGGTTTCAGCATTTATCTACTGTGCAAGCAGGGCAGTAGACTTTGTGGCAGCTTGGCACGGATCTGACCCGCTTCTGCCACTAAGAGCCACTGGAATGGGCAACGGCATCCAGCACCCTCCCATGCGGTGGCAGGAGAGGCTGTGCAAGGCGACAGCACCGGCTGCCCACATGCTGTGCTGTTGCCACACTTAGCAACAGTATCCCTGCGTGGTGCTGAAGCGGCCGGATGCCTTTGCCACCTCCCTAGGATGTCCTCTGTGAAGGACACCAGATTTCCCTCTGTCATCCAATAGAGAGGCTGATATTTAATCAGTGTGGAAGCCACTCAGAGAATGTGGGATAAGGTGGGATCTAAAATGAAGGAATGATGGATCAAGTCAGGAGGTAAGAAGTGCTCACCCTGCCCCAGCATGGCAACTCTGCAGATTCTGTACAAAAAGGACAAATTTCCTGTGAGCAGAAAATGAACTGGGAGAGAAAACAGCTTTCCACGTGGCTGTACATTGTATGCTTTCCTGCAGACGGCCATCTGACCATGTTCTGGCCAGGGAGAGAAGCAATGGAACCTGCCTGTGGGCTCTAATGAAGGCGTGCTCTAGAAGAGGAGAGCCACCAACTGGAGAGCGGGCTATACTCTGCCATGCTTCATCTGGAGAGAAGCCTCTGAAAATGCAGGAATCTGTCATATATCAGGTCAGACCTTGACTCTGATCTGCAGCAGCTCCAAAGCTGGGCTGAGTCCTTTTGCATCACATTGCCTTCTCCTGATCCTCTGATTGGAGATGCCAAAGACTGAACGAATGTGCCTTCTGACAACAACCCATGCGATCTGCTCATTGGTCCTTCCCCGCAAGCGCTGCTAGGGTCTAAATCCAGGATCACCCGAGCCAGAGTCTTCCTAGGCACCACCCAGGATGTGGCAGCAAGGGCCAGAACTGGCACCTGGGCTGGCATAGGCATGCCCGAGCCCAAAAGGGCTGGCACTGGTTCCCCAGCATCCTTTCTTATCTTTTTTTCCTAAACCCCTTTCTGTATGAGGGGCAGCTGAACTAACATTGCCTGGTTACAGAAGCTCATTTCGTTGCAGTTTTAAATGATGTATTATCTACTTCTGCAAGAAAACGGTGCTCATTCCCAAAGGAATGGCGGTTAGCATCAGGGCAGGAGAAGCAAACTTCTTCCATTATGTCTGGTGCAGTGATATAAGTGGGTTTTAAATGCCAAACTGCACATGCTCAGAATGTACTTTTCTTTTTAATCCAGGGTGGCAAAGTCCTTAGAATCATGGAATAGTAGAGTTGGAAACATGAAGGCCATGGAGTCCAACCCCTGCTGTTGCAGGACACCACATTACACCATCCCTCTCAGATGGCTGTCCAGGTTCTTTTTGATTGTCTCCAGTGTGGGAGAGCCCACCACCTGTCTAGGCAGCTGGTTCCACTGTCGTATTGCTCTGACAGTGAGGAAGCTCCTCCTGATGTCCAGCCTGAATCAGGGTTGTCGCAACTTGAACTGATTATTCCGTGTCTGGCATCAGCAAAAAGAGATCTTGACCTTCCTCTTTGTGGCAGCCTTTGAGGTACTTTTAGAGTGATATCATGTCCCCCCGCAGTCTTCTCTTCTCAAGGCTGAGCTTGTTTTGCTCTAATGTATCAGGAATGTCAAAGCAGTTGTTAAGCATTGAAGATGGGGGTGGGGGGGATGCCCACTCTGCACTTCATAATTGAAGTCCCTGCCATAACCACATTAAAGACACCATCCAATGCTCCTCCTCATGCAATGCATGTAAGCCTCTCAACTCAAAGGCCTCTGTGCCTCCAGAGCCATTTTTGGCTGTCTGGATCAAGCTGTGGGGGAGGGGGGGAGAGGGAAGGAGGGTGGCGTGCCAACAGGAATCAGCGTATGCAGTCAACTCCAGCCTCTCCTCTGCCTGCCCCGCCACCCCACCCCCAGCAAGCCCCATATCCTCCTCTCTGAGGCACGTTTGCCCTCTCAGAGAGGCAGTTCTTTCTGCCCCACCTGGAAGGAGCAGGGCCAGGGACTCAGCCTTCCAAGTTCCAGAGTCCTGCAACCTCCAGGCTGCAACTCTGGAGCCGATTCCCCACCCCTTGCACGGAAAAATGACCCATCTGCACCACCAGTTCCCCACCTCTTATAAAAACACCCACTGAGATCAAGAAAGGAATAGCAGCTAAACTTACCACCAAAATATGTCCCCAATCAAGAGTCTTTTGGTGGGCCCAGAACCATTTTCTGGGACTTGCCAGGGAAAGCCATTGCGACTCTGATGCACATAAGCCAGATGGAAAGAAAACATCATGGCAAGCAGGCAGCGTATGGGTGATCCTCAGAGAAGCAAATGTGATTGCATTAATAAACCACACAAAATACAATGCAACATTTAATTACTCAGGGAGCTTGTTCTACCTGTTTCTATTATAGCTTTCTCTTTTCATTGTTACTATCTTAGAAGACTGTCTTTTCCCTGGAGTCTTGCAAAAGAAAATTCAGATTGCCTCTTCTGAATAAATAATTCTTTCCGGGCACCCTGGACCCCAATTTTAGGGGCTATTGTCTTGGTCTCTTTCAACAGACAAAGAAGGAAGCTCCCGGACCCCAAGTACCTGTGTGGACTTCAGCAAGGACAGGTTTGCACAAATGCATGCACAAAATGCAAATTCTTGTGGCCACACAGGAGAAACTAAAGGTGCACTCCTATGCCTGAACTAAATATGCATAGGGTTGCCACACCCCAAACTAATATCTGGAAAAGACCAAGCTCAGCACTGCACTGGCACTTCTTCAGCAAAACAACTGCAGAAAGTTCTGGGCTGTTGCTGCCAGTCATATTTATCCACCATTTATGCACTTTTTAATTTGCAAAGAGCTTGAAAATCTTTTAGAAAACCTTTCATAGTCAGCCATCATCACCATCATTTTTTGAGGCCTTGTGGAAAACAAGTGAGGTTCCAGAGGACTGGAGAGTGGTGTGAGTGGTCCCAATCCTCAAAAAGGGTAGTAGAAAGGACATGGGGAATTACAGACCTGTTAGCCTTACGTCCATTGTAGGAAAAACAATGGAAAGTCTCATACTAGAGAGAGATCTAATGCTGCTAGATAGGGAAGGGAGGCTGACAGCCACACGACACGGCTTCCGCAAAAACAGGTCCTGCCAGACAAACCTTGTGGAATTCTATGACAAGGTTTCCAGGTGGCTAGACAGAGGGGACATGGTGGACGTGGTTTACCTGGATTTCAGCAAGGCCTTTGACAAAGTGCCGCATGATAACCTGGTTGAGAAATTGAGGAGTTTTGGGATAGACTGATGCACTGTCTGGTGGATTAGGGCATGGTTGACGGACTGAAAGCAGAGGGTAACTATTGGTTGGGGGATCACTGGGATGGCAGATGGTGATGAGTAGGGTCACCCAGGGCTCTGTCCCGGGACCAATCCTGTTCAACCTTTTCATCAATGACCTGGAAGAGGGGGTGACCAGTCTGCTGATCAAATTCACAGGTGTTACTAAAATGGGGGTGGTGGCCACAACTGTGGAGCAGGTACTCCAGATTGAAAAGGATCTGGACAGACTATGGAACTGGGCTGGGGACAACAGGATGGCGTTCAATGCAGATAAGTGCAAGGTCTTGCACTTGGAACATAGGAGTGGGTGTCATCAGTACAGGTTAGGGGACAAGTGGCTGGAGAGCAGCACTTGTGAAAGGGACCTCGTGATACTGGTTGACTGCAGGCTGAACATGAGCCAGCAGTGTGATGCGGTGGTCAAGAGGGCGAATGCCACCCTAGGATGCTTAGCCAGAAGTGTGGCTTCTAGATTGAGGGAGGTGTTACTGCTACTCTATATGACCCTGGTGTGCCCCCAGCTGGAGAATTGTGTTCAGTACTGGGCCCCTCATTATAAGAGGGATATAGCGAGGTGAAGTGCAGTAAGGGCCACAAGGATGGTGACTGGTTTGCAGGGTAAGCCATATGAGGAGAGAGTGAGGGAACTGGATCTTTTTGGCCTTGAGAAGAGGAGACTCAGAGGGGACATGTTAGCGGCATACAGGTATGTGAGGGGGGTGTCACACAGAAGTGGACTGTGACCTTTTTGCCCTGCAGTGGAGGGCAGGACGTGTTCCAGTGGAGCAAAGTTCAAGGAACCTAGATTCAAGGTGAATGCCAGGAAGCACTCCCTGGTGGTTAGGATCCCTAGGGCATGGAATTGGTTCCCATAGGAGGTGGATGAAGCCCCATCAGGGAGGGTGTCTAAGGATACACTAGACATGCACATGGTAGGCATGTCATTAGTGGGGCTGACTGGAGCTGAGGGTCAGGCTAGATGGCCTAGGAGACCCTTTCTGACTGCCTCTGTTTCTGTTTTTCTATTATCATCTCTTCTGTTTTACAGATTGGGACCTGCACTTCCCTCCATATATAGTGGGGCCATAAGGGAAGAGGAGATGAGAACCTAAGTCACCTCATCTCACAAACCATTTTTGCAATTGAGTTCAAGTGCAATGTAGCTTCACATGTAGCTTCCTTTGGTCTTCTGTTCAGAAGCCAGCATATTTCCTGCAGTGCAAATTTGGTTAACAGCCTTGTTTAAACAGTTGGGTCTCCTCATCCTCCTCCTCCTCCCCCTCCTCCTCCTCCCCCCTCTTTTCTTCTTCTTCCTCTTCTTCTAGTACAACCAGGCTACCATCAATTAATATATTTAATTAGACATTCATTTATACATTATATTGATATCCCACTGTTTTTCCTGCAAGGAAACCAAGGTGGCTTACATAATTTTCCTCCTCCTCTCCATTTTACCCTCACAACAAGTCTGTGAGGGAACTTAGGCTGAGAGTCAGTCCCAAAATCACCCATAGAGTTTCATGGCTGAGTGGAGACTGGAACCCAGATTCCCAAACCTCAGTCCAATCCAGTCTAACCTTTAAGCCACACTGGATCTGGGGAAAGCCCTCAAGTTCTGAACTCTGCTTGGCCTTCAGACCATTGGGTTTGAACCTCCTGCATCTGCTTCTCTCCTTAGATTAACAGAGCCTTCTCCAAACCTCTAGAAGTGTTGAACTTCATCTCCCAACAGCCCCAGCCAGTATGGCCAATGGTCAGGAATGCTAGTTGTTGTTGTCTAAGGCATCTGGAGGGCATCATGATGGGGATCACTATATTAATAAATGCAGCTCCTAATTATATGTGACAATGTGCCAGTCTATTTGCATATCAGACTGCCCAATTATGTTGCTGGTGGGATTTGCACTAGCTCCATTACAAGAGGAAACAGTTGCGATTAATGCTGTGCCAAATAATTTCTTTCACATTTTAGGATTATCACTATCACTCATACATCCAAAACCAAGCCTGGGGAAAGAAGAACCCAATAAAACCCAACACATGATCAAACTACAACTCAGATTAGCAAAGACACCCCAAAAGGCTTAAAAAAAGAAGAAGAAGATGCAAAAATCCAAATAGTTCTAATTCTGCTGCAAGGTTATTTCGAGCTATTCTAATCCTTTAATGGTAAAAAAGTGAACTTGAGTAAAAACAGGCTCTCTCCATTTCTCAGGAATGTGAACTATGGGGTTGGACAAGGTACAACCCTGAGAATTTGAGACCTATTGAACATTTTTTCAGGATTAAGTTTCAGCCATCCAGGGCTCCACAGTACTCAGAGCCGAAGGAGACCAATGCTGCGAAAAGGAACAGCACCCCAAACATCCTCCCAGACAACCAAATATTGGAAAAGACATAAACAGCCCCCAATTCCTGTGGCTGACATCATGCATAAGAACCTGGCTTCGGTCCTCGCTAAACTAAACACACGTACACAATGAGAACTGAATGTTCTTTGGGGAGGACATGCACACCATGGGGGCCAAGTGAGGCAGTCACTTCAGGCAGCAAATCATGGGTGCAATAAAAGGGCAGCAAAGGGTTAAGTATTTGCTTAATATCTGTTGCACTGCACACTGCCTGGGATGGGGAGAGGTGCTTATGAGTCTGCGTGTCTCATGCATGGCTATCACACAGCTGGCTTTGGCCAGTGTGGGCACTGGGTGGTGTGGGAGAGGCACTGTTTGCGGCTCTGCCTCCAGCAGCAAAATATTCGGGCCAGTCCTGCTAAGCATGTTCTTGAATGGCCAATCAAGGGAAGAGGCATCAAGAGGACTGAAAGAAAACGATCTTTATTCAGAGTTGCTAGTAAGAACATTGCCAAATAATACGGGTTAATGCTACTGGAAGTGCTGAATTTTGCAACACAGAATCAGGGGCTTGAATTCACTTTTTATCATCCTCTCTGCAAATTTCTCTTCCTCTCATGCCACAGGTTTCAGATTGCAAACCTGTGGGCAGGGACTGCCCTATTTCTTATCTCTGGAGTGTTTTTGGCCACAGGGTGGGATCAAAGTGCTCTGAAGTCAATGCAATAGTAGACGCAGTTCTTGCTTCTGCTGCCTCTGCCCACTAATGGTCAACCCCCTTGAATCTTGGCTAATTCTAGTTTCTTCAGCTCCGAAAGGGGAGTGCAGAATTTGCACAACTGGGTCAGAATTTGTACAATTGGTGCAGGATTTGTAGATGGGTGCAGAATTTGTTTGGTTGAACTTTAAAGGGTGCTTAGGGTGCAATCCAATTATCCCCATGGCAGAGGTGCTGAAGCCCCTGAAGCTGTGGAGGCGAATGAGGATCCAGCAGCAAGAGCGGGGTGCAGCCGCGGTGATGATCTCCGCTCCTGCCAGACCACATGCCCTGCATTTATTTATTTATTTATTTATTAAAACATTTTTATGCCGCCCCGTTCGCCGAAGCCTCGGGGCGGCTTACAACAATAAATAAAAGTAATTATAATATAAATTACAATAAATATAAACATTAAAAATCCAAAAAATACAATATAAAATAAGCCGCCCTGGCTAGATAAGATCAAATAATACTAATAGTTAAAATGCCACTTAAATAAAAAGGTCTTCGCCTGGCGCCGAAAAGCAAATAACGACGGCGCCAGGCGGACCACTCTGGGGAGCGCATTCCATAACTTAGGTGCCACCGCAGAGAAAGCCCTCCTCCGAGTACCCACCCTGCTAATTTCTTTCACGGAGGGTTCCCGGAGAAGGGCCTCTCCCACTGATCTCAAGGGGCGGCTGGGCATATATGGATGTAAGCACTCCTTCAGGTAACCAGGACCCAAGCCGTTTAGGGCTTTATAGGTCATCACCAATACCTTGAATTGGGCCCGGACTTCAATGGGAAGCCAGTGAAGCTGACGGAGAACTGGAGTCATGTGACCATAACGCCCAGTCCCCGTCAGCAGCCTGGCAGCTCTATTTTGAACCAACTGAAGTGTCCGGACCGTCTTCAAGGGTAGCCCCACGTAGAGCGCGTTACAGAAGTCAAGGCGGGAAGTCACCAGCGTGTGTGTCACCGTCGCCAGGCAGTCGTACTCCAGGTAGGGGCGCAGCTGATTAATCAGCCGAAGCTGAAGGAAAGCACTCCTCGCCTCTGCTGTTACCTGAGCTTCCAGTGAAATCTCCGGGTCGAGGAGCACTCCCAGGCTGCGGACCTTGTCCCTAGGAGGCAGTGCAACCCTGTTCAGGACAAGGTTCAATTCACCCTCTCCAAAGCCCGATCTGCCAACCAACAGGACCTCCGCCTTGTCTGGATTGAGCTTCAGTTTGAGCTTCATTTCACTGAGGTTCCCCGTTAGGACTTGGAGAGGGGCAGTGGGCATGGTTGTCCTGATGCCCTGTGTGAGGCAGGCAGGCAAGGCTTGGCCTTTGGAGTCTCAGATTATAAGGTGCTGGAGGTGGGCTTCAAAGAACTGAGAGAAGTAGACATTTTCAGACTCAAGAAGATAAGACTGGGGGGGGGGGGTATGATAGACCTCTACAAGTACCTGAAAGGCTGTCACAAAGAGGAAGGGCATGACCTGTTCTCGTTCATTTCAGAGTGCAGGACATGGAATAATGGACTTAAAAGAAACCAGATGAAGACTAGACACCCGGAAGAATTCCTCACTGTCAGAGCAGTACGACAATGGAACATATTACCTGGGGAAGTTGTGGACTCTCCTTCACTGGAGACATTCAAAAAGTGTCTGGACAGCCATCTGAATGGGATGGTGTAACTTAGTGTCCTGCCACAGCAGGGCTTTGGACCCGATGGCCTTCTGGCCCCTTCCAACTCTACTATTCTATGCTTCTGTGAATTCTATGGCTTCCTAGACCACATCAGAAGGTGATGGGATCTTCCCTTTTTGGATTTGTACCTCCTGAACCTACACACTATACACTGTATATAACTATACAGCAAGAGCTGCACTTTTCTGAATTTTGCATTGCAGTCTGCAATTTTAAAAAAGCATTAAAAAGGCACAAAAGAGGGAAACGTGCACACAAACATGCCTGCATTATGGAAATGTGTGCACAAAACCATAGCATGTTATTAATATATGACATATATACCCCTCCTTTCTTCCCTGTGTAAGGAATGCAAAGTGACTTACAAAGTTCTCCTTCTCTTCATGATATCCTCACAACAGCAGTCCTGTGAGGCAGGCTGGGCCGTGACTGGCCCAAAGTCTCCCAGTGAGCTTCATGACCCAACGGGGACCAGAACTCAGGTCTCTGCAATGCCACTCCAGCACTCTTAACCACGGCACCACACCTGAAACCAGGGGAGACGCCTTGGGGGGAAAGAGGCATGCATAAGGGAAAGTATAAACAAGAATGCTTCTATGGAGATAAAATGCATAGAAAAGAGGCACTAATTTTCATCCCGTCTTTTAGAAAATTCTATAAACTGTTGCAACAAAAGGATAGAACAAACTTAACATTGGGGAAATGAAACAACGGGGAGGGTTGTCTCTGTGGTGGGCCTCCAACTATGGAACACCCTCCCCTTCACCACCTGCCTGGCACCAGCCCTGTCATCTTCTTGGTGCCAGATTATAATGGCCCTTTTTGTCAAGGCCTTTAAAGATTTACTTGGCTACTCAGGGGCTTGAGCCAAATACCCATTCTTTTCTTTTACAGGATCATTCTTTAGGGTATGTGTTAGCTGCTCAAAATATTTTAGTGCTTCCTTGGTTTTATGGTACTTTTATTGTATTTTAATGTCTTGATTTTATGGACTGTGGTCAACCACCCAAGAGCTCCAGCCATGGGGTGGTGCAGAAATGAAATCATCATTATCTGACTGGGACAGAACTTTAGAGTTTTGTACATCCCTCGTATAGTTACATAATCAACTAAATCTCAGTGGCCAAACCCCTACGGTCAAAACAGGCATTATTTCAAATCCGCAGATGAGCAGCTGTGTCTGATGATGCTGATGGTGAAGATGATTTTTTTAATCTAGAGCAGGTGCAGAGATAGAAAGTGGGGCAGGATAGGGGCCTTTCAAGTTCAGGATCAAGCTAAGCGTCTGTTCTAACTTGGCTAAAAGAATGGATAACTTTGCGAAATAGAATTTTGTATCTTGAAGGTCACGACTTGCAGATGGGTTGGCATGCTTATATGTGGTACGAGAAGGCTAAGTCACATGGGTCTTTTCTGAGTCATTTTATTAGAAGATCATTAATGTCAGTGTGGGAAAAGCTAAAGTCAAAAGTCTATAATAAACTACCAAGATGGCTTTCACCTATGGAAGCTTTTGTATATCCAAATGCATTGAACTGTGAAGGGATCATAAGATATGACGATATCTTGGATAAGGATGGAGGCCTGAAACTAGATCAAGATATATAAGAACAGGAATTTAATATCTCCTGGTGGCATAAGGTGCAGATGCAATCGAGATATGCTAAAGATTGTAAAGTATGGGGGTTTTACAAAGACTTAACAGCGTTTGATCAAGTGATGCTTAAAACAGATAAGAAAATGATTAAAAGATTATATGTTTTTTTACTTGACAGGAAAATGGAAGGGGAACAGGTTAAGGAAACTATGATAACATGGGCACGAAACTTTGGATATAATGTTGAACTAGAAAAGTGGCAAAAGCTATGGGAGAGAAATATTAAGGTAACATTAGCAATTTTGTATAAAGAAAATTTATATAAAATGTTCTATAGATGGTATTTGTCGCCAAGTCGATTAGCTAAGATGTTTCCAAATATGTCAAATAGATGTTGGAAATGTAAACATAAAGTGGGTACTTTTTATCATATGTGGTGGACCTGTGATAATGTGAAAAAGTATTGGATTAAAATACATAAATGGCTGGAGGAAATACTGCAAAAACCCTTTGCTTTTAAACCTGAAGTTTTCTTGTTAGGCATCACACCAAAAGATATTAACAGACAGGAAATATATTTGATGTTACACTTAATCACAGCTGCAAGGATTGCATTTGCTCAATACTGGAAAAGTGAGGAGCTACCCACCGATGAATTGATTCTAAGAAACATTCTGGACTGCGCAGAAATGGATAGATTGACTTCATCACTGAAGGAGAAAGAAGACACTGACTTCTATCAAACTTGGGATTTTTTTCAATGATTGGCTGGAGAAATAGGACTTGGCGTAGATTTAGAGATGTTTTTATTATAAACTGATTTGAATATGATTATAGAATGTTAAAAATATGTAGCAGGGGGCTGACCCAGTAAGTCCGATGTATGTGATGATGTTTTTAGTATTAGTTTAAAATTTTAATAAAATTTCTTTTTTAAAAGAAGTTCAGGATCAAGCTTACAGCACCTACTTTAGAATAATAATAATAATTTTAAAAGACATATTTGCTAGTTTCAGATTTAAAGATGTCTCTTTGGACTGTAGGGTTGCAGTGAAAAGTTCGGCTTCATGCAAAGGTTTTAGGGTGCATCAGGGACATATTGCACATCAGCGTCTGATGAGTAGTAAAATCCTTGTCATTTGGAAGGATGATAAAGACATGAAATCCTTTGCCTTAAGATAGAAGAAAAGCCTTACAGCTCTTACAGCTGGGAGTTGTAGGATTTTTTCTCTCTCTAAACGAACATAGGATGAGCTATAATTTACCCTGGGATATGAGATTACCGCAACTGGCTAGTCTTGTTGTGTGCCAGTATATCCCTCTCCTTGTAGATAAGAAGTTCTCTTTTAGGTTCATTCAAACTTCATGGATAGCATGTAGCTTGGCTCACTGTCTGGAGCTGTCCATTAAATAACAAAGGGATCTCTGGGATAAGGCTGGCTTCTTTGTCCCTATTATGTGATGTGGTGGTAAGGATGATGGGTTTAACTGGGTTGTGAAATGGGGGGAGGTATTTCATGTGGAGCTTGGTGTATGTGAGCTTCTCTGCCTTGGAGAAGGGTTCAAATTCAATGGTCTTCAGATCATTTTCAGTACTGCAGGAATCTCTGATTCCAAAAGCATCTGTTGAATACCTTTAAACCTGTTTATACTAATGCCTACCTTCCTGGTGCACATCAGCTGCAGTGTTTATTGCTAGTAAACCCTACAGATATTACTTTTATAGCTTAGAGTGAAGAATCCATTGCTGTCGGCAAACAGTCCCCGTGTCTGTGTTGCAGCACAAGGACAAACCACGAGTTCACACGAGCCTCCTGCTGAGGTCCCTTAAAGGTTTTTTGCCTGAATGCTGATCAAGCAAGATGATACTTCAGTAGGAAGGAAAATACAGGCTATGCAGAGATCTGATGCACCCTTATGCTTCCCTCGGTCTGTCTATTTCAGTAACCCTAGTTTTCCTGCTGGAATCTGAAACCAGACATGTTGTAGCCCTTTCTCCGGTTACTTAAGCAGACAGACCCGGGGAGTTTTGCTCAATGGCCTGTTATTAAACAGAAGAAGATAGAGTTACCTCGCAGATCAAGTTCTAGGCTTAGTGCTTAATAGCCTGTCTCCGAAGCATGCAAGGGCTCCCATATTACCCTGCCCTGCTTGCTCGGTGGTTTGCATGCAGGTTAAAGAGATGAGGTTGCAATTTCCCCGTCTTGGTTGGGGTTGGCTAGGGGGCAGTTTCCCTGCAGATCCTGTTTCTCTATGCCTGCAATGAGTTCTGTGTGGAAAATAGCATTCGGGGGAATGGCATAGGAGGCGTTTTCTGCAGAGCATGTGGAAGAGGAGGGAGGGGCAGAAAAGGAGCTGTGCCCAAATGCACTCTTGAAATGCTCCACCCCGCTTGTGGCACGGGAGAAGGCCCATCTCACCTGATGGGAGGAGAAATTCTCAACAGATGCGCAGGTAGAGTTCAACATTGGCAGCAGGGGGTATGGCACCCTTTCATACTTTTCCCCCTAAGGGGTTTTGGGGGTGCAGGGGAGAGTTGCACTGCTGTTGCAGGTGCTTGGAAAGCACTTTGTTGGGCCCAAGACAAAATTCTCCAGGCACTTGAGAAGATCTCTCCTGCTTTGTGACACATGGGTGCCTTGTCCCCTTGCTGTTGCCTCACTACAGCAAGCAGCCATGCCATCGACCGCACGGGCAGGCTAGCTCCGTTTTGTGTCCACCGTGATGCGGTGTTTTATCCAGCTGCATCAGCAGCGTCCCATTTGATGACCTCAGGCCAGGCAGGCTGCTAAGGGGAAAGATGCTCTCTCAGGTGTTCTCCTCCCAAGCTGTTTAGGGCTGTGCACTTGAGCACCAAAACCTCAGTCCTGGGCTGGTAGTGAATAGGTAGCCAGTGCAGTGCTGCAAAGGAACTGTATGCTGAAAAGCAAGCAGGGACCTGCTAGCTCTCTTGATTACACAGCAATATTGCAAACTCTGTGATTAGCCTCAGAGGAAGAGACCTGGGAGCACAACAGAGCCGCAAGGCTCTTTCAGAGCTCCTCACCCCTTTCTCTGGTGCAGCCTCATAGTCTGCCTGCCCCTCCTGCATTCCTTCTTCCACTCCTGAACTGCCAAAATCTGCATCTTTCAGCTTTGTACGATCCTTTCCCAGAGAAGTCCACTTTGCAAGCACCCTTCTTCCCTCAAAGTCTGTAATCAGAGTGCAAATTTCTAGAGGTGAGATATTTTCATAATCTGGATTTCTGTGATGTGCAGCCTGATTATTTGTGTTATGCACAATAACCTGAACTCAAATTAAAGCTGGGTTTCAACCCAAAATAGGAAAAAAGGTATTCAGACAGACAACCAAATAAAGAAAACACCACCGAGCACTGAAAAATATACCCTCATACATTGTCCAGGAGAATGCGGCACATTGCATGTAGGAAAGAGAAGGAATGTGTTCCTTTTAAACACATTAAATATCATGCCTGTTAAAAGCATGATATTTGAATATTTAGCTATTTTTCACCTTGGACCTAATTCTTTGCATCTGCTGAGATTTTGGAAATATTCATTGTCTGTGTAAAGCATTACACAAAATTACTGAAGAAAAAAATTACAGAGCTGAAATGCATTCAAGCTGATAAAGAAGCCATTTAAAGCATTTAATTGAAATTACAATGCATAGCCAAGAGCAGAAATGTATGTTGGACGGCGTACTTGCTTTATGTCTACTGTTACTTGTTTTAACCATAAGCCACTACAAAGCTATGTTTTAAAAAACACACACAAATAACACAGCACAGAACAATGCAAATTGCTAGAAAGCATTAATAACTCATTTTGTATTCCATAGCATAAGCATCAAAATAATTAATTTGACATATTTTGCAGCAACCAGACCGAAATTTTTTACTTTCAAAGACAGTGTTTTTGTTTTCTCCTACTTGCAAATAGGTATCTGAGGTTTGGCTGATTAGACCAGTAAAATACGCTGTCTGCAAGGGAGACAAAAACATCCTTCTTACATCTTCAGTAATGGACTTATAATGAAATGGCCTCCAGGATGGCTTCTCCACAGATAAAAATGATGGGGACTAAAAGGTAGTTGTTACACAAACCATCTAATACTATGGATGGCCTTTGGTGACACCTGAACAAATGAGAGCTTTCAGGCAAAAGGAATTTGGAAAGTTCTGACAAACTGGATTCACATCCATGATCAAATTTTACTACTGCATAGCACAGGGCATCTTCTTCCTGAACAATACCAATTCTTCCTGAACAATGCCAAAATAAAATTGGATAAAATTGGCACAGTTTTAAATGCTTTGTTTTTCTTTTGTGACATTAAGATTCATTCCATGACACTGATCCTCCGAAAACCCATCCAGGTTGTCTCTCTGCGCTGCTCATTCTGTTGCATCAGCACAACCCACTGTTTATGCTTCTGAAAGCAACCCTGGAAAGGAGCAAAAAAGCTCTTTTCCAGATTGGGCCAGGCCAGCAGAATTCCCTTCTGCAAGCTCTGCTAACAGACCCATTCTATAAACAAACATCATCTGGGTTATTTTCCTGGCCTGAAAATTTAATTTTCAAGGCGTTTACCAGTAATAGTTCAAATAACAGAAGCAAAACAAAGCACCAGAGGGTTGGATCCAGCAGAGTTATGTGCTATCCAGTCATCCCTGACTTATGGTGACCCTGTGAGTGAAAGCCCTCCAAAATGTCCTGTCCATGACAGCCCTGTTTGGGTGTTCAAAATTTAGGCATACTTAGAGTAGAGCCATTGAAATCATCCTTGGAGCCGTGACATTTGCTGTAACACGCCTAGGATGGTGCCCTGAGCCTGGATTGTGCGGTTCAACGTAGCTGCTTTAATGGTGGAAGCAACTTCCTCAGCTGACGGGGCTTGTGCTGATAAGGCTGAGGCCAGAGTTTGGGCCAAATTAATAGAGCCAAAAGGGAGTTGGACAATGAGACAATGAGGGAAGCACATCTGGCCTTTGGCAGCGAGATCCACCCCACCCTATAAAACACTCACACCGAAAAGTTATCCGTTCACAGGCTCAGAGGCGGTTAGTACCATTTCCACTAAGTGCTGGTGTGCAGCGCACACCTTTTAAGTGGGTTGTGCAGCCTTTCCCACATTTTCCAGATTTCGTCTGCAGTTGCCACAGCCAAACAGGGAGCGTGTGAAGTGGCGCTGAAGTGTGTCATCGGCTCAGTAAATGGCAATTTCAAGGTCATTAAACCATTAAATGAGCTTTTCCCCACAACCTCTGGGAAAGCAGTCTTAATTCTGAACTGGGTTCTTTTTTGGAACTGAGCTCTAATGAACTTTTGATGATCTGGGATAGCGGCCGACAGCTGCCTCTATTGAATCCCTGTCATATAAGGCTGGCTTTGTTAATGAATGTTTTATAGGCAGAGAAACTGACTGAACTGGAGATGTTTCAGCCTCCCAACTTCTTAATTTTAATTGCATTTTTCAAGAGTTCCAGAGACCAGAGCAACAGACAATATCTTTCTGATGGGTTGGAGAGCATTTGCGGTTTGGAAAGAATTTCAGGCATCCTCCCGGGTCGGTATTCTACACCAGCATCACTGCTATGCAAGAAATACTGATAATGGGACCCACAGATTTACCCTGCAGGCATTTTATTCAGAGCACAATATGTTTAAAATAACAACAACGGAATTGCTGTTTGCTGCAGAACAAGAATATCCGGACCACATCCATAAAGTTACCATTGTTGCAATTAACAACCATTTATATGCAAAGCTTGTTTAAGCTACAGAACTTAGAACTGTAAGTCTAGAGAGTTGTAAGCTGTCCAGAGACCCTGCAGGGTATTAGATGGGGTAAAATACCCAAATAAAATAAAGATAAAAATAAATAAAATAAGCTGAGGGCCAAGCTATGCATTACAACAATCTTCCCCAAGCTGGCCCCTTCCAGTTGCTGATTGGGGATGATGGGAGTTGTTGCTAAACATATCTGGAGGGCCCCTGCTTGGAGAAGGCTGTGTTACATATAATAATAATAATAATAATATATTTTGGGAAACATCCCCACGCTGACGTCTTGTAATGTGAAGGATCATTCTCTGCGTGTTGCTGGGAGTGGGTGTGGGGAATGGAGACTCATGAATTGCCTGGGAAGAGGAAATGCATCACACAGAAGAGGACCAAATAGGTCGCCCAAGTGCCTCACAACTGGGTGTTGATAGGTATATGTGCAAATTTAGAAATGATAACTATAAGCTGGATAAAATTCAGCACATATTTTGTATATGATTCACACAGAAAAGTCTGACCAGCTGATCAAGGTTGCTGTGTCCCAGCTTTCCTTCAGTATAATTCTTTGTCTTTAAACCCAGCTTGAACTGGACATCCCATCAAACCCAGGAGAACCTCAAATATGATAGTTGTGATAATTATTCAGTTTATACCCACCTTTCTACCAAACAATGTCCTCTGCTAGCTCTTCAAATTAGAGGAGTTCCTTCTGTAAAGTAGGACATCCTATTACTCTGCTATAATATCTGTGCATATAAGCACCCTCCCACTCACCCTGAACAAAGAAATCTGCCATGAATGCTGTTTCAAAAGGCAATGAACTGTTCTTGTGGAGTGCATAAAGTTTTCAGTATTAACCTCTTCTTCTCAAGCCAGATTAGTCTTTGGGGCATTATAAGAGCCAGTTCCTTTTTTGAGTGCCTGCTATGTTTTAAAACAAACAAACAAACAAACAAACAATTTGTGTTTTAATTCTTTCAACACTTTACAACAGAAGATGGGCAGACTGTTGGAATTTGACCAAGGAGCTGTATTTAAATCCCAGCTTGGCCATAAAACTCACTTGGGCCAGTCACACATGCTCAGCCTAATCTACTTCACAGGCTTGTTCTGGGGGGGAAATGGTGGAGGCAAACCACAAATATGCCACCCAGAGTTACTTGGGCAAATAAATTACCCAGTGCAAGCTTAGGGCTCCAAAAGAGGATAACGGCTTCCTTGTCTCAGTACTGCCAGCATTTAGCACTCCAAGCAGGCTTTGTTCTGCAGAGAGGGAGGCAGCAGCTCAGTGCCTGGGCACACGCTTGGCAGGAAGATGGTCCCAGGATCAAGCTATGGGCTCTCCAGGCAACCGAAGACTCTTTCCTGAAGTCCCATCAACTTAGCAGCCTGCTTCCTCTATTGGACAACAGCACTATTTATTCATTCATTCAGTCAGTCATTCAGTCATTCATTCAATTGATATCCCATCCTTTTCTTTTTTAAAGAACTTGAAGAGGCTTACATGATTCTCCTGCTGCTGCTCTCAATCTTATCCCCACAGCAACAGCCCTGTAAGGTAGGTCAGGCTGAGAATCTGTGACTAGCCCCAAGTCACCCAGTTGGCTCCATGGCTGAGTGGGGACCAGAACCCAGATTGCCTGAGTCCCAGTCCCGTGCTATGAACCACTACACCACAGTATCAGAGGTAATGCTATGCCCTGAATCCCAGCTCTCCCAAAACAAAACATGATCACTCAACATATTGTAGAGAAGAGAAAGCTGGAACACAGGCTAAAAAGAGTTGTAGTTCTAGCCAGGAGATAAAGGTGGCCTGCCTAGTTTTTCCCAGCAGTAGAAGATGCAATTCTGTAGCTGGATGATCCAGGAGAAGCCAGTTGCTTTTGGGATTGGTCCAGAGTCACAACTCATGAGACACATGGAAATGGCAGATGTGCATGATGGTCCTAAAAACCCCCAAAAAACCTGCATTCAAATAACAGCTCTGTCCTTTTCTCAAACTTGCAATTTTATGATCTTAAGGAGAAGCTCATAAAAAGGAAAGGTATAAAAGTGGCACCAGTGAGTCTAAATTTAATAGACAGAATGAGAATTCCTTAGGTGAGTGTTTCCATCTACTATGCCTGTAAAACTCTCTTCTTCATCGCAGCTGTCAGGGATGTAGAGAAAAAAGAGTGTCTTCGTAGGGTTTAGAAGAGCAGCAGGTCAAGAATGGAATCTTGGTCAGGTTTGGAAGCTCAGCAGAGGATTCTCAGCTCTGAGGTTGCCATGGAAAATGGGAAATGTATATTGTCGAAAAGCCAAACCAGCTGGCTATCAGATCAGACACTTCTGTATATGGCTCAGTGGACCTGCAGCTTAAAGACCTTGGTTTCCCCTCTTCAGTGGGCCAACTAGGATGCTTTAAGGTAGCTATCTCCCACCTGGTGCTCTCCACCTGTGTTGGGTTACATGCTGCCTGGGGCTGGTAGGAGCTGAGGCCCAGCCATCTGGAGAGTACCAGGTGGGGGAAGCTGCTTTATGAAATCCATTTTCTTGGACATTCAGACATTTCTTGCTTTCATGAAAGAAAAACTCCTGCTGATTGATTTAAACCTTAACTCAGGAAAGCACAATTTAGTTAATATCGTTACTATATTACAGCTATACACCACCTTTCTTCCTCTTGCAAGGAACCCAAGGCAGCTTTCCAGGTCCTCTTTGTCTCCATTTCATCCTCACAACGACAACCCTGCAAGGCTGGCTAAGCTCAGGTCTGTGCCTGGCCCAGAGTCTCCCAGGGAGCTTCATGGCTGAGTGGGGACTAAAAGCAGGTCTTCTGAGGCCCAGCCCAACACTCTAACCCCAATGCCACACCAATCCTCCAGAGGTATGCACTAGGGGCATCAAAAACCTTTTGGAAATCCAGTCAAGGGGAGTCTGCGGGATCACCCTGGGCCAGTGAGGCTGTGCTGGGCCTGCTTTGGGGAGTCCTTGAGCAGAGCACCCTCAGTGGGCTCCTCCCCTCCCTGAGCTGACCCTCTCACCACCATGGCCACCAGCTGCTCTCGCTCTTCCTCCTCTCCTCCTCCTCCCTCTCCTCATTACCTCTGCTTGCTTGCCTGACCAGGCAGAAAGCCAGCAGCAACAGCACCTCCTGCTCCTTCTTCCATTCCCGCCCCGTCTGGACCCAAGCGAGGGCAGCAGAACAAGGAAAAGACGGTCCAGGGGGCCTGTGGTCCGTGGGCCCCAGACAGTGTCCCAACTAGGCCTACCCTTGATGCAGGCCCTCACCTAGCAAAAGGGAAAATATCGTGAGGAGGCAGCCCCTGGTCCTGTAGGGCCACCCTCAGGGTGTTCTGGACAGGTCCTGGCAGAAGGAGGAATCCCATCCATGAGCTGCTTTGAGGGTGAGGCAGGGAACTGTTGCTCTCCTTGCCATGTTGGCAACGCTGCTCATTGGGGATCTGCCCAGCGAGACTAAAATGAGGTTTATAGTCTTCGTACCACCATCCATGTTGCAACAGGAGCTGAAATGATCAGACTGTGCAGCGGGGGTGAGGCGAGGGAGCAGCTTGCCAGGTGTGGAGGGAGGGAAAGAAGAAGGGCTGGGATGGGAGAGTTGTGGCTGGCAGGGAGGGACGCAGTTACTCTGAAGGGAAAAAGCATCTGCTCCTGAAAGAACCAGAGCTCTGGGTTGTGTATCATGCTAGAATGAAGCTGAAATGGTGACTAAGACTGCTATGCTGGTGTGTTTAAGCCAGAGGAATGCCATGAGATGGGGGACATTTTTTCTGTCAAAGCACACATAGGATTGTGGCCTAAGAGGATGGTGTTTCCTGAAGTTTGTGTCACCCCAAAAGAAATGGGGTGAAGAAGAGGCAGAATTGTAACAAGCTAACTGCAGCACAAGTGTTTTACTATTTATACTTGTAAACAGTACTATAAACTACTATTAACTTCCTTTATTTAAATCCTGGAGGCACTTGTTTCATCCGGCCTCACTGTTTTGTGCATTGACTTCTGCTTCATATTATCTGAATTCTGTACTTACCCTTTCCTCTATGTGTAAATTGTCCTAAACTTGTCCTGTTTGTTTCTTGGGTTGTTTGCTGCAATATACATGGCACATGACACAGCATGGATAGTAAAGATGACAAACGGCTGACTTTCAAAGGCGATTCCCTGAAATAGACCAGTTTGCTCCATTGGTCTGACCTTCTTTACAATAATTTCAGCATCAAAAAATTTTGCACATTGTTCCTCTGGCAGAATGGTGTTTCCCAAACAGACCCTTCATTATAGAAGAAAGAAGATTCAGCTGATATGCCCAAAGTGCACAATCTAAATGGCTCCCCATGGCACAGCATGTTGAGATGAAACTTGGGTCAACTTAACCAAGGCAGCCATGTGGTTCAAAGGAGTGCTTTGAAAGTGGTTTTGATGTCTATATCAGTGGCTCAAACTGGCAAGCACTTTTTCAGAGGGGATACAGGTACATCAGACCACAATATGTCATGGAGACATATCCATACACATGTGTTATGTCAAATTCATGAGGGATTCATAAAACATTAATATGCAGTTCTGATGAGTTCCATGGAGTTTGGTGGCATGCATGGAAAAGAAATTTTGAAACACCAATTTCAGAAACTTGGATGGCTCCCACTTGCTTTGATCAATCCCAGCTGCCAGTCAGAAAATATAAAAATATTTTAAAATAAACATTGGGAGAACCTCGAGAGGTACCCAGAAAGGTGTCTGGGAGCATCCTGCTGCCTGCAGGCATCAGGTCTGCCTGTGAACATGTCCACCAATGCAGCACCTTGATGCAAATATGGGAACCATCTGATATAAATACTGATTTCTCCCTTCCTGCATGGCTTTCTTCATTCATTGAGATGAAAAAGCAGTTCTGTACTAGCAAGAGGTGCACAAGCGCCTTTTCCAATAGCTGAACTTCTCCAAACATAGCCCTTAAGTTTGCTGCACCCCTGAACTAGCAGCTTCTATGTGCTTTCTTTGCCCAAATCACAGCAACAGGTCCTGCAATGAACCAAACAATGTTCTTGTAAGAGAAGATTTTTATTCTTTACCCCTCCTTTATTTTTATTTAAAGGATCAGGATAAGTGATTTACTTAAAGGACTAGGATAAGTGATTTCTCTGAGAGTGCCAAAGAAATCATGGAAGGCCTGAGAACACCATATAACTCTTTTCTGGCGCTTGCTCGTCAATCTCAACACGGTTTTCCTACCTCCAAGACGCCTCTCTGCCAAGCATTACGTATTCTCTGCCTTGCATTCTTTCCAAGAGCCTCACTCATTTGCAAGCCATTGAGATAGCTTTTTATGGCTGTTGAAAGTCATGCTTTATCATTTCCTTTCCTCTGGCTAGGGTCTGATGGGCTCCTTTTCCATCCCCTTCTTCAGTTCTTTTGGCACATTCATTTTTTAATATGAATCATCCCTCTTTTGGCTCCAGCTTCCACTGATAATATTTTTGTGGAAAGGTTTCTTCTATTAGCCTTCCAAAGGCCCTATTACTCATGCATTTTCCAGATTATCCAGCATGTTTCTCGAAGAAAGTCATTCCAGGGGGCAGCTTGACACACTTTGCTGCTCTCTGATCTTTGAAATACAGTGCGGGGAATTCAGAGGAGAAGATGCTTGGGAAAACATTTGACTAGAAGCTGTAATTAGCTTGAAATGTTAATTTCCCAGAATTTCAGGTTCAACAATCCATCCATGTTTGAAGAGTAATGCCTGCATATAAAACTATAAGCAGAGGCACACAATAAAAGGTTCAGGGGTTGTGATGATGCTCATGCTGATGTTGTCTGTATAGCTTGCTTGTGGAAAGCAAGTCACCCCAGTCTAGACCTCTCCCTCAACTGCCCCCATCAGCTCTGTGCAGGCAGGCCTTCCCCATCTATGTCAATGGAGGAAACAGCTCTGCACATGGAAGCAAATATGTATATGGATGTACAAGAATTTCATTTATATTCACAAATCATGGGAACATTTGGGATATAAAATCCAACAAATAAACATATCTATTTGTAGTCATGCATGTGAATGTGAGAAATAGTACATTGGGGGGGGGGGATTGCAATTTTCCCAACTTCAGTTTGTATTTGAAAAATGCATTTTAAAATGTATGTTTTCATGCTTTATGGGGGAAATTGCAGATTTTTAATTGCAAAATCAGATGAGAGAGGACCAGCCTAATGAATAGGGAGGAATGTCATGAACCTGTAAAGAATGGGCCCATCTCTTGCCAACTGCAGACTGTTCAGTGGGAATCCTCATCAGTTTCTGAAGAGGAGGGTGGGGGGGGGGGGTGAAGCCTTGGAAGATCCTTCACCTGTGCCTAGTGAAAATTCTCAGGCCGAGCATGAGAAACAGCCTGCTTTGAGAGGGGAGGAAGGGTTTCCAGGAGGGAAGGGAAACATCTGCAAGACCTGGTCCTTGCCAAGTCAGCAGGCATCAGGACAAATGAGCTGCTCAGTCGGAGGGGCTTTGCCATTTGCACCCTCTTGCTCTCCACCAATGAGAGCCACCCTGAGGCTGGCGCTGAAAGGGAAGGGCTGTGGGGAAGTTTCCAGTTTGGATTCTGCCCTTCACATGAGCAATTTGGCAGGAGGCTCTTTAGAGTTCAAACTGCTCTGTTATTTGTGGAGTTCTAATAGAAGAATAGAATTTGGAGTACTGGTTTGAGTTTTGGACCCAGAGGGAAGGCAATGGCAACTCTTCCCCTGAGAGTGCGTGGTGCACCACCTGCCTTGCGATGTTACTGTGTAGCTACAGCATTGCCAGCTGGTTACACCCAGGTTTTATGATCTGCTGCATGCATCAGCTTTCCCCTTCGCTTTGCCTGAGTTCATTGGCTACTATGCACAGCAGGGGTAGATGACCTGGCACTCTCCATATGTTTGGAACTACAGTTCCCATAAATCCTAGTCAGCATGGCCAGTAGTCAGGGACTCAAGAAGCTGCAGTCCAAAACATCTGGAGTTTACAACATTGTTCAATCATCTGTCTGATAGATGTCTGATCTACAGCATTGTTCAATCATCTACTGCAGCCTTGCCCAGCTTGGTGTTTTGAACTCCCAGAAGGTGTGGGCTTCCATTTTCCGTTCACCCATCCAGCATGGTTAATGGTGGAATGTTGTGCGCTATTGTCCAAGACATCTGGAGGGTATCAGGTTGGGGAAGGCTGATCAACAGACCGCCTTATTCTATGAACTATGGACCCTGCAGTCTGGAGAAGGCTTCCTGTGTACAGATACTTCTTTGAGTTATCAGTGAGTGAGAGAAGAAAATCTTCAGCCATTTCTCCCTATGTCTTCACCCACAAAAATGTGCAGACCTCTCTTGTGAATGAGTAGAGCAGATGGCTTGTTGGATTTGCAAAATCCAACCTTCAGGAAGTTGCTTGGTAATTTCTAGGTCTGGCTGGGAGACCAGATGTTTGAAATCAAACATGAGGTTTGCATCTCTTTGAGTTGCTAGGAATGGGAGTAACCAGGGAGTAGTCCAAAACCATACATCAAGGCCAGCCATGAACTGGCTAGTAGTAGCCTGTTTAAAAGAGCTTAACATGAGGTGGTCTATTTTGCAAAGGTGGGGAGTGTTTAATGACCTGACTCATGTGCTTAGCAGAGGGGCAGAGCAGCTGGAGCTGGGAGGATATTTACAACACATCTGTGTGCTTTTAGTATGGCGCTGCACATGTGGGCTTTATATTGCTTGTTGTATAATATTTTATGGGCTCACGGGTTTTCTCCTCGCTTTTCCCCTGCAAAGTGCACTCTATAGATAGCAGTAAAATTTAACTACCTAGTACTAACTGCAAAAGAGAAAATAACCGGAGGGTTATTTTAAGCATTGAGGTTAGTTTATCTGCAGGAACAGCCACAAAGGCACTTTACTGGTCACAAAAGCAGCACAAAAGAGAAAGACCAGTAGAGTGGGGAGCTTTGGCATTTTGTATCTTCTAGACAAATGGAGATGCAAACGTACTAGAACAATCCAGAGTCTGTCTGTCTGTTTATTTATTTGCATTTCATAATGGCTCACTGTATGGCATAGGGAGGTAAAACACATTTTAGAACAGATCCTCCTGAACGCTTTGTACAATGCAATAAATAAGCTGCTGACGGCTTTGAACTTAAATAAACTCTCATGAGAGCCAGAACACTGAAGAATGCAGCCAGGGGGTTTGGAGTCTGGGCAGCATTTCAAGGGGGGAAAGTTTTGGTCCATGTCCGGAAAAGAAGAGTGACTCCAGTGATCCCAGACAATGCAAGAGTAGCTGGGAAAGAGGCATTCCTGGATTCTGCTTGAGGAAGTTTTTTTCAGACTAACTCTTACCAGCTTACTCGCCAGGCAGCAGGTGGAAATACGCAGCTAGGTGTCCTTCGGATATCTTAGACTACCACTCCATCAGCACAGATGGAGCCAGCAGGATCAGTGCTAGCAGATTATGGGACTTGTAGTTCAAACACATCTGGGAGGCTCTAAGTTGCCTACTCCTGCATGAGGGTGACTGCTTCTCCAAAGGAGATCAGGGCTCCTGTAACTAAAAAAATGCAACAAAAAAGAGCATTTTAGAAGGTGCAGCCCTTGGTGGGGATGCCGTGGCACAGTGGGTTAAACAGCTGAGCTGCTGACTGAAAGGCCGGCAGCAAAAAGCCATGCAATGGGGTGATCACCCACTACTTTGTCGCTAGTTTCTGCCAACCTAGCAATTTGAAAGCATAGAATGCGAGTAGATAAATAGGTACCACTTTGGTGAGAAGGAAACAGCGTCCCATGATGTTATGCTGGCCACACGACCACAGAAACGTCTTTGGACAGCACTGACTCATGACCCTCGAAATGGAGATGAGCTCCATTTCGGCTCATGCCAAAAAAGCTGCCGGCACTCCTTTCCTTTCCTAGTCATCCAATGGCTAAAATTCCCTCTGCTAAACTGCTCTCAAAGCACCAGGCATCCAACTCTCCTTTGCCCAGCAAAAGCAGGTCCGTTGGTCTTGGCCATGTTTGAGGGTTTATTTTGAGAAGCAGCAAGAGGAGAAGGCACTTGTGTGTTGCAAAACAAAAGAAAGAAAGTTCTGAGGTGCCTGACAGACATATTTGTTCCACAAAAAATATTGTGTGTGTTCCACACAAAATCCTTCCCCTGGCGCCACCTGCTTTTTTCAGATGTATTAAAAGGAAATCTTTCCCAATGTCTCTCCTGTGTTAGAAGGGGAGTAGGAGGGTTTAATGTGAACCAAGGTTTAGCTCTGGGATCTATTCTCCATGTCAGGATTTGGCCCTGAAACATCCCAAGTAATAGTAAAATGCAAAACGCTTCTGAGAATACCTTTTCCAGACAACCAGGAAGCTACATCCAACCCAGCACAGCAGAGGTTATGGGGAGGTATGGCACAAGTTACACTTTCCTGAGATAATTTGCATTGCTTCATTCATTCATTTATTCATTCATTCAATTTCTGTACTGCCCAAGTGTCGAAGCTCTCTGGGCAGTTCATAAAGCACATTTTAAAAATAATAAAAGATACATTGTATTAAACATATTAAAACATCAGTTAAAAGTTTACAATACAAAATGTAAAGGCACATATTAAACAAGAATAGAGTAGAGTAGAGTAGAGTAGAGTAGAGTAGAGTAGAGTAGAGTAGAGTAGAAATTAAGGAAGGAAGGAAGGAAGGAAGGAAGGAAGGAAGGAAGGAAGGAAGGAAGGAAGGGACACAGTGTGACCATCTAATTCTGCTATGCTTGGTGGTCCTCCTATGCATTCTGCTGAGCATCTGCCCTAAAGATCTACCCAAGTGCCCAGGATGGCAGTGCAGTGAGTGAGAGTAGGCACTCGTTATGAGCATCCTCACAGGCACACCCCTGAGGAGAGTCCAAACATTTAAGGAGAGCTCTTGTTCCATAGCTACAGCCCAGTCTGAGCAGTGTTCCTCACACTAGTCTTTTGTAAGGCAGATGCCCCATTCATTGCCCCGTGCAAGACCACACTCCCGCAGAACATTTTGTCTTACAACACAGAATAATATACTCTTGCTGGGGAATAGAATTCCAACCCAGCTGTTGTGAGAATTGCAGCTATGCTCTGAAGCATCGTGGAAGCTGAAGTGAGGTAGATGGCAGCGTCCATCCTGCTAATCAGAAGATGGTGGCATTACAGTCCTTTCAGCACTAGTACCACAGCGACATGACTCCGCTAATCGCAACGGCTCTGCTAGTACTACAGCACTCCTGGCTGGCATGGCTTCTGGTAGTTGCTTGCAGAAATGTGCGAATCCCGCCATGGCTCCCCGTTGCAAACTCGGTGTGAGAAAAGCGGAGGGACCAGGAAGCTGCCTTATCTCATGGCAAGGCATTTGCTCAGCTAGGCTGCTAGTGCCCATTTGTGACTGGCAGTGGGTTTCTCTGCTATCAGGCCAAGCTCTCCCATATTACCTGCTGCCTGAACTTTGAACTAGAAGCACCCAGTATGGAAGAGGGAATCCTTGGCACCCAAAGCATGTGCTATCCAAACAGGACAAAGGTGGGCCTTCAAAAACCAATTGATTTTATAATGATATTTTATTTTTTGTTCTTGTAAAGAATTCAAAGTGGCTTACACGGCCTTTCACTTAATTTTTTCACAACATTAAGAGTAGGTTAAGACCCTCTGACCAGCCTCAAAGGCAACCAGTGCAAGTCATGGCTGAGTGGGGACTAGAACCTGAATCGTCTAAGCCACAGTCCAACACTGCAACCACCACACCACACTAGCTCCCTTTGGTCATTGTTCAATTGCTTACCGGTGCCATAATGCCTGTACTTCTGCATTTAATTTCTCTCTGACCTACAGTTTATAACCATGCTGCTTCATAACACTCAGGTACACACACACACACACACACACACACACACACACACACGCAGCTTTAAGTCAGGATAACACCTCATGCGTCAGAAGAAATGGACTGTAGTCCATGGAAAGCTACGCCATAAAGTTTATGCCCCTAAGAGATCACAAGACTATTTTATTTTTGGTGCAACAGGGTCACATCTCAGAAAATTTGGAAAATTTTCTATTTTGGCTTGCATGTCTTCTGTAGGGCCTGTTTCTTAGGAAAATCAGAATGACAAAATGGAAACCAACCAACCAACTAGCAGGAAAAGGATCCAAAAATGTGTATTATTGTTCCTTCATTTAGACCCAGATGAGGTGAACTTGTTTGGAGAGGAAGCTGAAAGTTAAACAATTCCCACAGCGTGCAGACTTGATTCCAAACATGAGAGTGCCATGATGGATAAATAAGAACTCTTTACTACTTTCTGTAACCTGCTCAGCAAGGCTCAGGTTGGGATGAAACAACCCAAGGCTGTGAGGCATCCTAAATGCAGTGGGGCAGAGATGCTATTTAGGGTAGCCAGTTTCCTGCAAAAGAAATAGAAACTAGTGCTTGTTTTTTTTTCCGTGATGAGGTCCCAAAAATGAGATTTTAATGTAAACAGAACTTTCTTGCTAAGCTCTTTTTTATGATGTTTTCCCTTCCACTCACTTCCTTCTTCCTGTTCCTTCTGTTGCTCTCTGTTTGTCCACTGCTTGTCTCGACCTGGATTCTATTATGGCCCTCTATGGAGAAAAAGAAACTTTCGCAATTTCTAACAAGAAAGCTCTCACAGCTATTAGAATACAACAGGAGCATTTTTATTTATTGCATGCTATTCCATCATTCTTCCAAGGAGCTCTTGCTTAAAGAAGACACAGGTCTTGGAGAAAACATTCTAGCCAAAATTACATATTTTCCACTGTTTGTTTGTTTGTTAAAAGCTTCTCTAACCTGTCCACTACAAGCATCTCGGGATGGCTTGCAAAAAATGAGTAGAATAAAACAAACAAGCCGGGTCCCTGAGCGGATGCTGTTTGGGGGTGCCTCTCTGGCAAGTGGGGGGGGGCAATGTTGTGCCCATTCCCCAACTGGGCGCCGCCACACAGTGGACTCTTGCCCTTCCTGCCAGCATACAAAAGGGGGTTCCCTTTGGGGTGCACAGGTGGGGCAGCAGAGGGGAAATCCGCTGAGGCCCACAGCCCCACAACTGGGAACCACTGCCCATCTGATACTCACCCTTCCTGTTCATGTGTGGGAGGGGAGCAGAAGGGGAATCCTTAGGGCCAGGAAGAGGGCAAGCCTCTGACAGTGGCCCCAAACAGCCGCTGCCTGTGGCATTCCCTGGCTAGCTGTTTGGCAAGAGTGGCAATGGGCCATTCTTGCCAACCAGCTCAGATGACTCCACAAGCCATCATGGGACCAAGAAGCTATAGAACAGCCAAGCGTGCCACGCTGAAATGCCACAATGAGTTTTGGATGACCCAGCAAACCAACAACCGTAAAGAACCACTGTGGCTTCTCGTGTTGTGCGAACCCACCTGCACAGTCCCCGAGCATTCTTCGCGGCTGAGCAGAACTTCCTGCTACAGGTCCAGTCAAAGCTGCTTGGTTCATTCTCCCTTATTCATATACTATTTTTCAGCAAAAAATTATCAAAGACCACTACATGGCAAAGGGCGGTCACAAACATGTTTTGCTGACAGATTCAATGTGCCCAGAAGGGCTCATGCAAAGGTAGGTATGACTGGGAACTGGCAAAGGCTCCCATTTGAACCCCTGGACTTGCTCCTTTTCTTTACAGTTGCAATCTGCCTGTTGGCTCACCTCCGGCCCTGGTCGGGAAAGAGGTGGCAGTGAGAAAGAGAGGCACCAATGCCATTGCCTACTTAATCTTTGGCTCTCTTCCTGTCATGCACGCAAACTGTAGCAATGGTGAGAAAGCGGAAGAAAAGTGGGAGCCCTTAGGAGCTGGTGATGGGGGGCAGTGAGGGTCTCTTGCCAAAGGTTCCAACAAATCTGGAGCCAGCCCAGCAAATTTAGGGGAGGTGGCCCTTGAGGCAACTTAAATGTCACCCTCACTTGATGTCTGCTTGTGCATGCAGGGTCTGGCTTCCCGGCATCCTGATGTGTGAAGGCCTCTCAGCATACAGCAGGCACCTGGAGCCCACACAGGCGGAGATACAAAGGCCGGGGTGGGAGCACTTCAGACTTGGACAATCCGGCCAAGCAAACTTGCAATTACTATTTTGGTAATTACTGCTCTCGGCCTAGAAAAGTAAAAGCTGCTGAAAGCAACAATAATTATAGCTTATTCGGTCTGTGAGGGATGGCTTGCCCAAACATGCAAGCCACCACAGAAGAAGCTGGTCCCCATCCCACCCCACAAAACATTAGTGGTGCAATGTAGCACTTATTAATCCTGCCAGACTTTCCAGGATTAAAAATAAATGATCCAGTCCTCCATTCCTCTTCTCAGTCATTTTCCTGAGCATCGGAGCTCACAGGGGAGACCAGAAGAAAGCAAAGAAAATCTTCCCATCCCTTGGCCGAAAGGCTGCTCTCCGAGGCGAGAAGTGTGTGGCAGGAGAGGACCAGGCCTGCCGGCCCAGATGCTGCCAGCTGCGTTGCTCTCAGAACTAGTCTGAAGGCACTTCCAAGAAGGAGCGCTTTGCTGAGGCCAGAACTGCCACTAGTGTGGTCTTGCATGCATAGCCAAGCAGAGGAAATGCATTGTGAAGAAGAGGAAGAGAAGGAAGCATCAATTTACATGCGATTTGCATAAGCAAAGCATTGAAATACAATACATTTCACCATAAGGAAGAAGCCTATGACCCACGTGCCTGTCCAGTTTGCTGTCTCGGTGCTCTGTCTAGATGGGCAATTCCAAAGCTTCTGCTTTCTTTCCTGGTGGTCCTTTGACTTTAAACTGGGCTTGGACTAGGTGGCCCATCAAAGAGAGGACACTTTCAAACCCTCTCCAAAACAGAAGCCTCTCTTTTGAAATCGGTGAGGGAGGAAGACAACTCCATCTAACCCTTTCCTATGAGGATTCTGACAAGGGCAGTCATGAATTCTACTTTATAGGGAACAGTCTTCAACTGAGGCGCTATCAGAGCACAGTCCTCTGTTTGAAGGTGTCCTGTATCTGAAGGCTGTCCAATGCTAGTCCATCTTGAAAGGTCAGTGCCATAAGAAGAGAGGGCTGGACCTTGAAAAGGCCCACCAGGAGTCTGCTCAACAGCAGCATTGCATTTTTTATGAAGTGTGCATCTATTCATATAAATTAATGTATGCAAGCTGCTATCCTCATCTTCTGGAACGGCCTCAGTGGCCACCCTATCACCAATTGTGTAGATGTGACAAGAGCACCAGTTCTGGAAACCTTTGGAATGTGGTTCCATCAGGCCTTGTTCTCTTCTATTTGCTGAAGCAAGATCTCCAGAGCCCTCTTTTAATTCTCACCCAACCACAATCCAAAGACTATCAACGTTCTTTGGAGCAGGAAGCAGCTGAGTAATGAAGAGCTGAGAACATTCATCAGGTGCTGCATTATGCAGTGGGGTCTAAAAATAGCGAGTGCTACGGGTCTTGAGTCCAACTTTGTCAAGGGAGATTCATAGGCCAGATTCAAAAGACGATTCATCTCTTGGTGCCCATGGCAACAGCTGCCTCTGAGAAAGTGGGAAAGATAATGGGGTGTCAGTGGAGGGGCAAACACATGGCAAATTCCTGTGGTGTTTGCTTCTCCTGCATTTGGAACCATCAGGTCAATCAACTTCAAAGAAGCAGATTTCTAAAATGGGGCAGTACAGTCCAAGATAAAGTATAGCATTCTGTGGAAAGGAAAAGTCTACTAACAGTCTAATTCTTACACAGACGTCCTCAAGAGTGGTACCATTGAGTTACGTGGTGTTTACCTGCCAGTAAGCACTGGATGGGGTCACTGGAGAGGTGGGTATGGGCTTGGGTGTGCTCGGGGTGATGGTGGAGGGCAGGAGAACCTGGAGGAATGTTGTCCATGAGGTTGTGAGGAGCTGAGTGTGACTTTGTGACTAAACAAGTGCATGTAGGATTGCAGCCTGCATTTGATTTGTATTGTGCTAAACACAGTTGAGATCTGATTCTTACAGTTTCCTTACCAAAGCAATGTGAAGGGAAGCACTGTCTGAAGAAGATCTGAGGTTTAATCCTCAGCATCTCCACCTAGGGCTGTGCATGGTCTTCCTTGGAGAGCCACTGCCAGCCCGTGTTGGCATTATTGGCCTGTATGAAACAATAGCCTGATTCAGCATCAAGAACATCTTACATTCCTGTGAGCAAATATTTATTTTGATCAGCATAAGAACACTTTTCATTGGTAAGGGTGATGACACCATTTCTGTATAAATCTAAGGTTACAGTCATATTCTTGGCAAAGCTCTGGTGCCTTTAACAGTCATACAGCAGGCAGAAATTCAACAAGTGCAAGTTTTTCCCAGTACAGGTATGAAGTCACAGGGAAAGCTGCTCCAGGTAATATTGACTGATTGACTGACTGATTGATTGATGGCAGTGTGGCTGTTATGGTGACAGGATAACTGCCTGAAGAAGGGAGGGGAAAGGTGCTAATCTCATTAGATTCCACTGCTGGGATAGTGGATTAGTCTAAAAAGCTCAGTCTTTCAGACTCTATCATCAGTGCAGATAAATGGCCAGTTCCCCAAGCCCTGAAGCTACAATTTAACATCGGGCTGAGAAGTAAACTCTGGGGACAAATGTGCGGATAGGGGCTATCTCTGCTCCATTGAGAAGGGCCCTGCAGGGATTCCATGGATCATTGCGCATGGGCCTATTGATCACCCACGGGGAACAGGAACGGAGAAGCACAGGCCCTCCCTGCACACACACAAGTTTATTCTGTATCTTCACTACAACTCTGTTAAGCATATTACTGCTATAACCATTTTGCATATGAAGAACAGAGGCAGACACACTTTGCAAATATAATTTCTTTTCCCGTAGGGGTGGGGAAGTCAGGAATAATGTTGCCAGGGGTTTGTGAGCCTGGCTTTGAGAGCCACTTGGGCAAGCTGCTTTCCCGCTCCTCTTTCCTGGCCGGGCCGGCCAGACATCTTCCTTCATCTACTATTTGAGCTGGTAGCAGCAGGTTCAATCCCTCTGCCAGCCGCCCTGACGAAATGAAAAGGAAGCACGGTGGCAGCCAGTTGGGCAGCCCTGCCCTACCGGAAGCATGCTATTAAAACTCGGGAATTTTATTTCCCATACATTTTCAGGAGCAGTGCTCTGAACCAAGCAGATGCTGTCTTGGAGGAAGGGTGCAACCAGTAAGAGCATGGGAGCAGTGAAGGGGCCATCTTTATGTTGCGCCGGTGCCCTCACAAGCTGTGCTCCAAAGGTAGCATTTGATCGGTCCCATTTGCTGCTTCTTACAGCCACAATGATTTAGAAGAACAAAATGTGCGTTGGACTGGTGGCTTCTGTCTGCTAGCAAGGCTGGCTGGGCCAGGAGGAGGAGGAGGAGGAGGAGGGCTGCTGCCACCCCTATGGCTGCTGCCACCCTGGGAGTCTTTGAAGCCTCCCAGGCCATGTTTCATGTGGCTGGGGCTTCCTCTAACTTGGTTCCCTCCAGATGTTTGGGACTGCAGCTTCCAGCATTCCTGACCGCTGGCTGGAGCCCACGGGAGCTGGCGGGAGCTTCAGGCCAGAGAATGCTGCCCTAGAGCAATACTTTATCTCCAAATGATGGAAAGGGCAGGTTCAGCTGCCCCGAGGTAGCCTTGTTGTCCAATACCAATAATTTGGGTTTGGAGTTGTGTGCGCGCACATTCAAATGTAAATACACACTTGAGTGCTGCAGAGGATGAGTACACCCACCGTCACTGCAGGAAGATGCAAGGAAGGCTGAAAGCATGTTCGGCTGTTCACAGCAGAACAGCCGGACATGATGCACCACCATCAGGCACCTTCTGGTGATGTGACAGGCATTGACCCAACATACGTTTCTTGCACTAGGACTTCCATAGTCTGCTTAGCAATATATTCTTGCTTGCTAGAGCAAGAGCCACAGTTTATGAGCAACATGACTTACCAGCTGGAGCACTGGCTCAGTTATGTCTGTGTAGCCTCTTGAGTAAACTTCAGTGGCTTTTAACTATTCATTTCAATAATACTCATACTTTATTATTCTAACCTGCCCCATTAGCCATATGGCTCTCCCTGGGTGAGTTACAGCAATAATGAAGCTGGCCATCAGAGAGACAGTGTGACATAGTGGTTAAGAGCACGGGGCTCGGACTAAGACAATCTGGGTTCTAATCTCCGCTCAGTTATGGAGCCAACTGGGTGACTTTGGGCCAGGCACAGGATGTCAGCGCAACCTACCTCACAGGGCTGTAGTTATGGGGATAAAACTGAAAGCAGCAGGAGGAGAATGATGTAAACTGCTTTGAGTTCTTTAAAAAAGAAAAAAGGCAGAATATAAATCTGATAAATAAATACATTGTGGACAGCAATGCCTTTGCCCTGCACTTTTATGAATTCAAACAATGTAGACTTGTGGTAGACACCTGGTCAGGATAGAAGCATGTATGCCATTTGGCCCCCTGTCGCAACAAAAAAAACCCTGATAAAACCCATAAGCAGGAAAATCACGCTAAGGAGATATGCATACAGGTAAGAACAATATGGAAAACCCACATGCAGGTTTGTGGAGTTTAAGCAGCTCCCATTTGATGGGGTTCCATTTGCAGGGTGCGTGTGAATTGCATGTGCTTTGGTAGCTGAGTATTTATGATCCGACCAGCTTGTTCTTTTGTGTGGCAGTGACAGCAATAATCTTTTCATAATGTGCTCTTGCTACATCCCCCCCCCCCATTTTTGTGGGCAGGGGGTGGCTGTAAGAGAATGACAGGAATCCGTTGAAGAAGAGGGACAAAACAGAAAGCTTTCCAGTCAGATGTAATTGTGAGACCATCACTGCACGCTGCTTTTACAAGCTGGGCAATCTCATTGTCCGCCTTTGATGCAGGAACAAATGGAACAATGTTGACGAAATGATCGGCTCCTGGAAAGGATAAGCGCCGGTGTCTCCCGCAAAGTGCACACTCTGAGCCGTGGGCACCAGACGCACCGAGAATTCAAATGGGCCGCTCAACTTGATTAAACCATAATGAAATATAGCGCGTCTCGGGAACGTTGTCAACAGGAAGCGCTTTACGTGACTGGGAGCAGCAGAGCCCACATTAGCCCTGACAGAAGTAGAAGCTTGAAGAGCGGAAAGGGAGAGCAAAGGAGAAAGGGGAGAGGAGAGGGAAAGAAGATGGAATGCAGATCAGAAGATGCAGGGGCAGATGAAGGGAGATGCTGCTAACAGGAGATGGCAGGACTGGGAAAAGGGGACGTGAGAAGAGCAGCTGTTCTGGACCAAGCCGGCAGAACGTTAAGCCTGATGTGTGCTAGGCTTAGAGTAAATCCCACTGTGGGATGGCTAATGGTTTCACGGACTGTGCTCGCTACTGAAAAGAGCTGGAGCTCAGGGCCACAGGACAAAAAAAGCACAAGGTGCCTATGTTAATTTAGACATACTCTAAAGCCTTCCCTCTCCCTGTGTGTGTGTTCAAACGACCTACAGAGCTCTAGAGACGGGAGAGGAGAGCACCGTATTTGATTTGGGCAGAAAGATTCAAAGGGAGGGGGCAGCTGCAAGAGGTGAAGCACATTTGGGCAAAAGCCAGCGAATCCAGGGTAATCGGATGCGGCAGAGATTGCCAGGGCCCAGAGAGTCAAAGCTCCAATGGAAACATTTGGGGCTCCAGCCCTGGTGGCTACTGGCAGCCTCTGAATGACAATGGCAGGAATTTTTGTTGCAGTCATACACAACAAAGGCACCAAGGAGACCGGCCCATACAAGCAACATTGCTGTAACAATGACTGTGAAAGATTAAAAAAAAGCACAGCACGTTTCTCCTGAAATGCACTGCTTTTGTTGCAAAGGAATCTAGAATATATCAAATTGCTTCCCCAGTGAAATCTTAAACTGCACACCTGGGTAATACCAATCCTCAGGGCCAGGCTTCTTGCTGGAAGAATATATTCAGCAACTTTTTCAATTGAAGTCATTCAGTGAGGGCAACCCAAAAGAAATGAATTCCTTTTAATAAAGTGTTTCATTGGATGGAAAATGGAACTCAAGCAATGGTGTAAATATATCAAATTCAAACGAGTTCCGTTTACATCCTGTAGGCAGTAAACAAACACAGGTTGAAATTTATGGGCTTTTAAAAGAAGCTTTACGAGCTTTTAGGGAGTAGCAATATAATGTTAAGTCAATGCTGGGCAGGGGGAAGGGAACAAGGGTACTGGGAACACCCTCTGAACATCACAATGCCTTCTTTTGAGAGAGCGGCACAAACAGTGCAGGGCCACTGCTGTGGTTCAAACTGCCCCATATCTACTTAGGCATTTTTTTATGTGCTCTCTCCACATCCTTTTCTCAGTTTCACCTGAAGTGACACAGCAAAACAGAACCGTTTACACAGGTGCCCATTAATTTCGATGGAGGGAGACAATCTGTACTTGTGGACAAGAGTTTCTTATTAAAACGAACAAGACAGTCTTTCAGGCTGGAGGAGTCCCATGAACCTTGTCAGACTGTCTCTGCAAGGAGCACATTTCTGCATCAAAGAAATTGTCCAATGCATCAAACCTGTCTCATAAGCAACCATTTTTGCAAAATATAGTTTGGCTTTTATTCGTTTTTGGAATGAGGAGGAGAAATTTCAATTCTACCTTTTTGTTCCTCCGAAGGGCATCTTACTGTTTAGAATACCAAAACAAAATATGAATGATACATTTAGAAACAAATGCAATACACCAATTAAAAGCCTAACAATGTTCTCTCAACATTGTTTGGGGTCCCAAAAACTGAGCCTTACCCTGCTCCTCTTAGAAATAAGTATGAGGAAATAAGCAAGTCAGCTGCTGCTCTGAGGTTGGAAATTGTCTTTGAGAGAATGAAAAGCAGAGCCCCAGAGGGACTGGAAGGGGAGGAAGCTGGGGTTGACAGCACACAGTGATTACTCCTGGCACCCCAGCCCTCTTCCCACTCACTCCCAGATAATGTATCTACTTGGCCAAAAACTGCCAATAGTATCACAGACGATACTAAAATGGGGCGGTGGCTATGACTGAGGAGCAGGGACTCCGGATCCAAAAGGATCTGGACAGTGGGCTGGGGACAACAGGATGGTGTTCAGTGCAGATAAGTGCAAGGTCTTGCACTTGGGACATAGGAATGGGCACCATAAGTACAGGTTAGGGGACAAGTGGTTGGAGAGCAGCACTTGTGAAAAGGATTTAGAGGGGTGCTGAGCCAGCAGTGTGATGTGGTGGCCAAGAGGGTGAACGCCACCCTTGGACGCATTGGTAGGCATGTCATGCATGGAGCTGGCTGGAGCCAAGGGTCAGACTAGATGGCTCAGGAGACCCCTTCTGACTCACTCTGTTTCTATGCTGCCTAGACAGTATACACAGTGCAAGGCACTGCAGCAAAGGAGGTTGCTGCACTGGATGTGCACTGAGAGCCAGCGCAGTGTGTTGGTTCGCATGTTGCACTGAGGACCTGGGAGATCCCCGTTCTAATCCCCACTCAGCCATGAAGCCGAGTCACTGGGCGACTGTGGGTCAGTCCCTCACTCTCAGCGTCACATGTTTGCTGTTGTGAGGATAAAGTGGAGCTAGACAAGCCATCCTCACAAGAGGAAAAAGGCGAATATGAAAGTAGTAACATCACCATCACATCAAAACAGCAGTAAAACAAGAGCATGAAACAACCAAGCCATTTCAAAAATGCTTCACCACAACAGGAGCGGTGAACTGTCCATAAGCAAAGTGGAATTGTCAAAGGCCAACAAAGTAATACTCCGAACAGATATGGGCTAAACTTGCTCAACCAATTTGGTCTCCTACAATTCCTAAATCTTTTACCATCAGAACGCCCAGGCTGTTAAGGATCCCTGAGTGGTTGTCTAAACAAAGCCAACACAACAACAGTATTCAGAGCTGCAGAAGCTGGGTAGCTCTCCTTCCAATCTTCTTTCCACCTTGTTTATCATTGAAGCAAAATCCTCACAAGATCCACAGAGCTGAACACAGAATCCTGAATTCTAAATCTGTCCTGGCTAAGAGCAGCACACGTTGTCCCAAAGAAATACCTACAGGGTTACTAACAATAGCAGACTTTGTCTGAAAGGTCATCATGTCCCAGTGCCTCCCTTGATAATGGTGGGAGGTATTGGATAATGTCCACGATGCTGAACAATGTGCAAGTTGAAAGACACATTAGACAAGATTATCTTTGAGCTGTAGTACTACAAGATAGGCTTCACCTGTCTGTAAGTTAATGCGAGCTTATTCTCTAATATGACCAGCTTGTTCTGACAATTAGAGAAACATCATGTTTAATGATAGCTTTAAACAAATCATGAAAGATCTGTCCATTGCCTGATCTGGCTTTTTCAGCCATGGATGACCTTGTCTCTGTGTCAGAGCAGCTCTGGCTTTCAGTTATTAGTTTTCCAAATATTTTAATAAAGGACACAGAGTGGAAAAATATCTCCACATGACTGCAGCATTGTTTGCTGATGATGTTGTATTTGGCAGATTCCCACTTTGCTAGAGGTTCATAAAATGCTCTCTGTTGTTATTTTCTAACCCCTCTGTGGCAAAGGACTGACTGCAGAGGAAATCATGCTTAGAAATGCAGATTAGGACGTACACATGTATGCATATACGTGTTTCGTGCCATTCCAGAAAAGAAGCACTTAACTGATCCCTGTCATGTCTCGCTGGAGACTGTTCTTCGCCTTCCCATCAAATAATACATTTCAAAACCAATCTTGATCACATATTTTAGTAGGTATGATCTAAAGTGCTTGTGAAGGTTGGGGTGAAGAAAAGAAGCTTATATTATACGATCGGGTTGGCCAGATCTGTCTAGTTCAATTCCTAGTTCAATTTCTCATTTTTCTAACATTACATTCACTCCATCCCATTTCCCCATCAGTCTGTGATTCCCCCACAAAAAAGTCTATAAAAATGGGTATGTATTGTCATGTACTTCTCTGCAAAGATATGCATGTATGTACAGACCTTTCCAATTACATACATTTTCCATATGATTTTACCCAATGTGCTGCATTGTATTTATTCTTACATTAATATTCCTCCAAGGAACCAATGGGTTCTCCTGATCCCCATTTTATCCTCAGAATAATCCTGTGAGGTAGGTTAGGCTGAGAGTCTCTGAGCAGCAAAAAGTTACCCAGAGAGTTTCATGGCTGAGTGGGGACTAGAACCCAAATCCTCTGAGTCCCAGTCCAATACTCTAACCACTACACTCTAATCCTCTCTTTAATATGATACATTTTTACAGTCTTTCTTCTACATGCACCTTTCTTTGTTATTTGCATTTCTGTACATTTAAAAAATACTGCATCACAGAATATGGAAAAGTGTGAATATTGGCATAAAACTGCTTTCCAATTTTTGTACAAGTTCAGGACCTCCAAATTTGCATTAAAATGTGAAGCCAATAATTTTCTCCCCCATTCCTTAACAGTGCAGTGCAATCCCAGATGTGTTGGGGGTGAAGCAAGATTGCTCTCCCACACCCCACCCTGCCATCTGTCACCATTCCAGTTCCACCTCTCAACATCCATGTGTTGAGCCAAAAATCAAACACACTGATAGAAGTAGAGCTTCCAAGCCATGTGAGGTCCTGGCTCCCCTCTGTTTGGCACCATTGAGGCACTAGTTGAGTACTGTGTCCAGTTCAGGACATCACACTTCAAGGAAAATGTCCGAGAAGGGCAACAAAGATGACCAGGCGATTGGAAATGAAGCCCTGTGCGCAGAAATTGAAATAAATGGACATGTTTAGCCCGGAGAAAATAAGACCGAGGAGGGAAATGAAAGCAGTTTTCAATTACTTGAAAGGCTGTCCCAGAGAGGAGCACCAGGATTGCTTCCCAGTCCTCCCAGAGTGCAGGACACAAAGAAATGGGCTCAAGTTACAGGAAGCTGGATTCCACTAGATAGCAGGAAAAGAATCCCTGACTGTTGGAGCAGGGCAGCAATGGAGCCAATGGGCAAGGGAGGTCGTGGGCTCTCCCACACTGGAGGCACTTAAGAGGCAGTTGGGCAGCCATCTGTCAGGGATGCTTTAACTTGGAGCAGGGGCTTGGACTCGACGGCCTTATAGGCCCCTTCCAACTCTAGTGTGACTTGCAGGGGAGTGCCTACGTATGAGCAGTTGCTTTGTTGTTCAACCAGAACATTATTCATCCTTCATCATTTATTATGGGTCATTTGTTCTTCTCCCACCAGGCTTCACACATCTCATCAGGCAGCAGAAATGATATCACACAGTCCTCCACATGCAATGAACAACAAACAGCAGAAAGAAACTAATTAGTAGCCAGGAAATCCGTATCAGTCCAGCGTCTACAGTGAGTCTGAATATAGAATTGGCTAGTTTGCAGCTGATTTGAGTAGTTTCAGAGTGATTCATGGAGCACTAGCTGAGTCCAAAGTTTTACATTTAGGATAAAAATGAACCCCAAACAGCTGACTCCAGCCCCTTTATAAAGCATTATAAAGCTGAGATGCCTATAAAGACCACTTTTGTATAGAGCTGAATAACTTTCAGCAAATCTACTGAAAAGAATGCCTTCGGTTGTTTCCTACATCTAAGCCAGAAGAAGCTACAAGCAAAAAACTAGAATGAAAGTAATAATGAAAGAATCTGCAGCCAGATTTTTCTATTCCCATTTTCTGTCAGAAACTTCACACTGGTCCACATGAACACATGTTTCCCAAGATGGCTGCAGTCTGAAATGATGTCAGTTCAACCAACCTCACAGGATTATGGTGAGGAGAAAGGGGGAGGAAGGAACACCATTGGTTCCTTGGAGGGTAAGAGGAGACTTGTAAAAGTGATAATAAATGCAGAACTTCTTTATTGCTTCACATTACCTCAGGTACAGTGGACTGCTGCACACAATTACTTAAGTCATGGAGGCTGTAGTATGGGCTGGCAGCCATGTTGAATATTCAAGCACCGAGAGCTGGTCACCATGACTTATTGTATTGTCGGAACCCAGCACAGGGTGCATTGTTGGAATAGTGAAGAAACCACCACACCCATAAAACAGCCCATGGGTTGTGGGTGGGTTCTTAACTGCGCAACAACCCACCCTTGCTGGGTTTGAATGTCCTGATAAGTCATAGCGGCTGCTCACCAAGGCTTGAATATTCACACACAGTGGCATATGTTTGGGGCAGAACCAAATCAGTGGGTTTTCATGGCACTCAGGCCATACATTCAGTAGCTGGTCTTCAAAAGCAAAGTCATCAAGTAACGTTTACGATGCTACAAACCACCCACTCCCAGCTGGAAATCATTCTTTGTAATTCTTTGAATATGTATTTCAGACAACCCCCCTCCCCATGCTCTAACACATCCCAATTTATTCTTCTCTTAGTTGTTTCCTTACAGTAACCACCATATATCGTTGGACTACAACACCCATCTTTCCTATTCAACACTGGCTATGTGCTGGCTGGAAGAATGGCAGTTGAAGCTCAATGCATCTGGAGAGCTCTAGTTGGCTGAAAGCCGCCCCACAGCAACGCTTGAATGTGAGCTTGCCCAGATAGCATGACAACTCACACTCAAGAGGTAAGTGTGCATTGAGTGTGGATTGTTGTTGAACTGGGGGTTGTTGTTGTGAAGTTGTCTGAACCAAGCTATGATAAGAAGCCATGAAGAGAACCCTTTCGGTCTCTATTGGTTTTATTGTGGGGTTGCAAACTGTGGGTTGTTCATCACAGTTTGTAAATGAAGGTGGGTTCAGACAACAAGATAACCCACATTTCAACAAGAACCCACATGCAACCCCTGCTTTGCCCTCATGCCTGTGTTGCTAGGTTGTCTGACCCTTTTCAGTTGTTTGTCAGTGGGAACTTTGCCAGTCTCACTTTGTGTATGCTTGAGCAGGGATTTAGGAAGCTCCCAAAGTTTTGAAACTTCATTTAGTAATTCAGAGTCTTTGTTAGAGCTTCCTGCTTTCCTGGAACTGTGTGTCTGGCCACAATTCATTTCCATTCCAGTTCAGGGATTTGCTTTGGTTTGGCATATAGTAATCTGGCCTTGGATTGGAGCCATCGAAGCCCAATGACAGCCCTTTGGGTCAATAAGTGGGGTGGAAATATTTTCACAAATAAATAGTCCACTTGTGTCAGAGACTCTCAGTCTCAGCTGTTGCTGTTGTGCAAGGGATATAATAGTGCTTTATCTCAGCAGACTGGTTAATATGCAATGCAAAGAGGTCTCAAACTTTTGCTCTGCGCCACAGTGGCTTTTGGCTAGAGAAGGGATCTGCAGCTACCAACCATGGAGATGGGACAATAGAAAAATAGAATTCCAGCTGGTCATAGAATGCTGCTGACTCTGGCTTGGTTCTTCTTTCTCCAGCATTTTCCAGCTAGAAGTTGAATGTAGACCAGGACATTGTTTTATGAAGGTATGAGAAAAGCCACTTTTATGAGTCTCCCCAGAGTTGGCATCCGATCAACAGCATCCTGAAATGTTGATCAGGACCATAGCATCTTCATGCCACTGGATTGGAACCAGAAATGCTTCACCCATTGTTGTTGTTGTTATTCTTTTAGTATGCATTTAAATCACCTGAAATTGTAATGTGAATTCATAACCTACATAGATTTTCAGCCAAGCATATCTGATAGGTAGTGAGGATGAAGAAGTCTATGTCCTTTATTCTTGCAGAACAATGAATGAATATGAATGGAGGGTAGACCATTTATATATTGGTTTGTTTATTTCAGAAGAGCCAACAGTTACTGTTCTGGCACAGAACAGGGAAGCTGGCCCAAGGGCATGTCTGCTTATAGCACACCACCTTGCTCTGGTCTTGAAGAATTGGCCTTCACCCACTCTGTTCTTTCTCTTTTTTCCACTCCATTCCCATTCCCAGGTGTGTCATTTTTATTCCAGTTTGTAAGCCTGATGGAATGCTCTTTGTCTGAAAAATGGGAAAGAAATGCAGTAAATAAATGCATGCTCTAGACTACTTTTAAAAGTAATAATGAGGGTGCTCTGCCCAGGGGCGTTCAGAAAGCAGGAGCCGGCACTAGGCTTACAGCGGTGAGACAGCATGATCCTGGTACCTACATTCAGATGGAACACCTGGACAGTGCTCAGGTGGTCACTACATGCAGAGAAGGAAGATACAGAAACTTTGGGTTGGGTCCACATTAAGGCTGGATCAACCGGCCTGGTTCTGGTGGACTTCCTGGTTCCTTCCTTTCCACAGCATCCCTTCACACTGCTGAAAATGCAACAGAGAGTCAGGAGACCCTGCTGAATGCCATGAGATGTGGTACTCAAGGAGGGGGGGGATCCCTGGCTGTGGAGGAAGGGGACCTTCTGCAAGCAGAGTCTTTCTTCTTGTGGAAGGTCCCTTTTAATCACAGAAGGCAAACCTGGATCCAGCTTACTGAGAGTAATGGGCATGTGTGAATGCTGTAACTGGAATGTATGAATGCATCCCACATCTCTGCACTGAGCAAACCCAAACTGGGAATGCAAAGCAGTTCAACAGCTTCCAGCAGAACTTGGGACAATATCATGTTCTACATTTTTGCCAGCTGCTTCTTAGAACTAGCTGTTTGTGCACTGTGCTGTGAATCACATCAGGTGACACACATGATTTGACACACACACACACACACACACACACACAGTGTAGCTCAAAGAAAAGTGCTAATATGAGTAATTATTGCAGTATGTCACTGTGCTATTTAAAGGCTGCGCACCGCGTGCCAGAAAGTGCTCTGGGCAGGGTTTTCATTGCAAGCGTCTGCCAAAGCACTTCCCAAGGGGATAACGATAAATATAGATAGCAGAGAGCCAGTCTGAAGCCATTGGCGGGAAGAGCAACTAAGCGCCTGCCTCAGGGCCCACAAAACTCATAACCCAAGAGATACTTCGTTTGCCTGGCTTCACTCCCCGAATTGTTTTGGAAGAGTTCAGCAAAGGCAGTGATGGCTTTTTCAGGTAGCCTCTTGCTATCCTACTATGGGCTTTTCTGCATTAGGCTTTTAACCACCACTTCACTTGTGTCCATGTCTGGATTGAAATCAGCTCCCGTACCTGAATTCTTTTTGAGGGGAGGGGCAGTTGAGGGGGGGGGGTCCTTTTCTGACTTTCAGTATGTTCCATTACACAATCCCAAACTGTTCTGTGACGCAGCACAACCGTCACAGCACACAAGCCTTTCATTCTGGTTTGTCTCATAGCTGCAACTGAAGAGCTCATTTTGTCCATTCTAGCCACAGCTATGAAAACACTGAGTAGGTAGGGAGAACCCCTGCAGTATGGCAATGTTATGTGAAGGACCCACAAACTACTTTGGGTGAAGAATCAGAGGCATGCAAGAAGTACCTCCAGGAGAGAAGCCCTATCGCTGGCTGAAGCTGGAGGTCAGATCTCATCAGTGTTGCATGAGTCACCTTTGCTTTTGGCCTTGATTAATCACAACAGATCCTTGATGGAGCCATTTCTTTCTCTACTTTGGAAATAAGGGAGATGATGCTCCTGGCTGTTTTTTTTCCTTTTGTCACGGCTCATTGCATCTTGGCATCACAGCCACAGGAAAAGATGTGACAAAGAAGCATAAGCAACAAAGCAGTTCCTTCATTGTGTTGTAAGAAGGGCCCAGACTCGGTGGCAGAACACATGCTGGGCATGCAAAAGCCCCAGCATGAATAGGCAAAGCTCGGACAGATCCCTACACAGAATCGTAGAATAGTAAAGCTGGAAGGGGCCATGAAGGCCATTGGGCCCAGCCCCCTGCTGTTGCAGAACACCAAGTAACACCATCCCACTCAGATGACTGTCCAGTTTCTTTTTGACTGTCTCTAGTATGGGATTGTGAATTGTCATGCTGCAAGTCCCTTGAACTGCAAGGAGATCAAACCAGTCAGTCTTAGAGGAGATCAACCCTGAGTGCTCTTTAGAAGGCCACATACTGAAGATGAAACTCAAATACTTTGGCCACCTAATGAGAAGGAAGGACTCCCTGGAGAAGAGCCTAATGCTGGGAACAATTGACAGCAAAAGAAGAAGGGGACAGCAGAGAATGAGGTGGCTAGATGGAGTCACTGAAGCAGTTGGTGTGAGCTTAAGTGGACTCTGGGGGATGGTGGAGGACAGGAAGGCCTGGAGGAATGTTGTCTATGGGATCGCGAAGGGTTGGATGCAACTTCACGACTAACAACACCAATAAGATGTGTGGGAGAGCCCACCTCTTCTCCAGGGAGCTGGTTTCACTGTCACATTGCTCTGACAGTAAGGAAGCTTTTCCTGATATCTAGCCTGAACGTGGGTTGTCACAGCATGACTTGATTATTCCGTGTCCTACACTCTGGCATCAGCAAGAAGAGATCTTGACCTTCCTCTTTGTGACAGCCATTGAGGTACTTATAGAGGGATATCATGTCCTCCCTCAGTCTTCTCTTCTTAAGGCTGATGCTCATGCTCTCATTGAGCAGAGGCAGAAGACACAGCAGGCTGTAGGTACTGAATCTTTGGATATTTGCAGGAGACCAGCAAGGATTTATGAGTCTTAATTACTGAACAATTGTTGGTGCTGTGTGCCATCAAGTGTTCTCTGACTTATGGCAACCCTGTGAATGAAAGCGCTCCAAAATATCCTCCCCATGACAGCCCTGCTCAGCTCTGCTAAGTTCAAGGCTGTGGCTTCCTTTATGGATTCAATCCATCTCTTATTCTGTCTTCCTTTTCTTCTTCTGCCTTTGACTTTCCTTAGCATGGAAGGAGTTTTGCCTTCTCGTGATGTGCCCAAAATATGTCAGTCTCAGCTTTGCCACTTTTGCTTCTAGGGAAAGTTCTAGAACAATTGCAGCAACGAAAAGACTCTCCCATCCCCTGCTTGCTCTAAATTACACTGCCGAAGTGAAGGAAGCTAACAGCAACCAGGAATAGATTTTTGTGTGAAAGGACTGTGACATCCATCCAGGTCTGGTACTCAAAATAAACTCCTGGGCTCCGGCAAGCCTGAAGTATAAATAATAATGAGCCAGATGGACCTCTGGTGCGATTTGGTATAAGGCAGTTTCCTATGTGCAACTGACCGTTTCAGCCCATCTGTGTAAACATCACCCTGCTTTGCACTCAGCATCCTCAGCTCTTATGGATGATTTGTTTTGATAATAGCAAGCATGCCCATGTTTTGTCTCCAGGGCTGCCACTGCTGCCACACACAGACCAGACTGGAGGACAATGGCTCAGATGATTCTGCAACTAGGTTAGCAACATGGAAAACCCCCCGATAGATCCCCTGTTTCCATCCTGGTGAAAGATATTTTGTGTGAGTGGTTTCTTGAGGTCACCCATTGAAGCTCATCCTTAGAAGTTAAAGACAACAAAAGTAACATAAAAGAGCCAGTTTGGATGGAAGACAGAAATTGGTACTACAAGAGCTTGTGATGGGCAGCCACTAGTTTAGGAGTCTTTAAGGAAGGGTTAGGCAAATTTGTGGAGGATAAGTCTAGCATCGAAGGCTAACAGTCATGTTGGCTGCATGTGACGTCCAGGCTGAAAAGCAGAACGTCTCAGAGTGCCCATTGCTGGGGAAGAACAACAGGAAACAGAGCGTACATCATCTCTGGTTTGGAGGGTTCCCAAAAGACATGTGGTTGGTCACTCTGGGAATCCAAAAGCTGATCTAGGTGGATATTTGTTCTCATCTAGCAGGGCCTTTCTTCAGTTTTCATGCACAGAGGTAGTGATGCATGCTTAATTTCTCCCTCAAAACAGGTGGTAGAGGCACTGGCCCAGAGTCATTTTTCAGGTCAAAGATCTGGTTTTCAGTCTCTAAAATGCCAGGATGAATATGCTCTCACGGCTTCCTTGCAAGAAGAACAATGCAATGCCAACACCATCAACGAGAGCAACAGGCATCCTTGGAAAACTGTTGCTGTAAAGCTGCCATGCAGGCTGGATTAGTTGTCAGCTGTCCATTTTAATTGTCTGCTTTTGTGAGGTGGGAAACAGGAAAAAAAAAGAGTCATTTTAGGGCCTTTTTCCTTTCTCATGACCTAAAGGGACTGTTTCCATTCATTCCAGACTGAGTACTGCTGTAGGTACTGGAAATGGTCAATGAGAAGAGATAGCTATAAAAGTTTTGCTTTGGGAATACAGATTACTGCTGTGGGGAGGGTAATTTCCACTGCCAAAGATTGGGTGATGCTCAGATACATGTTGAAAAGAGGCACTGACTGCTTTTTCCCCACAATGGGAAATGTATTCATTTACATTGTATTTCCCACTGCATTGCCAGAGACTGAGAATACACCCTGACTGGGTTCAAACATGATAACCTGCACTCAAGGCTTGATTATGAGATGTTGTTAAAACAACTAGTTGATGTTGAAACATGGGTAACTGTGTTGTCTGAACCCAGTTGTGTTAGCAAGCCATAGCTACTTCTAGTTCACCTTGAGCAATCCATGAAGAGAATCCACGATTTGATGTTGGGTTGTGAACTGTGGAATATTTGCCACAGTTTGCTATTTTGCCTGGGTTCAGATGACACAGTAACACCTGGTTTAACAACAACCCACATTCAACCCAAAGGCAAACCCTGAGGGAGGGCTACTGCCATCACTGTTTGAAAGGCAAAAGACAGGTGCTGCTGTCTTTCATGGTCATTTCTCAGCCTCTTCAGGATGTCTCTTTTAATCTTTGTTTCTTCACAGTTTCCTCAGAACCTCCATTGTGGTCTCTGTTTTCTCTTCTCTCAGCATCTCTCCTCCCAATAGCTGTATTCTGATGGCCAAGGGAGTGCATGACGGCTCACAGCGGGTCCGGGAAGAGGGACCCTGCATACTGGCCATGTCCCCGACATCCCTGGGCATGCTGGTCTCTCATGCTGAGCCAGAAAGGTCTGCACAGCTCTGAAAGTTCACGCTTCTGGGAATGCAAGTAGAACTTGTGATGTGACTGGGAACCTAAATAAGAAGCGTCTGTGATCAAATGGAGAGCTTTACTCCACTTCAAGCCAACCTAAGTAGAACGCTAGTTAGACATGGCAAGGCCTAGACTGAGAAGCTGGGGGCAGTGTATGCAGCACCATCCCAGGACCCTCCTTCAGCCTCTCATATGACCTTGGACTCCTTCTCCCTGGTCTCCTCAGAATCCCCCTACTGTGGTTCATCAAGGTCAGGACAGGGTTGAGGTGCTAGCCTCTGCCAGAAGCCAGGGTTCGGTCAAGGTAGAACCTGGCGATTTCAGGACGGGAATCTCTGCATGCCCCTCTTTTAGTTATAAAGCTATTCTAAATAATGAGAAAGGCAGCTCCCAAAAACCGTGGAAAATTGGATCTTTCTTTAATGTGCCACCCCAGGAACAAAAGAAGTACCCTCTTAGTGAAACAAGTGCTTCTGTTCATGGAACCCAATAGTAGGCTTTAATCCAAAACTAGCAAGTTGCCCAGCAAATGGGGCAACGTGTGGCAAATGCCCATGAATGTATGATGAAAAGAGTTTTGTTTTGTTAGACCCAAACTTTGGTGAATACACCCTTGAAATGCTGTTCTCACTTCCCCCTAGTTCTTGCTCACTTCTGTGCAAGCAACATTTACCTTCCACCATCTCCTGCCAGGAGGGCGAAATATGACCGTCCTTGCTCCTTGACTTTCTGTGAGGCATGATAGCACACCAATTGCTGTAATTTAATTAATTAAATCTATCCCGTCCTTCTTTCTTGCTGGAAACCCAAGGCTTCTTACATAATCCTCTCCATCTTATCCTCACAACAACCCTGTGAGGTAGGTTAAGCTGAAAGTCAGTGACCAACCCAAAGTCACCAGGTTACCAGAGATAAGAACCTGGATCACCCAATCCAAAGTCAGCACTTCTGCCTAGACAATTACTGGGACAAAGGTGAAGCTTCATCTTGGGGAAGATGGCAGGCTCCCCAGGTGCAGTCGATGACCCTTCCCCTCCTTATCCTTTGTGCTGGCACCTTTCCCACCCATGCTGGCAAAACAACTCAGGAGGAAAAAGCAGTCAGGCATATTCGTGGAACATTCTTATATAACATGACACGAGGGCATAGGGTGGTGGGGATTAACGTAGCTCAGTGATGTATTATGGTGTTTGTTCTGTGGAAAGCAAATTACAGAAAATTTATTACCCAAATTTTCCTACTTGCTCAAACTTTTCCTAGAGAAGGCAGGTTTTGGCAAAATACCAAGAAGCAAAGGCTTGAAACTGAATTCTGTACCAGGTTTCCCTGAGGCTGTCTAAAACATGATAAGCCATCCAAAACTATTTGACTTTATTTATGATTCTCTCTTTCCCCACCCTCAATTATTACCCAATTCCTCTAAAAAAGGACAGCCCTGAAATAAGTGATTTTTTGGACACATTTCAGGGAAAGTAGAATCCCCATTTTTCCTTTTTCAGTTAAAATTGGTCCTTCCAGGGGGAGTTACTCCATCATTATACTTTGAAATCCTCAGTGTTTCATGAATATCCACTACGTGCTCATGTTAGTTGCATGGGAATATGAGCAGATTACAACTGCTGTGCTAAAACTAAGGGAACAAGTTGGAATCCCTTCAACAGGCAAAGGAAAAGATGGCAGAACTTGTCGTATCAGCAGAACCTCTCCTGTTATATGTATGTCCTTTCTGTCAGCTACTGATCCAGTAGATTTGATAGTCATGCAAGAATTAGAGGACACGCCAGTTACAACATTGGATAGGAACTGCATTGTGTTTCTCCCACAAGAAGTGCACAGCTACAGAAAACTCCAGATTCTTCCCCAAAACAACTAAACCCAGTGCCACCTAGTGACTAAGTGGCAAACAGCGGATTGCATTTTCTGTGACTGCTCTTTTTCCTACTCAGAGGTGAACTTGGAGGACTTGATCTGTGTCTACTATCAAGGAAGTGGGGGGGGGGTTTAACTCCCCCCCCCGCCCAGTGATACATGGTGAAGTACAAGCGTTCTGCATGACGGTGACCATTGCCACGCTCCCAAGGTGGTTCAAAAATTCAGGCAGCTGTGCTGTTTCGTGTCAACAAGTTCATTCTGGAAGGTTTTACTTCATCAGGGAAAAGATCTTTCATAAAGCAAATGAATCTCAACTGCTGATTCAAGACCAACCTGGTGCAAAAGACTTTGCAGTACCAAACAGAACAAAATATTCTTCTTGGAAGATTTGTTTCTTCCTAGCTAATAAGAGGATTGTAGCTAAACTCAGCAGGGACAGGGAATTTTTTGGAGGAGTATGGCAGATGCCATCAGCATCCTTGCCAATAAAAAGTGCCAGCACTGCATCCCTGTGAGCCCTGGTTCCGCTACTTCACTGCCTTGGTCCCAGTCCAGATCATGTCTCCTGGAGCCACAGTTTGCTTATAGAAAGCAGCTTCCCTGCAACATTTAGGTGTAGACTACAAACTACACTACAATCTATAATCAGTATCACAACAGGGGCCAATCTCTCTCTCTCTCTCTCTCTCACACACACACACACACACACACACACACGTCTCAGTCCAGTTCAGGTTCCCTGTGCTTACTTCTGAGTAGGAAAAAAGAACAGCCAAAGCTGCTACGTATTAAAAGTAGTGTGTTGTTTGGATCCAAAGTATGCATTCAACCTATGCCCACATGGGACCCTGTCCATTGTGCTTACAATATTGACATTGAGAGGGGTGGTGAGCAAACCTAAACTGGAGCCAAATATTTACATTTGGATGTTCTTTTGGGAAAAGCTGCACATTTTAGTTAGGGAGTCAGCCACTGTAGACTTTTTTCAAAATGCAGAGCTGCAGTTGTATAGTTTGGATGATGTGATGTCCTTGGGCCAGTGTTCAGTTTGAAAAAATCCAGTGCTCAGACCCACAGACAAACACACACACACACACAAACTGGCATGTGCTAATTGATGTATACGGTAATTTCTTGCTGTCTTTAAAAGATCCTGAGTTCTAAGGATACCTCTGTTTGTAAAAAGAGAGACAAGAACAGGGTAGAGGAGCTTATCTGGTTTCAGCAACAGAAAACCTCAGGCAGAAGGATGTGGGGGGTCAGTAGGAGATGAAACATGTGTAGGCAAAAAGCCCTGCTAATCCGGGGAATCAGATAAAGCACACATAATCAGGTACCTTTCAGCAAGTGCCCATGAACGTCAGGGTAGTGGGATAGATGGCTTCCCAGAGATTCAGGGCTTCACATGAACTCGTCAGGGCTTCAGCCCAATTGCACTGGCACATCTCCTCCAAATGTCATGCACACCTTATTCTGTTTACAGAAGCATCCATACCTGGCTTTCTTGTGGGAAGTGGGAAAGGAGAGGGTTGTGTTTGTGCCTTGGGAGATGCAATGGACCCTGTCGATGCCACTTGGCCTGAATTCAGAGCAGGGTGCAGAGGCCTGAAAACTAAATGCCTGTTTCTTTAAAAACCCAATTTGCTTATCACAGTGGCCCAGCTTCCACAGCTAGCAGCTTTACCTGCCATGTTTCAAGTATCTTCTGTTCACTGACATTCCCACTGGATGGTTCTTGTCTACCTGGAATAGACTAATCACCTCTTCCAGTGCTCTCTTTTTTGCTTACACCTTCCCAGCTTGTTGAAAGGTGCCAATGACCCATCTCCCCAGGAGCTATTTTGTTGGACAAATGTCAAAACTCTGCCCTTAGACATGCGCCCAAGCCCACACAGGTATGTCGAATCAGAGGTGCCACCTCCCCTTCCAGCCCTTTCCCATAAGAGAAATCTATGTAAAAGTGAGCTTAGCTGAGCCATGCCCCTCACAAGGAAGTTTGCAATTCCTCTGTAAGCTTGTCTAATTTTGGTAACTGAAGGATTGGAATGAAAAGTGGAAATGTAACAAATACACTGCTTGGACAGCCAGAGAAGCACAGAAAGAGTTTGCCCTTAACAGTGTTTGGCACCAAATCCCAAAGGAAGCACCGTTTGTCTGCTCCTAATGTAAACAGCAACAACAATGAGCTCAAACTGAGAACTGAGGGTTTCGTTTTACATGCAAGAAATATTTAAGCATAGAACTGTATGTGTTTTCTGGGGAGACACTCATGTTTTCTCAAATGTATCACTTCCAAACGAACAGGGAGAGTGATCCTACAGCCTCTATACATTATCTGGAAGGCAACAGGATAATTTAAATGCCCATTTCCAAAGTCAGAGCATCAGAGGTAGCAGCATTGCAGTCCTTCTCCCCACTCCTTACAGCTGGTGTGGAAAGAGTGAACTCTTCAAGTTTGGAAAATCTACCTTAGAAGGGAGGCGATGGGGCATTTGGGAGAGGGAGGAAGACTGGGGTCACTCCAGCTTCCCTCATTCTTCATCTGGAGCATCTCAGCTAGAAACGGCCATCTAGCAAAAGTGAAAAGTAGGTGGTGCAGGGAAGTAGAGATTCACAAGCCTTGAAGATGGGGAGTTATGGGCACTGATGGCACAATCTGTAGGACGGTACCCTAAAAAGCTTTCCACACTTCAGCATAACCCATGATAGGGTGTTGTACCTTCTATTTTAATGGGACTGTGTCCATTTATGAATTTCCTCAAAAAAGTAAATTCATCACCCCAGAAGAGGACAGAAGAGGACAGCAGTTAATAGCAGTCACATATGCTCATTCGTATGTATGGATGCAAAGTTTGGAATAATGGCTACGATTTCAGCAGAAATACAATGCATCTCATTGCAACGTGAAAGGCCGGCCAGTTGACCTGTGCCTGGCTTGCTCAGTTTGCTATTCAGATACTAACTGTTGATGGGCAGCAGTTCTTACTGTTCCTTATCTTTAAACCAGCAACTGATAGCACCATCCATCCAACAGAGGACGTCTTCAACAGAGGCCTACTGTCCTCTATATGAGAGGACACGTGATCGTGTTTTTCAAAAGGAAGTGAAAAGATGAATCATGCTTTAAAACTGTAAACTGAAATAAGTGCCATGAAAGAATTTATGGGAAAAATAATTCCAAAGCAGAGTCTGTCATGTTTTGACAGTGAAACTGCAGCTGATGTAACAAAGAGCATGTTAGCAAGAAGGCAAAACATTGCTGAAAGTATACAATTAGTATCGTACGTTCAATGTTGGAGGTTTTATTTTTATAAATGCCCTTGGTGACTCTTAAACCTTGGGATAAAAATAGCTGATCCCAGCCATTTACCAGGAAGAAAAAAGAGAGTCAGGGCCTGGAGTTATTTGGCCTTTCACCTGTCTCACGAGCTGGCATGTCTTTCTTCCGAGGACGACAGTGAGGGGCGGTTACAAGCCAACATTTGATTTGGAAAAGACACGCTTGTTTGACAAAACCTGAATTTATCCGTGTAATCCTTCCTCACATCTCTACAGTCAGATTGGAGCAGCCGGTGGAAAAAATTCCTGTCTATTTTCAGAAACAGATAAAAGCATTCAGATTATGAAGTGCAGATCTCAGCTCAAAATGGTTGGGAAAATCCATTCAGCACCACTGTCGCTGACCTCTGCAGCCCCTTCAAGGAATGGCTTTCAGTCTTCCTTGCCCCCTCCCCTCCTTCTGGCAAGCTTCCCCTACACTCATCACCACACCCGGAACTGCTTATGCACCTAACATCTGCAAAATGTCATAGTACTGTCGTAAGTGTTTATTCTGGAAGGGGATGGATGAGGGAGGAAGGTGTTTTGTAAAACAGCTGGGCTTGCTGACACTGTTTTCTAATTATTTTGTATCCTGCTCTTCCTGCAAGGAACTCAAGGTGACACGCATTGTGAGTCCAAGGGGCCTCCCATCATAGGACTGGCCATGCCTGGATCCGCTCTACTTCAGAGAAAGAAGGACTTACCATCTTGCTTTCCAGCAATGCTCACAACCCTTCAGAACTGACCTCTGTTGGAGCGGTGGTAGTTTAGATCCTTTGGGATCCTGTTTTTGAATTGCAGGATCCCAAAGGGTGGCCATTTGTGAGTCACCAAAAAAGAGGATACAGACTTGCATAAAATGTACATATACTAATTTAAATGTGAAGAGCAGTCTAAATGGTGGTAGAAATCTTACTGTGCTGTGGAAGACTGTGGCCAGAGAACCTGTGTGCTTTGCTCAGCCTAGTGCCCAGGAGCTGCTGATGAGCCATTTCAAGACTCAGCTCTTCTTTCTGATGGTTCTTTACTTTGGGTTGGGCAGTCTTTCAGATAAAAGATACCTTTAAAATAAAGAGCATTCCTCTGGAAACCCTTCAAATAGAGGGTTTTCCTTTGTAAAAGAGGGCACTGGGCCCCCTTTAGGCCAATGGGAGCAAGGATACACTTTCATGAATTCTTTTTTTTTCAAGTAAGTTTTATTATTATTATTTTCTACAAACTAAAAAAAGAAACTAAAACATCATCAAAGACATCAGACCTACTGGGTCAGCCCCCCATTTTTTTATAGCAATCCACAGACATATTCAAATCTACGCATAGTCCCATTTCTCTAGCCAATAATAAAAAGAGTTCCAAGTTTGATAGAAGTATGTATCCTCTTTCTCCTTCAGAGACAAAGTCAGCCTATTCATTTCAGCACAGTCCAGAATCTTTTTTAGAATCAGTTCATCAGTGGGTGGTTCTTCACTCCTCCAATGTCGGGCAAATACAATCCTTGCTGCAGTAATTACATGTAGAATCAAATACATTGCTTGTTTATCAACATCTTCAGACACAATGCTTAATAAAAAGACTTCAGGTTTAAATATTAAAGATTTCTGTAACATTTCCTCAAGCCATTACACTTCCATGAATTCTGTGGAATGTGCTGGTGCAGCGTGCGAGGTTTTGTGAGGAAAGTGGCAGCCTTAATCCCCATGGCAGTTTGGGGAAACTGCAAAATTGACATAGGTAACACTATCAATCATGAAAAATGATGCCAAAAATGCACGTGCAAAGGAATGCCTTCGACTTTCTGGAATCACAGGATATACCTTATATCTGCCATATGGGGATAGTTATGTGGAGGGTCTCCAGGAAATATGTTCTTTTCCCCATTTGGATTGCTTAGATCTGTCTTTCCTTTCTACTCACTTTCTTCTTCAAAAATCAATCAAACAAACCATTCTAAGATAGCACAAGTGATAACTAATACAAATAGAAGCAATTTAAATCGTGTTGCAGTGATTGGGTTTATACAAAACAGAAAGGCAAATAAGCAAAGCCAAAACGTAGCTTAAGAAACAGGTACCTACAGACCAGAGACATGTGAGGTTGGCCAGTCCAGTGTCCCAAGACCTGAGGTAAAGAAGCTGTTAGCACCCTATGTTCATTTATACGTGTTGTTGATCTATAATGCTGGCTCACAAGGTAATAACGATCATACAGCAAACCAGAGAAAGAATAAACACACCCTCGTTTAAATGTGGCTGGATTACATATTTCATACCCAGAAGTAAGCCATACTGATACTCGGCTCCTCAAAGACTAACCATATAAATATTTCTTCATCTTCGCAGCATCACTGACATTCCTTTTTGCAAAACACTTGCATCATAGCTTAGCAAGCATCTGGCAGATAATTTTGAATTTGGCCATCCAGTCCAAGTCTGACTGTCTAATAATCAGCTTATAATAACAGCACATTGGTGGGATGTGGAAGATCAGGCTCATGGTGTTTATAATCCATCATTCCGGAGAACATGCACCCATTTTGATCTAAGCCCAAATTAGGAGTAGCAGAGCTTCTGAGAAATGTAGTAAAGATTGTTCCCAAGCACAAACCAGGCCAGTAGAAATTATGGACACTGAATCATGCTATTCCAGTTAATTCCAGGTGTGCACATCATAATTGTCACTGATAGTGAGAAGAAAAAAAATCATGTCCTTTCATGTGCTTTGCAGTTTAAGGCATTATGTGATATAAATGGCCCAAGAGTGTTGATGGGGCTGTAAATTTTCCATCTGCATCCCATACAAAGGAGAATCCAGTCAGCATACAGGATTGCCAATTCTGCATCAGACTTTTGCCTACTCAGTAGCTTAGTCAGTAGGCACAATAGTTAGAACAAAGAGGTGAATCTTTCCTAAATATTGACCGTTGGCTAAAATGTCAAGAATCCTTTTGTAAACTAATCTCAAAATTATGATGGGATATCTTGGAGAAAGCAGTGAATTGTAATTCTCCCCTGGCCCTTTATCCCTAAGCTGTTCTTCAATAGCCTCATCCTTTATATACTTAATGAAATATACACTTACACTTTATAGCTGTTAATGATGTCAAGGAGATGCTAATGTTTGAACATCAATAATGCTTAATTTCCTGTGAGATGCTTCTATCTAGACTTGTTGTCTAGAGAAATAAATACTGTTCCATATCCCACACATTTCACAGACCAATCTTATTGGTGATTTTACTTTACCAATAAAATAAACACCAATATTCTTTGTAAGAGAAAGTGTTGAATTCAGAGTCAATATGACAGGGCTATCTTCAAGTCTCTGCTCTAGCATGTGCTTTTTCTACAGGTGATTAAGGTGTAGTATATGGGATTAATGAAGTCAAGCAGTTAACTGTATTGTATCTGCAATGAATTAGATTCTGCCTTAGCATGTATATCTGATGGCTAAGTGCTTATTCAACTGGATTTTGAATGTCAAAGACATCTGCCTACAACCATGGAGAGTTTCTGCCCATCAGAGGAGTCAATTACTGGATTTATACAAGAAAATATCCCACACCGAAGGTTTGAGTATGGGCTGTTATTGAACCATGGGTTGATGCTGAAATGTGGGTTATTGTATTGTCCAAACCCAGCTGCACTTACAAGCCATGGCTTGTTCACCTCAAACAAACCATGAAGAGAATGCAAAGTCTGTTTCTGGGTTGAGTTCTCCATCATTGTTTGTAATTTCAGCTGGGCTGAGATCACATGATAGTCTGTTTCAGTGATAACCACTGGTGGTGAGTCCTTGAGTGTGGGTTATTATATTGTCTGAACTCAGTCAATACCATGCCAGAAGGATGAATAATGTAACCCATTATTACGCACCTTCCTATGTTGGTGGCCAGAGTGATACATTGTCATCACTTAGCATAAATTTTCCCATGGAGTTGGTGTAAAGATATTAACCCTGGATACTTTTGAGTGAGTGGGAAAGAGAAGAGATCCAAAGAATAAAATTATTTCTTGTCCCACAGAAACCTCTGGAATGTTCTCTGTTTATGAAAAATTATAACCTATTGTTCCAACTAGCAATATAGAGTTCAGTGTTCTTTACATATTATGACTTTCTGTATCAGATCAGGCTCTTCTTGGGTGCAAGCCATATCCCACCAAGTGAATTGGCAAAACTAATTAAACTGGATCATGTTCCTTATGTTAAAATCCCATGCAAGTGGAGCTATTTTCAACAACAACAACAACAACAACAACATATTCAAAATAGTCTTAACACATAATGCAAGTCCAGCAAAAAAGGTTGCACTCTGTCATATCTGTAAAGGAAAAAATACTGCACATTATCTTGTTTGTTGAACATATGGGAACAATACTTTCCATGAACAGTCCCAGAGCTACATTTCTATGCAGATACAAATATCTGCATATGTGATCTGCCTGGGCTGAACTTTAAATATTATCAGCCTCAGTGAAATTAACACTAGAAATATACTCTCAGATATAATTCCTGAGAATCATCCATATTCTGGCACCAAGATGGCTTTTATTTATAATTATAAAACCATTTTTAATTTTAAAAGAGTTCCAAAGAATAGTTCCACTCAATGGAAAAAGAGTAATTCCTATGATGGGGGCAATTAAAATAGCTATGGCTTCACAGCTCAGTTCATTTTGGTGGGACTTAAGTAGGAGTTCTGTGCTAGCCACACTGACAAGAATAGCAACTGTAAGGAGATCCAGGTGCGCTCAGGTGTTGTCGGGGAATGAAAGAGGCAGTTATTCTTGACACAGTTTCCAGGGTCTTTGGATGAGGACTGTGATGGCTGGAAAATGGAGTGTGGAATCCAAGATGGTGGAGGATAGTGAGGTGATCTCAGAGTTGCTCTCTCCAGATGTTCAGGCAGACCGTGGAAGCAGAGAAGAAGGGGAACAAGGGAAGATGAACCTGATCTAGTCCCTGCCCCTATGACACAGTGCTGGGCTAGAACAGCTACCCGTTTAGATGGCCTACATAGATCTAGGAGGCTAGCCCTTCTTCAAAGGGGCACACCCAGGGCTACTGGTGGAGCCCAGGGCTACAGAAGAGGAGGATTCTTGGAAGTAGGTTCCAGTTTGGGTTCAACAAATCACATTGTTCATGCACAGAGCCTTGCTTTCTTGTGGTTATAGTTTGTTGGCTGTGAATTGGAAAAACAAAGGTTTTTTGCACACAGACTGTCTGCCATTTGAAACATATAAGGAGAAACACAGCTCCTAGCAGATGTCCTCTTGATATCCTCCATCCTATTGGCGGGCTGAAACGTTGGAGGGAAAATGACACCACATTTCTCTAGGGAAAGGGGAAATTTGCTAACAGTTTCTCAGAGGTACAGTTCACCATTAGTAGCAGTCTTAACAAGCTTCTTTCTTTTTAACTCAGGTTTTTGTGGTTTGTTTTGCCAGTGCAAGGACCTTGAGGTCCATCACCATTTTTAACAATTTATTTAAGGCAGTGATATACCACTCTTTAAAATATCTACTCCAGAAGAAATTACAGGGCAAACGTAAACTAAACAGTAATGATAGAAGCTAAAAGGGTTAAAATGTTAAACAAATAACATCTTTAAATATTAGATAGAGCATCTGTGAACACTTGATTTCCTGTGTTTAAACTGGAGCATCCTTTAAATACTTGAAATATGAACCATTGACATGTCTGAAAGAAGAAGAACGTCTGAACCTCATACCTAAAGGTTAATGTAATGGATGCCAGGTGAGCCTCCCTGGGCAAGAAGTTCCATAGCCAGGTGTCACAGATGACAGAGACCACTCACGCCAGACTTTTCATCAATCCAGTGCTCAAGCCAGGAGTCTGGCATAACATTTGGGAGTGGCTGTTGACCATGATGGCTAGTTGGAGCCTCCGCAGCGGATGGCATTTCTCCAAGAGTCAGATGCTGGGGAAAACTGCAGAGGAAGGTTGTTGACTCCAAGCCTTGCTAATGTGCTTTTCAGAGACATCTGGTTAGTTGCTCTTACAGCTAGAATGCTAGATACTCGGCCCACTCCAGCAAGGCTTTTCTTACATTGTTGGGAGACAGGCAAGTGGGAAACATATTCATGTGCAAGACTTCTTGGACCAACTCAAGGCAAAGGGGCAGCCTGAGACTGTCATAAGACAATCTGAATCCTCCTTGATGATTAATAGCTCATTATTCACTCCCTGAATTAACGGTCACATCCTCTATCACTGCTAACACAGCTCCTTGTTTGTTACTTGCAATGCACCATGATGTCTGGTTTTGGTTTGGACTGCAGGATATTTAAAAAGCCACATGCTGTTTCAGCAGCCAACTTGAAGTTGCAGGAAACCTCCAGTGCTGGATTTGGCTAGGAAGGAAGCAGGGTTGGCTCATGCTTCAAGATGAGCTAGAACAGATCTAGGTCTGAAAACAATTCAGGATGTCAAAGTGAGATTGACCAGATAAAGCTAGATTTGTATTGTGCACAATTGGAGACAAATTTATTTTGGCATCTGCTTGAATAAGCTGCTCCAGGAAAGATGAGGGCCAAGAAGGGAAATGTGTTTTGCACTTGTCTCCTCTTGTTTCCTTTCAAACACACACAATGGCTACTCTAGAGGCCACTCAGAAATTGAACTATTGATGTTTGATCTGAACACTGCGGCTGAAATAGTTTCATATTGTAACATCTACTTACCCTTGCTATCCATACTAACATTCATTTGCTAGACATAATGATAGAATAATCCAGAAGTGCATTCTTACAGGCAAACAGGGTGGAAGGCAAAGTTTGCTCTAGCCTGTAGTTAAAGTAAGTGCTAGAAGGTTGAATAAGGTTGGATTGTTGTCAAAGCCGGAATGTTGTTGGTCTGTTTTGCACAGTCCAGACACAAAACACTGGGCTTTGTAGACTTCCATGTTTGTACCTTGATCCTAAATATACAACTTGAAACTATGCATCATTAATTTCAGCAGAACTTGCTTCTAATGGAGACATGCTTTGTTTCTTAGGATAATTTTGTGGAGGCCTAGCACACTTCCCTGCAACAGCCAATTGTGTGTTGTGGTTCCAGACCCAATAGCTGAAGAATACTCCATTCTAGTTCTTCTGCTTCACTGAAGTGTATGAACTCTATTCACACCCATCTAATGAATTATGAAATCCTTTTTCCACTGGTTACACATACCAACTGTTCACAGATATCTATGAGTTCAATAATTCAATAATCAGTAATGGTGAAGAGACACTGACTTGAAGAGACTACCTGAAGAAAATGTTTTTGTGGACACAATTTATAACTTTTTCCCTGTTTCTCTACTACTTCTCAGTAACTTTTTAAAAAATCTACTATATAACAAGTCTAGCTTTGATGTTGCACTTCAACAAAATACAGCCATCTGTCCCAGTGTTGTTTTAAGAAAAATAGCATTCACTCCCATTATTTGGAAGTGTTTCAAAAAGAGGGGGAGGGGGAATCCAGTATTCAACTAAGGGTAATGTTTCCTTGAGGCATTTCTGGCATGCTTCTAATGTAAATTCATTGTACATGTGGCCAGGAAGAATAACATCTTGTTGCATCATGTAAGAAGAAAACACAGTTTCTTCCCTATTTGCTCATTTCCAATCTCTATAAGCAGATGGTTGAACAAAGACAAAAGACCTGTCTTGGAACAAAAGAGCTAAGCCTACAAAACAATGGAATGCATGAGGCTCAACTTAAAAGGACAAGGTCAACCCATTTTACATTCTCCCTCTTTTTAAAATAAATTCTGTTTATCTTATTTCTCTCTTAGAAACCCAACAACATTCCCTTTTTCTGCCACATACTCACTTGGCCATTTTCAACTCAGGGCAGATTATTTTTAGCCAAAGATAAAAAGGGGTCATTAATGTTGAAATAAGAGACATTAACATGAGTCTGTTGTTCCTTGAAATTCTTAATTACCTTCTTCAGAATACAAATTTGTCTACCTCATGATGCTCAACTATATGACAAACAGAGCAGCAGCTCTCCTAAAGTTTAAGCTGGATCTTGGCCCATGGGTTGATGCAATGGCTAAGTAATGAGTGCCAAAATGTGGGAAAACTGCTTTCTCCCTGGAATAGGGTGGAACCTATTAATTAATGTGAATAGGCATGCAATCATATGTAAGTTCAGACAGAAAAAGTTTTATAACTCCTAGCATGCCTTAGCTCCCAGGAATGACTGAAGTGTGTTGAGAGCTGCAGGGCTTTACTTTGTCTAAACATGCAGGCATGCTCTGTAAGTGAAGTTCTTCTAGCAGCGATTACTTTCTGGTAGATCCAGATTTATGGCAACTCAGCTGGAAAAAGCAAACCCGCCTTCCCCTTGCCCTCATTGCAGCCTTTCTCCTCTCCATCCCACCAAGGCTAGCAGAAGCCTCTAGGACAGTGGTGGCGAACCTATGGCATTAGTGCCGCAGCGGGCCAGGTCGCCCCAGCATCGCCCAGCAGCCAAGCACTGGATAACAGTACACATAGGGGCCATGTGCATGCTCGGAAAGGAGTAGTTTTTTGTTTGTTTTTTTTTCTAAACTAAAACCTCAGTATTCAGGTTTTATTGCAGTGTTGGCACTTTGCGATAAATAAGTGGGTTTTGGGTTGCAGTTTGGGCACTCGGTCTCTAAAAGGTTCGCCATCACTGTTCTAGGAGATGTTACACATTATAGGCTTGTTGCCAAAATAGAAGACATGCATGAGCCAGAAAGAGGAAAAAGGGAGACAGTGTGATGGGCATGAAACGTGCTCATGCTGATGTATATGTATTGATGCAAATGTAGACATCATTATCATAATTTCAATAGAAGCAGAGTATATCTCACCCTATTAAGGCAGGCTGTGCCCAGCCGTCCTGTGTGCCATGCTCAGTCTGCTGCCCAGGTGCTGCTGATGGACTGCTTCAAGGCCCGACCCCTTGTAATGATGGTTCATCATCTTTAAGCCACCTTGGACACTCCTTCAAATAGACAATTCCTTCAGCACAGAGGACAAGTCTGCTTAGAGCTCTTCAAACAAAGGATAGTCATCCATAAAATAGAATGCATGGCCTAGAATGCACCTGATAGCTCTTCTTGCTTGGGGGGCCCAGTGGCCAGCCTGGGCAGGTTGTTACTGTCCACAGCCTGAGAGTACTTTACTGTCTGGAAGATGTTGTGGATCTGACAATGGAGCAGAGGGCATCCTACTCCTCTAGTCCTGACAGGGCCTGACAATGCTGGGTCCAGCTGGATGCTGCAGCTTCAGTGGAACTCCTTTTCTCTCTTTGTGCCCAACAAAATGGTGGCTGCTTGCAGTCTGTCTGTCTATATTTGAACTCTATTTGAACCCTTGCCTGGGGAAAATCCTGCATCTTCTGCTCTTTCCTATGCTATGCTTGCCTGCTACCCCAAAGCAGGCACTAGCAGCAATTCCTGATCTTTCATTTGTGTGCAGAGGATATACTGGGAAGTATGGCGTGGTTGTGGAATGGGGATGTTTGTCATAGATGGATTTGGGTACCTTCTCTTCATGCTGAGGAGGGCATTGTTGCGAGTGTCCTTGCCATTGCAGTGGCTGGTGGCTCCCATGTCAGTGAGGAAGTATAGCTATTCCGGGCAGAATATGAGGGTTCAGAACCATGGACAGTCCCTTAAATTCAGACTGAAACCCAGAGTGGGTACTTGGTCCCACTGTCATTGAAGCTACTGTCCCCTCTGCTTGTGAGCTTCCAGAGATGCTCTCAGTGTTGCTACAGAAAATGTTACTTCTGTATCTGATGCTGTGCTTTTGACCATTGCTGGCTGAGCAACGAAAGCCTTGTCAAGCCAGTGGTCATCTTTAGAGCATAAGATTCTCTCTAAAAGTAGTGTATTATTTGTGCCACAAATCCGCAGAGTGTGACAAGACCGCTTGTTGTTTTGCTCTGACAGACTGACACAGCTATGCCATGAAACCTGCTACTGATGTAACTCAAAATCCCTCTCCTGACCTCCATGTATTTGAAACTAGAATATCTAACAGTAATAATAATCCCATATTTAGTTTTAAATGCATGTTTATTTCTTTAAACATTTGCTACCCTGCCTTTCCACAATAAAAATCCCCCAAAAGATGGATCTCATGTACTATAATTTCCCCCTGCATTCTTAATGAAACTTTGTGGGATGAAGCGAGCGTCCTTAGCGTTAGTCTAACAAAGCCTTAAGAACTGCACATAAATTCCCAGTCTATCATATCCTTCCTTTTGCTGAATACTGAACATTCTTTTCTTACCCTAACTGTTGTCTTTGGCTATAAAAATTGATCTTTCCATCTTTTTTTTTAAGCACAGACGTTTAAATGGTGCACATATAGTTTCTGAATAAACATGTGGTTTCTATCAAAATGGCATGTCTTAGTCATTTTAGTATAAAGTAATAATCCCAAAATAATAATAATCAGATTAGAGTGTATGCAGGTAGGTGCTTAAATGAACTCATGCACATTTATTTAAAAGCCACCATGTTCACAATTTCCAGAAATACAGTGTCTGTAATCTGCAGTTATAAAGAGATGGTGTGCTTATGCCAGGACCAAGCATTAGACAGGCAGAGGCAACCTGCTTCAGGTACCAGATTTGGGGAAACCATAAAAGCAGGTATAGTAGTCTCAGATACCTCTCTTGATGTTTGGATTTCAGCTCCCATAAGTCCCTGCCAGCATGGCCAACAGTCAGAAATGCTGGGAGCTGAAGCCCCCAAAATCTGAAGTTCTAACAGATGACATGCTCTTTCCCACCCTTTTAAAGGGTATTTTACTTGTAAAGAGACATTTTATACCGATGTCTGCTGTTTCTGCTGTTTTCTATGGAGTTAATGCTGTTCCATTTTACATTTCCCCAGGCTCCCACCCCTTTAAAAAACGTTATTGCTTATGTTGCCCCTTCCTCACAAGGGCCTTTGGAAAGCTGGGTGAAAGGTGGGGCATATATAACTCAGACAAATGACCAAACAACAATTTGAAACTTCCCAAACTAGATTTCATTCATGTTTCAAAACTATTCACTTCTCTGCCGATGTAACTGTTTTTCAAACATTCACAAAATTCAGTTCCACAACAGCAAAACTTACCCCAAAACAGACCATGGAACTGTCCTTCTCGGGATAAAAAATGTTCATTAGTTATAGGAGGAGATTTCTATGCAATGCTTCTTAATCTTCATCCCAGCAGTTGTTTCTAATGTTGGAATCTGGAGACAAGCCTCTCTTCCCTGTGGAAAACAGCACAGCATGGTATAGACATATGCTGTGCCTTTGGTTAAATGACTCCACAGGCTATTGCAGGTAGGCCCCTGCCCTTAGAAGTGACTATTGAAACCAGAAGCACAAATCCGGTCTTCATGTGGGGGAGTTTAATACCCCAATATTATGATCTGCTCCCTAGGCAGGAAGGAATGTGCATTTGAGGAAACAACCCGGAGTGTGACTATTTCCCCAGTCAAAATTGACCACCCTTGCAGCTCCACTGATCTAAGCTGGAGATGCTATTAAGAAGGAAGCATGTGTCCTCCAGGGATGGTATAGGATTACCCCTATGCTACAGTCTAGTGAAAAGCCAGCACCAAAAGGCACCGTTTGCTATGCAGCAGATCCAATGAGAAAGCCAGGTGGTAATGAAGAGAACAGAGGCTAGGAGCCATTTGAGCCTAGTGCTTTGCTCAAGCTTTCAGATTAGAAATGGCAGGTATGCAGGGGAAGGGCAGGAAAATGAATTGAACAGCATTAAAAACAGATGCTAAGGGAATAGGGACTCAACTCAGGTACGCTTCTTTGATTGTGTTGCTGTAAGAACTACTGATGAATCCCAGCAAAGGCAGCAAAGTATCAGATTACTGTTCTTTTTTAGAAGTATGAAGGCTGTATGTTGAAGCCTGAACTGTGACATAGGGCTTGGACTGGAGAGCTGGAAGATCCAAGATCTAATCTGCACTTGCCCATGAGACTTACTGGATGATATTGGGCCAGTCACTCTCTGTTTAACCTCTGTCACAGAGTTGTTGTTATGAGGATAAAATGGAGTGCAAAGGACTGTGAAAGTTGCCTTGAGTTTCTTGCAAGAGGGAAAAAAACAGGATATGAATGCAACGTAATAAGAAGAATAATTAGTTTTGTTCCTTTCTGGTTACATGCTAGTCAACATGATTCATAGTTGGCAGGAATGGAAAAGGCCCAGTTAAAGCATTCTTTTCATCAGTCAGGCAATGTAGCACCACTCCTTTCATGGTGGCCATGTTCTTTGCAAAATTAAAGCAAACATTTATGTGTGATGTTTTCAATTCTGATTTCTTCCACAGGGAAATGCTCATTCTGCACTCAAAATAACCTATGCAGCTGATAAACAAATTTTATGGTTGCCTATGCAAGTTTAAAAAAGGGATCATGCTCAAGTGGAGTTTCATCTAAGGCATTGCACTGATTTGACATCTCAGAACACTGGAACTGTGCTGGTACAGAATGATCAGTGCATAAATTGGATCTATGTGGAGAAGGGGATGGCAAAGCTATGACAGAGAAATGGCAAAAGAATGCGGAAAATCTGACCCTCAGCACCACTAAGAACTACCAGCATCTTCCCTTTCTAGAAAGATGCGATACCTGAAACAGAAAACATGAATATCTAAGTCACATGATCTGAAAGTGCACGATGTAACAACCTTGCTGAAGCGAAGCAGGTAGTCTTATTATAAGCTGGAACTGATTTTTTTAAAAATTAGTAACCACACATGACAGGGACCTCAACAATCCTAAGTGTTTGTCATTAATGCATGCTGCTTTAGTTGTCCTTGGATGTTTGGCAGGTGTCAAGGTCTAACTTAGACATAGGCATGCCACTATTGCTACGGGGTGACTTTGGGCCAGTCATTCAGTCTCAGCCTACATACCTCACGGGGTTGTTGTTGTGAGGATAAAATGGAGCTATGCAAGCCACCTTGCAGTCCTCACAAAAGGAAAAAAGGCAGGGTATAAATGCAGTGTAATACTACTAATAATAGCTTCGTGGGAGAAAAATTCGTGGTCTCTGAGTCCTAAATGAATACAATCCGGTTTCCTGGCAAGTTGCAGTCAGCCGTTTGACGCCATTAGTTTTTACTTCAGAATAAAGCCATGCCTCTCGCCCCCTCTGTGCATGTGTGAGGGAGTGCAGCGAGTCTTAACCAGACCAAGGAAGGAGGAGAATTGGCTCTTGCCCCTAACGAATGCCTTAAAAGCGGCGTGTGTCTTTAAGAAAAGCTCACCCGAGTTGGGAGGGGGGGAGGAAATCTCCATGGCAACCGCAGCGCGGGCCGCGGAGGATCGGAAGTCACAGAGGTCGAAGAGCAAAGGTGGCGCAGGCGGGAACATGGCGGCGGCGTGGGCTTTGCTCCTGCACCTGCGAGGCTCGGGCATGCTGAAGGGGCGCCTTGGCTCCTGAGGCGGGGCTGCAGCGCCTGTGGCCGCTGACGGTTGGCGCGGTGTGAAGGAAGCGCGGTGCGGGGTTGAGGAGGCTGAGGCCGCCTCCTCCCGCCGTCGCTTCGGGGGCCTCGCTGCAGGTGAGGAGACGGTAGCCGGCGTAGGTAGCAGTGCGAGGGCCAGGATGGGCCGTGGGCGGTCGGGTGCGGCACCAGGGCGGGTGAGCACCTGGGCTTTAAAGGCATATTCCATCTCCCTAGCGCAGAACAGGGTCGGCGAGCTCCTAGTACTCGCTCCCCTCTCCTTTGGTATCTAACGCCTTGGCGTCGCGGTGTGCCTTTTAGGTTTTGGTGCTTGCCTTTGTGGCAGTGTGGGTAGAGTAGTGGATGTGGACATGGGAACAACCCTGTTCAAATCCTTGCTCAAGGGGGATATGCGCCAGTTGGCCTTGTCACCAGTGCTATCTCACTTATATCTTCGTGGGGCTGTCACGTGGGAATGCCATTTTGTGCTCCTTGGCAGAAGATCTGGATAGTATGTGTGAATATAGTTGACAGAACCAATATTCTCAACTCACTTGGAGTGGGAGGACTACAGGACCTACGTCTTTCCCTGTGCAGCTCAAGCTTATAATAGCATCTTCTTAAAAATAAAAAAGCTTCGGGCAGTTGGAAGGGGATGCCTATTTGTACACTCTTGGAGGCTTATGAGATATTCAATGGAGTAATGGTTAAATAGCATTATTTACTTATTTATTCATCCATTTATTTTCATATACACTGTTGAATAGCCAAAGTTCATCATGGTTCCTAGAAACAAGACATAATACAGCAACATAATCATAAAAGGATTTCCACACTACCAAATTTAAAATCCATGTAGACAAACTACAAGAAAAATTCGCAATAGATTTAGTAGACCGGGCAAAAGCATATGAGTGTCCCCATCAAGCCATTATATAAGCCCTAAATACCTTCTGGTCTTCATTGCAAAGAGTTACCTTAATGGGGTACTTGAAGGATGATAAAGTTGGAACCAATGAGCCTCTGCAGGGAGATAATTCCACAGTTGGAGGGCTGCCACTGAGAAGCCTCTCCACCTTGTTATTGCCTTCTGAAGGCATTAAGCATGTAGGTAGTGTAAAGGGCAGATTGTGACCTTAAGTATTGTAAGGTTAGAAGTGTTTTGCCAAGTATTGCAGTCTAAAGGTCTACATGGTTTTATAGGTTAAAAGCAGAACCTTGAAGCATTGAAAGTGGACCAGAACTGGACTTAAGTGTTGAAACCTTCTGTTCCCAGTTGTTAGTCTGGCTGCTGCAGTTTGCAAAATCTATAGTACATTGCAGGAATATGGGGGGGGGGAACGCCCCCCAAAAGGGAATTTATTTATTAAAAATTGTGTCACGTTCAGTCACCTTCAAAGTACTCTCCATTTGATGCAATATACCTATTGAGACAGTTTTTCCACTGCTCAAAACAGGTTTTGAACTCATCAATTTTGATGCCATTTTGTGCTTCTGCCTTTTTTGTTTCACCTCTTCCACATTGGCAAATGTTTCCCTTTGAGGAGTTTTCTTCTGGGAAAACAAAAAAAAGTTGCATGGAGTGAGATCAGGGGAAGGTTGGGGCACAAGGGTCATGCCATTTTTGGTCAAAAACAGCTGAACATTCAGCTGAACAAAAGTTCACCACTGCGTGTTGTTCAGGTAAATCACAAAATAGACAAATGTGTTGAAAGAGTCTCCAAAAAACCTCAGTGAAGCCAAATGTAGCCTCTCACAACAACCCAGCTAGGTACACTGATGCATATGGGTTCCTATAACACTCACCTAGCAGGGGAAGCCTTTACTACAAGGAGCCCACCTTCCAGAAGATAATTCCTGGGGTTTTGTGGGGGTCTCCCCTTGTATAATTTAAACATTACAGGAAATATAAAATATAAAAACAAAAGTGGAAACCATTAAAACAATATATGGTAAAAAATATAACCCTGTAAAACACCTAGGATGGGTAATCCCCTTAACTCTTTTGAATGTATGTCTTTAAAAGTTTTGGCGTAAAGTGCTGATTTAACCTGATGATGAAAACAAGGCCAGTACCAGGCAGGCCTGAGTTGGGAGGTCATTCCATAGATGAGGGTGCACTGCTAATAAAAGCCACTTTGTTGCTTCCCTCCAAGCCTTCCTCAAGCTTGACACTCAGTGGAAGGCCCTGAATGCTGAGCATGGTGAAAAGGAGACTGCAGTTGGGAGATGCACTCTGTCAAGTATTGTAATCCCAAACTAAAATTTATGATTAAAGTTTCATATTTATAGCTAGCACAATGAGTTGTACACATTCTTGGATAGTTAAAATTGTGCTTTAGAGATTACTGCAGCTACTACTCTTAAACTGATATAGCAACTATGACCCTATTTGAACAGAGAGAGCCAAGCTACAGCTATCCATGCTCTGGTAACTCTGGTACTGTAGTGCTGTATACACGGTAATGTCCTTTGGTAATGGTCCAGAAACTTCAGCTGATCCAAAACAAGGCAGTAAGACTGTTATTGGGGACTGGCTCACTAGAACACATTATGCCAGTACTCTTCCAGTTCAGTTGAAGTCCAGACTTGGTTCAGAGTAGTGGTACTAACATTCAAAGTCCTAAACACCTTAGGGCCAGGTTATCTGAAGGATTGCTTCCATCCATATGTACCTACCTGGATGCTGAAGTCATGTCCAGAGTCCTTCTCTGAGAGCCCCTGTGAAAGGAAATGAGGCAGGAAGGCCTTTTCCGTTGTGGCATCCCAGTTTTGGAATGAACTCTCCAAAGGGGTTTGCCTGGCACCTACTTTGTATTCATTTCTGTACCAGGTAAAGACCTTTTTATTTTCCCAACATTTTAACAGTTTAACTTTTTAACTTTGTTTTTATATATCTCATTTTATCCTGTACTGCTGCTGTGCTTCAATTCTGAATAATAGCAATTGCTATTACGGTTTTGTTCTTTTCAATTAGTGTGTGTGTGTCTGTCTGTCTGTCTTTTTAAATTTGTTAACTGCCCGTGTTCCTCACATTCTGCAAAATAACTGGATAGCCGATTTAAGCTGTCTAACTGTGGTCTTCAGTGTGGGTGTGAGATGTATACTGTGAACTTGTTTTCCCATGTCTAATGTTGGAATGAGAGACTATCTAGCAGCCATAGTATTACCCTGTAAAATGCATAAAATGCTTCTAAATGCTGGCTGCAAGATTCTAAATTCTTACTGTAGTTTAGTATTATTCATATACTTATATTTCACTTTATGATGAAGATGCAATTTCCTGCTTACAGTGTTTTCCTTTAAGGAAATGTGTAAAGTCTGTTTTGTAGAAAAGCATTTCCCAACCTTTTTGGCACCAGGGACTGGTTTCGTGGAAGACAATTTTTCCACAGACTGGGGGTGGTGGTGGTTTTGGGATGTTTCAAGTGCATTACATTTATTGTGCATTTTATTTCTATTATTATTACACTGGAATATATAATGAAATAATTATACAACTCACCGCTTCAGCTCCACCTCAGATCATCAGACATTATATTCTGATAAGAATCATGCAACCTAGATCCCTTGCATGTGTAGTTTACGGTAGGGTTCGAAAAGGAAAAACTGGGAAAAATGAATAAGCCCACCCTGCTCCCTCACCTCAGTCCACCTGCTCCCATTGGTCTAAGGCTCAGTCATTCCACCTTTTTTATTGGAGTGCCTGTCCCGTGCCTGAGCCACAGTCCACACGTGCTATTGGATAGTGTTAGTCGAGAGCAGCTCACATTGTTGGAGAAATGAGGCATCTGTCAGAGGAGCTTTCACCTGTTCGAAAAAGATTGGACTTGGTTGGTCAGAGCACTCCTGACAGCCTGCCTCCTTCTCTTGGGTCTTGGCGCCACAGCAGCCCACAAGCAAAAGGAGGAGAATTGTGGAGGTTACGGCCACGGATGAAGCTTCACTCGCTCACCTGCTGTGCAGCCTGGGTCCCAACAAGCCATGGACCAGTGCTGGTTGGCAGCCAGGGGTTGGGGACCCCTGTTGTAGAACATACTATTTAATATGATTTTATAAGAACATAAAATATGTTTTAATATTAGAGTTCTTTCTTTTTTATGTCTTTAAGGTAAAATCAATGACAAATGAAATATATAAAGCTATTACATGTTCTTGATTGCCAGCATTTAGAGAATCTCATGTCATAGATTTAGGTTAGACTTACCTTAAATGCTCTTCATGTTCATGCAGTGGCATGGTGAGAGCTTGTGCTATTGGAGTTTGTACGAAAACTGTAGGCAAATGGACATGTCCTTCTGAATGGGTCTTCTTAGTAAGGTGCTAATTGTATTGCACAATTGCAAGACTTGCACAATTGCAAGACTTGCACAATTGTTCATGTGGTTTTATTGCTTTTGTAACCTGAAATGGGGAAGAACCATATTTCGATGGTAGAGCACATACTTTACATTCAGAAGACCTCGGGTTTAGTTATTGGCATCTCCAATTAATACGATAACATAAGGTCATTTCCCACTTTTAAGAGTGTGATTAGTTTTTATCTGTATTTAGAAAGTAACTGGCCACATAATTAGGATGAACCTAATTTATTAAAAAAACCTAATTTATTAACCTAATTTATTAAAAAAACCTAATTTATTAACCTAATTTATTAAAAAATGTTTTAATAAATAAATAAATAAAAACCTGTAACCTGCCATATCCTACTGCCCAGTTCTACATTCTTCCATGTGTTGTGTGCTCTATCACTGCAGATAGCAACTGGCTCTACGTGTTGGCTCTGCCTCCGGTCAGGAACCTCTAATGGGTTCTAACACCCATGGGGAGCCTACATGAGTGAAGAAGGCTCCTCACTGAAGAAGTCACTCTGCCATCATAGGATGGATAAAAATCTTTCGAAGAAAGTCGATCCAAACAATCCATTTTAATAATTAGTTTTATTCCCTCCCCCCAATATATAGTGCTAATTTTCTCTCTAACTTAAAAAAAAACAGCTTAGTTACAATGAAACCTTGTCAGAAACATGCTAACCTACACTTAAAGTCTTATAAAAATGAAGTTTACTACCAATCAAACCTGGACATTAATCACATCTCATGAAAATGACTTTGGCCAACCTAAGAGTATTTGCTTCTTGAACATTCTGAACTTAAAGTTTTCTGATTAAAGTTAAATGTATATAGAAACAGGTAAGATGAGATTGTGATTCTGTGTTTCAGAGTGGTGGATGTGGGCAAAACAAGGCAGAAGAGTTAAGACAAAAAAGACCATATAGTAGGGTATAGGTATATGATAGTGAAATTGGATTTTTATCAGAGTAGTGATACTCTGAAATTGGATTTTTAAAAGATAGATTTTTACAAGAGGGAACCCAACTAATGTTACCTTTGTGGTTTTAGTTTCTTATAAACCAGGAATGGGGAGGTGTATAAAAAGTAAAACAAATTAAAATAAAATACATGTCAGTACACTGATTGTGCTGCTGCTTGTGCAAGCATAATACACAGGAGCTTATATAACAGAGATTCAGAGGAATTCCACTAGCAATATTTGAGTGCTTGGAATAACACGACTAGGTACTCCATATTGGGTAGGACCAAATAAATAGGAAAACATGAAGAATATATACAGTGAGAAAAAGTGATTCAAAACCTACTTGTAAAAGTCAAACAGTGTAAATAGCAGGTTAAGAGCAAACCAGGAATGTGTGGGCTTGTCTGAACCCCCTGATACTTCCATCTTTATCAATCACAATCTTGGTTGATGTGTGACCGTTCTCAGTTCGAGAATGGCTGTCTCGTATAATCTCTTGAATACAAGTTGCTAGGTTTGCAGGTAAATTTTTATGGTTGAAAATAGCTTGCACATTATTGAAAAAAATTATTGCAAACTTTGCTAAAATACATTTTAATGCTTATCTTGGAATGATTTCCCTAGGATATTTATACCAGTAAGGAATTGCTGTCTGAAATATTTCATGGAAAGGAATAGCATTCTATGTACAGGCACTGTTGAGTTGAAAAACATAATTAGAGATTAGTGCCAGTTTCATCTTGAACTATTTAGAAATCAATTTTGGTTTTTCATAATTACAGTGTGTGAAGAAATAGGCATCTAAATGTAAGGCAGCATCTTGTACTCGTTTTTCTAAAGTAGATGCTGTTTCTGTGGTGACATTTTTCCATTCGCTTTATAAATAGATGCTAATCACTGTTGGAAAACTTATTTCAGATATGGTCAAAGTTTTAAAAACAGTCTTTGCCAATAGAATCTTAAATGTCTACATAGGTGGGTAAAAGTAATGAAGATAATTAAGTGGCAAAATGACACTAGATAATTCTGAAGCTGAAATTAATTTACTTTCTAAAGCTGGAAAAAAAACTTTACTTACTCTTTTGCCATTAATTGATTATGGGAATTTGGGAAATAAGTGTGAAGTATTTACTGAAATTTCTGGCTAGGATCCAGAGACATGTAAAATTAGTTTTGGGGGCCCAAGGGAACTTATACTCGTTCATTTGCAATGCACCCTGTCCCCTAGCTACAGAGCAAGCTGCTCCTGGAGTTGAGCAGAGATTTTTATAGTAGTTTGTGCTTCACCATGGGGGATCAGCTGTTCAAAGAGAAAAGAAATCTACTGGGCTGGTGCAAGCCTCTTCTATGGATCAGGGCAGCTGCTTGGATTCTGTCCAATGTGGTTTGTGTGCTGTCTGAGTGTACATGTAGGCAAATACATGTGTCTCTCTATACCACAGAACTTTCAGTTAGTAAGTGAAGAACAGTGCAAGCCAATGTACCCCAAAAGGATACATAAATGAAAGATTGAAGCCGTAATAGAATGTATAATGGAGTAACAGATGCATACAAGTGAGAGGAGCATTCTGAAGACCTACAGTCTAGCCTTCTCCAGCTAATCCTATGGCTATTTATTTATTTACTGTTCATTAACCAGGGCAAGCTGTTTGGGTAGTGCAGAAAGTTAAAAATATACAATAATCACAATATACAATAACAGTGATGATAAAAACAAACATAAATAGTATTTCAGTAAAAACAGGAATGGGCCCACAACAACTCAGATTAGTCTGAAGGTAAGTAGCAATAGAACACTATGAGTATACAGTATAAACAAATAAAATTAACTATTAAAATGTTGGCCAAAGAAAAATGTTTTACCTGGCACCGAAAATAATATCTATCACCACGCTTTTACTAAGCATTGTCCTTCAAATCACCCTGTGATTGAATTAAGCATAGAGCTTCCTCCCTCAAATTGTGCATGAATCCAGATTCAGCCCTTGGTGATTACAGAATTACATGGTTAAATTTATCAAATTTGATTTGAAGGAACCCATTTTGATTATATCAGCTCAGCTGGAGATATCTCAAAAGCCTTGACTCTGGAATGCAGCGAAATTTGATGGTGGGATCTAAGATTCTGAAATAGTTATTCAGTCATTAAGTATGAGATTGGCAGTACCAGTTGATTTCTTCAGCACAGATGCTGGCACTTTAGTTGGAAATGGTTTCCAGCCCATTTTGCCTATGCAGTGAGGACTTTGTTCAACTAGCATAAAGCTCCAGAGTTTCAAATGATATGGAAAGAAGCACATCTCAGCAAAGTATGAGTTTTTGAATAATTCCAAAGAAAAAAAAGTGGAATACTCCATTAAACTCTATTTCATACATGAAATATTGCTGCATTTGAAAAACTTTTCGAATATGAGATACAGATGCATATTACCATTTGTATTAATACTAGAATAACTTGTTGATATGAAAATAGAAATTATAGTTTCACAAGAACTTTGAAACACAGCATCACAAATTGTACTTTGGATTGAAAGCCATTATTTTTTAAAAGCTACTCAATCTCCTGGTGCACTTATTTCAGTGCTTTTTAAAATAACAGCTGAAATCCTAATTAATAATGTTATTTGTAATGATCATAATGATGCAATTTTAAGGAACGTTTCCATGCTTTTGGGGAGAGTAGCTGGAAGGCCATAGGATACAGTGAGCCACTGTATCCATTGGCAGAGAAGGAGGTCTCCTGGAAAATTCTAACTCTGGTCTGGAATGAGGCATTCTGGAGTTTGCTATGCACCCTCAAACCTCCAGCATACCCAAAATAAGAGCCAGCAATTTGCTTACCATTAATGTCAACAGAAGGGAAACAAAGAGTAATTCTGTTCACATAGGAAAAAAGTAAATTACCCACTCCTTGTTCCTGGTTGGCACAGGTTGGCAGGACTTAGGAGGTGCTAGAAACTTTGCCATAGATTTTTCTGCTCCCAGTAGGATTGCTCTACCCAGCTGTCATTAATATCATTGCTTGATAGTTAATAAAAGATTCAGAAGTATACAGTGTCCTCCATTTTCTGATATAAACCCCAAATGTGACGAAATTGCTGGACTTGATCTAGCAACATGCTGAGAGAATTGTATTTTTTCCAATAACAGCCCAATAACACTTAAAGGTCTGTCTCTGTCACAAGAAAGTGCTTAGAGTCAGCTTTGCCAGTTATAGCTTTATAAGCCAGATCATTTCACTTTTTCACCTGGAAGGAAGGCGGGAAGAAATTAATTATATAATCTTGCTGCTTCTTTTCAAGCAGTAGTGCTAGTCTTTTCTAAACTCCATCCTTCTCTGTCCATGTTTGTGGTTCGGTCTTCTTGTTTCATAGAAGTATAGAATAGTAGAGTTGGAAGGGGTCAAGAAGTCCTGGGAGGATTTGAAAGATGGCTGCTTCTTGTGGAAGGGAAGATAAGAAAGGAGTTGCTCTGTTATGGGGACAATGCATATTGCAGTACTGTATGTTGTTTTAAAAGACATATGCTTATGTGTCTTGAGTGTTCTGGCACTGCAATACTTTTTAAAGGTGGTGGGGGAAAGTTGCAGGCTGTTCTTCTACTATAACCAAAGATAAATGCCTATTTGCATACTAAAAAAATTCAAAGAAGACTTCCTAAATCAGATTCCTGCTGGGATCAAGGGAGTCACTCAGCTCATCTGACAAATGGCAAGTTTCCTGCAGCTAGGTGTTATGTTTCTAAAATGTCGAGTGATGCATTGTAATGATGCTCATCTGTGGTAATTCTCCCCCTTGGCAGGAGAATAAGAAGTTGTCTGACCTGGAATCTTCTCTTCCTCTTGTTGCTTTTGCACTTTTGTGCTATGAGGCATATTAAAAACTCAGATATTTTCACTGTTGGTGAGCTTGTGTTTGAGTACCTCCATGACCTGCTTAGAAGAGAAATATGGCAGGCTCAGTGTGCACTTAATTCGAAATATTTCACATACATGCATTTTCAATTCTGTGTCTCTTGGGAGACAATCAATATTCCAACGTTTAGTCTCATATGAGCTGTGGTCCACATACATGGTATTGAATCATTCATAGTAGGTTGACAGCAGGGAGAGGGAAGGTAAACAGGAGGTTTTTGGTTGGAAATAGGCATGACAGTTCTGGGATAGCAGTTCACCTATTTTTAATGCTGTAGTTTTATCCATGTTTAGAAAGAAAAAATGGTGGAGACAGGAGAGCCCAGAGGAATTTTGTCATGATGGGTCAAGGATGACTTTGCAACTAAACAACAACAAAAGAAAGAAAAAATACTACAATTCCAACTGGCTGAGGAATGCTTGTGGCTGCAGGGCTTCTTTCTTCCTGAACATGCATTAGTGTGCTCTAAAAGGCCTTAGAGTGGTTCTCATTCCATTCAGCTACAAGTGAGTAATGCAAATAAAAGCAAATGCAAAGCTGTCTTGCAGTGGGCCAGGCATTTGGGAAAGGTAATTTATTTTTTTTCTTGATACTTTAAGAGAGTATATTAAGATTATAGTATGACTGGTTGAAGATTTTTCTTTACTGCCTTCCTGCTAAGGCATCCAAGGCAGTTTATGATTTTGCAGTCTTGAAACAAACATTACTAGCAAATAAACCCCACTACCAGAACATATTTAGCTCCAGAGCTGATGGCACAAGCTCCTTGGTTTGACAGCTCCTGTCTTCACTCAAGTTACAAAGGTCTTAAATAGCTCCAAGTCAGTTGAAGGGCAGGCTGCTCCAGCAGTACTCTTGGCCCATTGATAATTCCTTGATAAATCATTCCAATTAAGGAAACTGATTATAGTTGTGGGGTACCATATTGTAATTGTTTCTTGCTGTTGTGTGATTTTTCTTATGCTGAACTATTTATGGCACTGGTCCTGTTATTTGAAAGCACATCAGTTCTATATCATAGTGACAGAATTTGCATGTCCATTGCGGGGAAATAAGCTAATTCAACACTTTCTTCTTTGTATGTGATTTTTTTCTGAGAAAGTCATCCTTTTATCACTTGTAGTCTTCAGAATTTTTTCACTATTCACAAAAGCAAGTTGCTTCCAAATTTACTGAGCAGGTTTGCACAGTCACATTGGGAAAATAAACATTCCTCATGCATCTTTGTCAGGGATTGCCTAAATAAGACTGTTCCAGCAATGTCTGAACTAGCTGGAGTAGCTTACAATAGTAGATCTCAGGGTGGTTTGTAAACTATCCTAACCACCTACCTTTGCTAGGTTTGAATGTCATGTCAGCTTGTACCTGATGAGCATAACCATGCTAATTAGGCTGTTCATGACTGGCCTATGCAGAGAGGAAAAATAATAGTGGCTTATTTTCCTTCTGTGATCATGTGAACCTGCCTTCTATCTTTGGAAAGAACTTGCATTTGTGAATGGTAATTTTCTGGTGGGGAGGGGGGTTCCAGTGATTGGAAATGACAAAGGATGACTTTTTGGCAAAAACTTGGATTGCAGAGATAAGAGTGACTAGTTTGTTCAGAACATGAGGTTTGAATTTACTTGCCTTCAAATCAAAGTCTCAAATAAAACTTGACAGCTATCCACTGTTTCCAGTGTTTATATCTGGCAAGGTTTTCATTCCAAAACGGACATTTCAATCCATAACTTTGTTATTCTACATCAGCAGTTATATCTTGGATTTCAGTTCCCAAAAAAAGTAACTTAAATACTTCGTAAAAATTTAAATAAGAACTTGCATTACTAGAAGCATTCCATGCTCCTCACCACCTCAGTCCATCCACATCTGTATCACATTGTGCGCTCGCTCTCTCTCTCTCTCTCTCTCTCTCTCACACACATACACACACACAGAGAGAGAGAGAGCGCGCGCACTGAAACAGAGTAACTCTAAAGTATGGCTTTGCTCACAATCTCTGAGGAGGTACAGACTTTTGTTTTCTTTCAAATATTGAATTATGTTAAATAATGTATATCAGCTCTAGCCAAAGCAGAAATGAGACAGAACATTAACAGTACAATGTTACTGTACTGAATGTCTTTTAATTTGGACCTGACTGAGTAGAAAAATAAATATTTTCATCTGGTCAGCAGTTTCTTTCAACAGAAATCCAACACTGGGCAGCACTGGGATGTTCTTGTCATTTTATCATGTATAGTAATAGCAGACCCCGTTCTGATAGTTCTGCAGCTTGTGTGGCCAAAATGGCACCACCCCCAACCAAAAGGGAGATAACCGTACACTTGCAATAGTACAGCAAATGGAGTTGCCTGAGAGGCAACTTCCTCCCCACTAGAGCATACCATGAGGATTGAGCATTCAGTTTTGATTTTTTTGGAAGGAAAACCTGATATCAGAGAATGGAATGGATTATTTTGAAAGAAAGCACCAGTGACCAACATCTTGAATAGGAATAAAATTAGCATTATGACACCGGAACCAGTTGTCAAGAGAGGTCATTGGCTCTCCCACACTAGAGACCTTCAAGGCAAAACTGGACAATCAGCTGACATGTTGTGACATGGTATCCTGCCAGCTGGGTGTTGGACCCAGTGGCCACCTTGACACCTTCCAACTCAACTGTTCTGTGAAAATAAAGAATTTTATGATCTTGAGTACATAAAGGATAATGGCAAGCAGAAGTGCAACATACCTGACATTACATGTATAGTGTAATGTGCACACCTTTATAGAGAGTCTCCCTGCTTGATCTGCTTGCTTTTTTGGCCTTTTATGGGCCTTTGTTTAATGGAGTTATTAGAAACCCTCTAGATGCCCAGAACTGTATGTATTTTAAGAGCACTTTGTACAGACATGGGAACCAAAGACTGAGGTGGGGTGGGGGCAGGATGCAGGAAACAGACTATGTAATTTGGGTGGATGGTAGTGTTTTGTTTACATCAGTTCCAGCTGCATAATTCTACAGAATGCAGTGAGTTCTGGGAGAACTGGCTACTTTGAAGTAACTATTTTGAATAGTAACTATTGAAAATGTTGAATTTTATTTTGAAATCTAAATCTGTAACACCAAATGTTTGTGCCATGCCGTCTTAGAGTAGAACTGCTTTCCTTTCGTCAGAAATAAAATTTTGGCCAAGATTTTATCTTTGTAAAAACATCAGTAGGATATTATAAAATAACATTTTGGAGCTAGCATGTCCCTCAAGACTTAAATTCCTGCACTTTTTAGTGCCTCAGCATCTAACACTGAAAGGAAATTAATTCTTAAAAGAATGTTGCACATAATCCATTTGAGACATTTTTGTTAAAGAAATACCAGCTGTCAAGAAAGTTGCAGCCTGTGCTGAATTATTACAGTAACATTTTAAAGCAAGTTTTCATTATGAGAACCCATACTGAAGTAACAGTTTCAGAAGGGAGTTGCACATCAGCTGAGGATGCTAAGAATCCATCAGTTGGAGGGCCGAAGAGCTTTCTGTTAAGTGGCCTTCCAGATGTTTTGGCTGTGTTGGGCTGATGGATTGTGTTAGGCCAAAACATTTGAACAGCCATGCATTGTCCATCTTTGGACTAAAGGATACTGGAGTATGAAAATTTGAGGGTTGCCACCCTCATTAGACCTGCTGCTATGCCTTTCACAGGTGACTAGTACCATTCATCTAAAAGCTTTTTCCAGAATTAAGGTCAGTGATGGGAAAAGGCTTACTTACTAAGCCTCATTCTGGCATATTGCTGTTTAAAGGCACAGGAGGCAACACTATTGGGCATTCATAGTTGAACGAAAAGGTGATGGGTTGGATCAAGGTTGTGCATTGCATTTAATTTGCAAAGATGTTAGTGTAAAAAGTTGGTCATAGCTTGCATCTCACTCAATCTAGAGGGACTCCAGGGCATATGCACATCCTTCTCTAGTTTTTTTTAGCATATTCTGGACACTATATCTGTTTGTGTCTACATATTTGTTGCTTAGCAATACATGTTTACTTTAAGTATATAGATACATACTTGTTGAGGGCTGAATGTTCAGTTTTTGTTGGCAGTTGCTAAAATCCACTGAATCAGAAACATGCAGTCCAGTGTTGTTCACTCTTTAGGGGCCTGATTTTTGATGCTTGACTGTGTTTATGCTAACATAAGATACTAACACATTTCCCCTTTTCTAAAACATCAAGCCAACTGCTGGTAGTTTGAAAGAACTGGAAACCTTCTGAAGTTTGTTAGCTTCAATTAGTTCCCAAGTCAGTAGTATAATCTGCATGAAGTATGAGTGTATGTATGTATGTTTCATATACATGCAAGTGTATCTTTTAAAAAGAAATGCATTTTGGATTGTTTCAAGTTGTATAAAGGTCACATTTGTAGAAAAGCATCTACACAATGTTGGATTCTTACCACAGTGTTGATAAAGGAAAACAAGAGTTGCCATATTTCCTTTTTATTGCTAGCTACTTTTGGACTTTCTGTGAATGACAGTAGTGATTTAAGGTATGCACAAATCAAATGAACTAGGCTTCAGTTAAAAAGGGAACAGTTGCAGTGAAGCATATTAAGTGGTCTTTTTAAAGAATGTGGCTCTTTTGAGACTTGTGATTTCAGGATCTATTTGGAACAGAGTTACTCAGTGTTGGCATTAAACTCAAGCTTTTTATTGAATTGTAATGGCATTGTTTGATCTATCCATCTTATATATTTGCCAGTGTCCATTCAATTGATCTCAGCATGCTTGCTTGCATTTATGCATCCTGTCTGTCATGAAGGTACTAATGTTTGAAGTATGGTGCATGCTTCCAGTTGAAAACCATAACAAATATGTAAAAATAAGATTGTTGAACTTTGTTGACCTTGAACTTTGTGGTGTTGATTCTACCTAACAGTGTTGAAGCATGATCATGTGCACACATTCTCAGAAGTACCCCACTGGAATTGGCTCCTAAGTACATATGTCTAGAACTGCAACCTACAGTACTTTTGTCAGCCATGCATTTTCAGTAGGGACAGTACACATTGGTCTGTAAATATATCTGTCTTAGAATTCATTAAATTGCTAAAACTTGTTGCTTTCATCTTTGTCATGCATTCCGTGGAACTATGCTGTATAGATGTGGGGGAAGGTAAATTTTGCCAATTCAGTGCTGCATCTACTAAGCCACCTTGCATGTTGGTCTGGAGAGTCCACCAGCTCTGTGGAACAGATTTCAGGCACCATGGAAAGGGGGAGCAGAGACCTGAGCACCCCATTCAGTAAGTGGAATATTGCTCCTTGAACTGTGGGTCTAACCCAATTATTTAAATTTTATTACAAGTGTTCTCTATGGGTTACCACCAATTCATATGTTTTGGTTTACAAAACCACTATATTGTATTTCTCAACCACATCAGCAAATTAATATAGTTTCTTAGGCAATCTAATTCACAGAAAGGGTTTATAGAATCAGTAGAATGTTAGCAATAATAAAATAGAATGAACAGCAGCAAAACATCTTAAAACAACATGCAGCTATCAGCAAGACAGTAATGCAAATACTGTGCATGAGTTTCTAAAGCATTTTAAAGGTCAGATCCATATCTCATTGAAGTAAATGATAAATGGTCTTGTGGTAAAGCACAGTTTTGAGAAGATGTTGCATGTTTTTGTAGCCTAATTTGTATCAAAGGAACTTTCATTTTTTCTTCTTCATGGATTACTGTAGCATAATTGCTTTTCTAATAACTTTACTGTGTGTTTTATAATTTCCCTATCTTATTCTTCTTTTGATAGATTATCAAGGGGAAAATGTATGCTCAAAACTCAAAACTATCTTTTCCTAGCTTTGAAAATCTGTACCTGATCTCATAGAAATGGGTGTTTTTCTAGAGAACTGTGGATATTAAATGTTATTAAATTTTTATAAGGATTTTTTAATCTTCTCCTCTCTGGGTGGTCAGCTAATAGATTTGGAAATTGCCAAAAGACATCACAAACCTTCACTGCCAAGCAAAGAAGCTTAATTTCCATGTTAGCCCTTCTAGAATTAGCCTTTCTATCCCAAGCCAGAGTTGGACCAGCCCCTGGTTCAGTGTCTTTGTATGGTGGTTGCTCTTAGGATTAAATCCAGAGTTGTCTCCCCTCTGGTCAGTTCCATGATTCCCTGCTCTGTGGCATAATTATTTAGGGTATTAAGAATCTTAGTCACTTTGTCATGACTAGAACATTTATTTATTTGGTTAATGTGGGGGTAATTGAAGTCACCCCTCACTACACTACTTTCTTATTTGGAAGCTTTCCTGATTTTGTTTGCTCATTTGTTTATGGCACTTGTATGCTGCCCTAAAGCCCAAAGGCTCTCTGGGTGGCTCACAAAACAACAAAGGCATTGAGAATAAACCAGCAAATTTAAAACTAATAATCCAACATCGTAAAACTAAAAGTTAACATGGGAACAGGAGACAATGCATGTGATAAATAAAAGCAAGCAGTAAAAGGACATAATAAATCCACAAATTCTGCTAAAAACAGGTACAAAATAAAAATGTCTTCCCCTGGGAATGGAAGCTGAGCAATGAGGTTACCAAGTGTCTTCCAAAGAGGAGGTGTGATAACAGAAAAAGCCCTTTTCCTCATCGTTTCCCCTTGTGCTTCATAGGGGTTGGGCAGCACTCACATAGATGGCATCCATAGAAGTTCTTAAGGGTCTGGAGAGGATATATGGAGACAGGCATTCCTTCAGATATCCTGGCCCCAAGCTGTTTAGGGCTTTGTATATTAATGTATGCACTTTGAACTGGACCTCGGTGGCAACAGGCAGCCAATGCAGCTGGCGAAGGACTGGTGTGACGTGTTCTCTAGAACCGGTCCTTGTTAACAGCCATGCTTCTCTGTTTTCCATCTCAATATCCCCCTGAGTGTTTTTGTCAGGGCCCATGACATGTTCCTAGTACAGAAAAGGTCTGGAGCCCAGTGTTGTCATCCACCATATTTTCTAGACTGTGTAGCATTATGTCCTCTTTTTTTGCAATGAGCAACACCATCTCCAGGATGTCCTTCCTTGTTCTTCCTGAAGAGTGTATGACTGTAGTCTACTTTTCAGTGTTTTTATTGGAAAGGGAACATGGAGAACAAGAATGAATGCCCTTTCCTCACATGCTTCACATTCTGTTCTGATGCCCCCCCCATCAGCTGCTGTGTAAAGTACTTTTCAGAAGTGCATATTCCTAACCAAAATAAATCCAAATATGTCTACAGTTTGTCTGACTACTGAAAGGGATATTTTGTATAAAAGCATTCTTGAATAGTGTGTATAGATATGGAAGGTGAAAAGAGTTTTCATAGCTTATTGTGAATCTAAATAGTCTGCCAGACTTTTCAAATTCCAGTTGCCCTGAGTGCCATTTTTTGTTAAAAGGCAGTGTATAAGAGCCAGTGTGGTATGGTGGTTGGAGTTTTGCACTGGCGACTCAGTATATCTAGATTTCACTTCCTGCTCACCCATGAAACTCACTGGGTAACTTTGGGCAGATAACTCAGTCTCCACTTAGCCTACCTCACAGAATTGTTATTGTGGGGTTAAAAAAATGGCATGAAGGAGGTCTGTGTAAGCCACATTGGTTTGGCTTTTTTCTCCCTCACACAAGGAAAAAAGGTTGGAAATAAATATAATAATCTCACTAGATCAAATAGTATCATATCAGAGATGGTTGTTGCTGGCCTTCTGAAACTCAACAGACTGGGTTTATGTAGTTTTATTGCTTTTCTGAAATCCCATGATGCATTTATTGGTTTGGGCTGTTAGGATCATGGGTTCCGAAGGAAAAACACAAAGAATAGACAATGCAAAATTTATTTATTTATTAGATTCATATCCTGTCTTTTTCTGTTTTAAAGAACTCACAGCATCTTACATCATTCTCCTCTTTCTGCTCTTAATCTTATCCCCACAACAACAAACCTGTGAGGTAGGTTGACTGGGAGTCTGTGACTGGCCCAAAGTCATCCAGTTGGCTCCATGGCTAAGCAGGGACTAGAACCCAGATCACTTGAGTCTCAGTCCCACATTCTAGCCACTGCACTATTCTGGGTGCCTTCTTATTACAGTCTAGCTTTGGGATCCAGACAACCTGACACAAAAGCTTTGTAAAAATTTGGCTCCAATATGATTTCATAGACAGGTGCTTCATATGTTTAGTTCCATTTTCTTTAATATCACTTTTGGTGTTAAAAGCATGTACTTTCGTGCTTTCTGTTGTATTTGAGTTTCAACATCTATGTGTTAATCTCTCATGGCAGTCTTCCAGGTCCTATGAAGCTGGGCAGCCTGGGAAACAGTTTTCAAGTAGTTATCCCCCCACCCCTGTTGTTTGGACTGAAATGTTTCTAAAAGTGTCAACAAAGGAACAAGAAGGTATGCTCAGAAATTGCCAGAATTTACCTTTACGCCTCCTGCTGAGATTTTTCAGTTCTGCTCTTCTCAAGCTCTCCACCAAAATAACAGTCTTTCTTATCTTCAATATGCGGTGAAGGATTATTGTGGTGCAACTGTCCCTTTCTCATTTGCTGTGTTGCAACTGCTTTCCCCTAAATGAACAGCAATACTCATCAGTTTTCTAAGAATAGGCTGATGAGGGAGGGGGAGTGATGACATGGAGCTGCACATAATCAAGCCTGCCTAGCATCTCCTTAAAATGGTCAAGGAAAAATGATGTTACAAACTCCCAGGCAAACCTATTCTGTTGCCTTACTTCAGAATTGGAAACTTGTTCCTAACAGTAACCCCACTTTTACACTTTGCTAGGTTTAAATCCATTCCTTCTTGATCAGTTCTTAGTGCTGGCTGAATAACTTCTTTTAAAATCCTTAGAAATACTGTGATCTTACAGAAATACCACGCTTAGCATTTCTTTTAAAATGTTATAAAGTTCTGTAGCAGAACCTGCCCACCTGCTCCAGTGTTTCTTACCAAAGCATAGATGAACTGAAGCACTGGTCATTAGTGCAAGTTTGGATCTAGTCACATTTGCAGAGAGAAAAGTCCCAAGATTTACCTTGTTTCTCTCTTAAAAAATTAATAGAATATCAAATTGAGTAATCAAAAGTAATCAGGATATTTAATAAACTTAAATCACTTTACTTACTATGTGTTTAATTTCAAAGCTCAGAGCAAATCCTAGTGGTCTTTCATTTGGGCAAAGATCAGATCCTCACCAGTGTAGCTTCAACAGCACTATATTATCCTGCATCTTCTTTATGGAAGATAAACAGCTTGTTGGAACTTTGGGGGGAAAATGGAATGGCTCACCAGCATTGCAAATGACAATGGTGCAGATCTTTGACTTCTGGTGATGGCAATCTCTGTCTAATTTCAAACAGTGCCGTGCAATTGGGTCCTGCTTCCGAGTGCTCCCATGTTGTGTATAAATCTCAAGATAATGATATGATCATTAGTCATGTTTTTTACCTGGAATGTGCCAATTTTGTGCAAGTAGTATTGTGACTGTTTAGTTTTTTTAAGTGCTGGTCCTGCTCTATTAGATCAATCCATGGCTCATCAGCCATGGTTCAGAACATGGGTCCTCAAACTAAGGCCCGCGGGTCAGATCTGGCCTGCCATGCCCATTTAACTGGCCCGCCCCAGAAATTTTGCACTTGCAGTGTGCATGTGTGGGTGCATGGCTTGCTTGTGAGGAGGTCATTTTGGACTCGCTCAGAGAAAACAATCTCGCGAGCAAGCTGGCGCCTTGCCCTGTGCCCCCACCCCCCACCGGCACTGCCTTGGCAGCCCACACCCACTGCTGGCACCTTGCAACTGGTCCCCTGTTGAAAAACTTTGAGGACCCTGGTTCAGAATGTCTCTTTATACTTGGCAGGAAGTAGCAGTTACATCAGCCAAACTTTTGTATCTAAGCATCATTTTCCCCTATAAAACATCCCATGAAACTTCCTGGGTTGCAGGTACCCTGTGCTAAGATCTTTTAATCAAGTTGTACGTACCACTCTCTTGATCAGAGTGTCTTGCCAACAGTCTGACCCATTGTATAGGTTCAGAATGGGATGCTGGAACCATTTGTGAGAGCACATAATTTTAGTCTGAGGTCATGTAAGCATGTATTTCTTGCCAACATGGGAGTTTTTGTATATCCCAGTGTGTATTTGAACGAGCGACTGGAACAGGTGTTACTTCCTAAGTCTCTGAAATGCCAGAGTAAGGGTGGTCCTTTAATTCAGCACTTAACATGATACTTTCCAGACGATTTGGACTTTAACTTCCACCAGTCCATGTTCAGAAATCCTTAGAGTTGTACTTCAAAACATCTGGTGGATCCCAGATTTGAGAAGGCTAATTTGGGGTATAGATCATGATCACGCCTTAGATATTGGCTTGGCTTACTAACTGGTTCACTGCTAACTTCTAAGAGGGCTTAAGTAGTAGTGGCTTCTCTCATTCATGATAAAGTTTGGAGAGGATGCTTTTATACATTTTCCAAAATACGGTGCAAATAGGAAATCTGCATGCTGCTGAGCATTTTGTTTCCCAGAAAGCTCAGAGCAATTGCTGCTGATAAAGGAATTTGTGGGTACCTGAAAATGTATGCTCAGTGTAACAAGGGAATATTGATAGAAACAAGCAAGTAAATATGATTTCCAATACTAGTTTGAAGACCTTCCAATACTAGTTTGTACCATAGTTTACCAGGTCCATTATAATGGGCAATTATGATTTTTTATAAAACCAGGCTCCTGTTCATTAAGCCACAAATATAAGAGGAAGGGGAAAGGCATGAGAACAAGGCTCATTATTTATCCTTCAAACTAGTTCTTATTCTTTGTTGTTTAAGATTACATCATCTGATTGAGGCCTGGACTAGATGTGTACCAAATAATATGGTAGATGCCTGAGGTAGTAGACTGGACGGTATCATTCCAGTCTGTAGACAAGAACCACACTTTGTGGTTCCTGTGCATCACGCATATGGGCTATGCATCTGCATGGAACCTTTTGTGGGGAGTTTCTATAACTGAATCTTTTGGGGGGACCCTTCTTGCACAATTATTGGTAGGATATAATGGAGGGTTCCTGCCCATTTCACTCCATTCTTGTTTGACTGTCACTGTGGTAGCCTCAGGAAGTTGTGTTCATTCCTTAGCACATTGTTTATCTTTGCTGACCTAAGCTTCTCCAGTAATTGCCATTTTATTATTGTTTCTCTTTATTTTGTCAGTATTTTGTTTGCCTCCATTGTGAAGTTGAGGGCCCTTTTTAGGTTGTATAGTGCTTAAGATCCCATTCTGATAGTGTGGCAAGTGTGGCAGTGAGCTCCCAGCTCCTGAGAGACATTTCCTCTACCTCACCTGTTTGGATAAAGGACATATTGTCAACTGTTCCCTACATTGACAGGCATTTATGAAGCAGGCCAGGAAGAATAGGCCAGAGCCAATTACGAGAAGTTGTAGTTCCCCTATACTCCTCACTAGTCAGACCTCATCTGGAGTTCTGGGCACCAAGATTTAGGAAAGATGTAGAAAAATTAGAAGGGGTCCAGAGGAGGGCAACAAAATTGATCTGGAGTTTGAAAATACTGCCCTGTGAGGAGAGTCTGAGAGAACTGGGCATGTTCAACCTTGAGAAGAGAAGACTGAGGAGAATGTGATAGTCCCTCTATAAGTACCTCAAAGGCTGTCACAAAGAGAAAAGTCAAGATCTCTTCTTGCTGATAGCAGAGTGTAGGACACAGAATAATCAATTCCAGTTGTGACAACCCAGATCCAGGCTAGATATCAGGAAAAGTTTCCTCACTGTCGGAACAATATGACAGTGGAACCAGTTGTTTAGAGATGTTGTGGGTTCTAGCAAACTAGAGACATTCAAAAAGAAACTGAACAGCCATTTAAGGATGGTGTAAATTGGTGTCCTGCAACAGCAGGGAGTAGGATATGATGGCCTTCTTGGCACTTTCCAACTCTACTATTCTGTGATCCTATGACCACCTTCAAGCAGAATTTTGGAACTGAGCACTTCAAGAAGAGGATACACAGCAGGCAATAGCCTGGTCTAAAATATTTTACTTAGTGCACCAAAACAAATGCTCCAAAACTTTGGGAGAAACATGCAGAAATACTGCCATCACCATAGTGTGAAGCTGTACAGTTAAGACCCCCTTGAGAATGCTACCAGCTCATGCTATGTAATGCGTAGATTGGCTATTATGGTGATTTGGCGACATTACAGGCTCAACCAGGAGAAGCAGGGTTTATATGTGTTTTGTGATCTTCCTGTAAACGAGTAATTTCCATTATGTCAAGTTCTTGTAAATATAAATAAGAGGTAATAGGCCTCAAAATTCCCTAGTTAAATTTGATGATCTCAGTTCCTTAGCTTAGGCAGGTGCCTTTTAGCTGAGGTCATTGTTTTCCTATGCATTTAACATTCCAGATTCTTTTAACTTAAATAAATGTATTTGCTGCTGAATGTGGAACAAGTGATGTCACAAATGTTAATTCTCATGGAATGGAAGATGTTGATGACATGCTGGTTCAATGCAGTATTGAGGGAAATGTCAAATTACTAATTGCAGATTATGCTACAAATATGGTTGAATGAATAAAAATCTTATTTTAAACAATAGTTAAGGATTAAAGCTTACCCAACCCTGTTTATGGAGGTAGGACATTTACTACATTGCTTGTTTATTTTTTAGTTTGAAGTCACTATGTTTAAACCTGTTTTTAATTGATTCCTAAATTACCTTTGCCTTAAAATGCAAAGTAAAATACAATACTTATTTATTTATTTAGACAGCTTATATGCCGCCCCTTCGCATAAGCCTTGGGGCGGCTTACAATCATTAAAATCCTGCCTATAAATACAAAAAAAAATACATAGAATAAATAAAATACATAAAATAGTGGAAACAGCCTGGTCAGTTTAAAATCAATAAATAAACCTTAACAATTAAAATAGCATTTAAATAAAAAGGTCTTGGCCTGGCGCTGAAAAACAAATGACGACGGCATCAGGCGAACCTCTCTGGGGAACACATTCTATAGGTTGGGTGCCACCGCGGAGAAAGCCCTCCTCCGAGTACTCACCCTCCTAATATCCTTCATTTATGTTAATTCCCATCCAAGTTTGATACATGGACCTGGTAGAGCAATATGAATAGATAATATGAACAAGAATTCTGCAATCACTTCAGTTTGGTAAGATGCAAAGTGGCTAGATTTGCTAGATTGGAACCTATACAGCAGATATTTAGATTTATATGCATTTATAAAGTCAGGAGATACAGTGGCTTCTGGAGGGACTGAACAGTTTTAAAACTGGATGAATTCAGAAAATTCAGTTGAATGAAGAATTTTGTGTTTTAAAATCAATATGAGGTTGTTTCTAGTAATTTTATCCCAAATTTACTTTTGTTGGAATTTAGATAACTAGAAAGTTGATTTTTCATTTTGCAGGTTCAGGGGAGCACCACATTTTTGCAGCAACTATTTGTGTTTTCTGAAATAAGTATTTAAAGTGTATTTTTTGAACACTTGCATTCAAACACTAGGGAACCCTACTTTGGCGAACTCAGCGTGTGTCATCCATATTTCACACATATCTTCTGCAGGAAATTCCAGAGTAACTTTGGAAAATATGGAGCAAACACATTGAATGCTTAAAGTTTTGAACAGCACCGTATGCTCTTTGTGTTTTTTTCTGAAGAAGGGACTCATTTAGCAGCAAAAAGACAATCTAGACCTTAAAATCAAAGGGTGTTTTGCCAATGGGCAATGGAATCTGGCCCAAACATTTATGGCTTGGTCTTTCCCACCAGGATTCAAAAACTGAGCCACTTGAAGGGTTGCATAGTAGGTATTTCTGGCACATCCCATATTTACAGACCAAAGACATATATCTGTTGTTTTCAGTAATGTTTTAAATGGAAGTCATGAGTCTATAAAAATGCAAGATGGTCAAATGGTCAATGAGAAGGGCATATTGAATCATTCAGTGTCTTTCTATCATTCCCCGGGAAAATATTCATAGAATTGCAGAAAGATAAGTAGGTTCTTATCAGAATATTATTGAATCTTTATCATTCATTTATAATAGTAACAAGAGCGAGGCAACTATTAGGCATTACAGATCATCCAAGTAAGCTCTTCTATTGAGCAGATTTTGTGATAATGGAAAATCATATTATCTATTTAAAATGGTCTTTTCAGTCTGCCCTGTGTAGTCGGGAATGTAACTAATAATGTTCACATATTTGGAAGTGAGATCTTAGTTAAGGTTCCAGAGACGGTTAATTGTAATTTTTATGATTGTAATTTTTATGAGTGTATAAAATAGGAGTACATAATCTTAAAACAGCAGTTAACTAAAAGAGTGATGTATCAGGCAGAGTACCAAAACCAAGGCATGAACAATGCTGGTATGCTAATAAATATTAAGATAACATCTGAGCCTGCTGAAATCTTTATCATTCCTATTTTAAAGTTTATATTTGTTTTTAGGTGTTCCCCAACACAGTCCTGCTCTGAGATGCACATTTTAACACAGTGATGAAGTTTGAGAGTGTCAGAGAAGTCAGGAGCAATGTCATCAAGAGTCCATTCTTACCAGGTTGGACTCCTAGCAGGGCCACACATGGTGGAATGGTCAAAGCAGAGACACCAGATTAAGATGCATCCACCTATTTGGTAGTAATGGCCATGTCAACAGAAGAGAATAGATACCTCTAATGATGATGGGGCCAGAAAAACTCCTGAAGGGCAGCTACTAGACAGCAACAGTAGCAGAAGGCAGCAGTGGAGGAAGACCTTTTAGTGGAGGAAGAGTTGTGATATTTAATCAACTCTGGTTAGCACTAGAAAGCCATTTTTAATATTTCTTAACTTGAAATCCCTAAGATGAAGCAATCCAAAATGGAACAAGAGATACTGCCAGAAGATGAGAACCCTAGGTCAGAAGGCACTCATCCAGCTACTGGGAAAGGACAAGTATGAATAGCACTGTTGCTAACTAGGTCAAAGCCAAAAGGAAGTCTAGTGACTGAAGAGCACAGAGGTGAAAGGAGACTTGATTGCTTTACAACACATACAACTGGAACATGAGAGGTATGAATCAAAGCAAACTGGGAAGTGTAAAGCAAGAAATATAACAGTTAAACATCATAGGACTTGGTGTGAGAGAACCAAAGTGGACATTTTCAGACAGACATTTGTTTACTCCAGAAAAGACAAGCAAAGAAGAAACAGATTAGCTCTCTTACTGAGGCAAAGTGGATCACAAGCAATAAGCAACTATAATGCACATCCAACTGAATATTGTCATTTGGAATTCTCAGAAAACTGATCAACATAACCATCATTCAAGTCTGCACTACAACCGCAGATCCCGAGGAAGAAGAAATTGAAAATTTCTATGCAAGCATCCAAGAGGTAATCGATAACATACCAAAACAAGACATTTTGATAATCATAGGTGACTAAAACACAAAAACAGAAAACAAATCAGAATTCAGTGTGGCAGGGAAATTTGGCTTAGGGTTCAGAAACAAAGCAGAATAAGGCCTCACACAATTCTGTAAAGCTAACCACCTACTTTTTGCAAATATCTACTTCAAGCAACCAACCAGTCAAGTGTAAACATGGATATCATCAGATAGCCAGTGCTGAAATTAGATTATGTAATTGGAAGCAGAAAATAGAGAAGCTTTTTTTTCATTGCCAAAACAAGACCAGGAGCAGATTGTGGCAATGATCACGAACTCTTACTATCAAAAATCAGAATAAAGTTCAGAAAGATCACTAAAAGAAATATAATGCCCAAATACAACTTCAGTAACACTAGTGAGGAATTTAAAGTCCACAAAGAACAGATTTGCATTACTGAACTTAATTGGCTTTGAACCAGAAGTACTGTGGACTGAAACCAGAGACATTCTCAGGATAGTATGCAAAACAACAATTCCGGTAGAAAAAAAAAGGAAAGGAAAAGTTTAGATGGATGATAGAAGAAACACTCACAGTTGCTAAGGACAAGAATGTAATGAGATTGGAAAGGTGACAGAAGCAGGGTCAGAATCCTGACTTCAATTTTTTGGTGACTTGCATAGAACCAAAATACTGACATTGCAAAGGAACAGAAAAGAACAACAAAAGAGACCTCTTCTGGAAGCTTCAAGAAATCAAAGGGAAATTCAAACATAGACTAAGAATGCTGAAGAGGGGCACATACTATGTGATATGTGACGTGCACATGGTGGGCATGTTGTGAGCGGAGCTGGCTGGTGCCGGAGGTCAGACTAGATGGCCTGGGAGACCCCTTCTGACTCGTTCTGTTTCTATGTTTCTAAATAAAATAAAAGATAAAATAAAGAGAAGGTTAAAAGAATATACACAAGAACCATACTAAAGAGATAAAAGAGGACACACTCTTTTGAAGAGGAATCCTGTAAGGAGGAGCCTGTAATATTAGAAAATGAAGTGAAAGCTGCTCTGAAAGCACTTGAAAAAAGCACCTGAGGCTGCAACGGCCCCAATAGAAGTATTCCAAGCCACAGGCACTGATTTAGTCCAAATGCTAATAAGAATATATTCACAAATATGGAAAAACAAAACAATGCCCCACAGACTGGAAACATTCAATATATTTAATGTGAACAATGAAGTAATGGAAATTGTGTAAGATTTTGCATACAGTGGCTCAGTCATCAATGCAGATGGAAATTGCAGCCAAGAAATTAGAAGAAGACTGAGTCTTGGAAGGGCAGCAATGAAGGAACTAGAAAAGATCACGTAAGGAAATTTCACTGAAGACCAACACTGCAGTCATCCACATTATGCTTTTCCCAACCATTATGCAAGGGTGTGAAAGCTGTTGCTGTCATACTTTTGGCACAGAGTTAGAAAGCAGAACCAACTGGAAAAGACAATTAAGCTAGGGAAAGGTGAAGGCAGAAGAAGACCACCAACTCTGAGATGGCGTGATTCCATAAAAGAAGCTGCAGTCCTGAGGTTTCAAGAGTTGAGTGGGGCTGTGAAGGAGAGGGCATTCATTCAGAAGGTCACCAGAAGTCAAAGGCAGCTTGACATCTTGTAACAGCAACAGCGATCTGAGTTGCCTAATTTTTGAAAGGGAAAAGTGGATAGTATATCTCAGATTACAAGAAAACAAAACTAATATTCTGCATTGTTATGCCAAATAAACGTGTGTTTTAAGTGGAGGGTGGGCAGAAGATAAATCTCCAGGTGTTAGTTGTTTGACTCCTATAAGCTCTTGCCAGTATATTAATGGTCAAGAATGATGGGAATTGTAGACCTTTAGTTGCTTTGGACTCCATTCAGCCCTTCACTGTTTTAGGTTAAGGAAAGTGAGAATCTGAAATGTGGTGTTAGTGACATTATTGGAAAGCCATAATAGTGACTAATAATGACATAAAATTATTCAAAGCCATCCTACTCAGAAGTAAGCCACGAAGTTCCATGAGATTTACTCCCAAGGAAATGAGTACAGACTTGCAGCAACACTGCTCTTCTTAGGCTGCATACATACGTGGGGGTAATTCCCAGTGAAGTCCATATAGTTAACTTTGAGTACATATCTAAGTGAGCTTTGATTTTATTTTATATGGGCACAGCTATTAAAGCCATAATAGCAAAAGGGACAACGTATAGACCTGAAGGGGCCAATGTGTATGTATTATTACTGCTCTCAATGTTCATTGTCTAGTGATCTTGTTAAAAAATACTTACTTGCATTCAGTTAGGTATGTGGGTGTGATTTGCAAGTTCAGTTCCTGGTGTGCTGAATCACCCTTCAACAGTGAGGAAGTACAATGGAACAGCATGCTCATTCTTAGATCAACTTCAGAGTGTTTTAAGATTCTTGTTAGCTAACTGACATCAACCACAGCAAAATGTTTCAGTTTGTAACAGTTTAGATGTAGCTAGTATGTGAGTGCAGAGGAGGGGAGTAGAAAGGGGAGGGTGAGGATGGAGTGAATGTCCAGGGACGCATTCCTGACTGCTCAGGCATGGCTTGGATAGATCTGATTATTTATTTTAAATTATATGCTTTTGGAAGACTGTAATCATCAAAATATTTAGAATAATCTGGGAATAGTTGTACATTAAGTTTCCTTGATGGATTAGGATTTCTATAAGGAACAGAGTAATTTTGATGCTGTCATGAATTTTGGGTTGGAAAAAAATTGTATATTTTTCAGTAATTTTTGTATGTATTTTATGTTCATTATAAAAATAAACTTTGGAGTTAAAAATGCAACTGTTTTGGAAAGTAACTCTCTATTCTTAGCCAAGAATGTTTAAAACTAACTGAAAAATAAAACAAAATATTTTAGGATTTACTATCCCCTGTTACCTGGAAACAGAAAATGTTTTTCTCTTGCTATGGCAACAAGAACATGTGAATAACCAATATCTTGGAGTACTGCCACACAATAGATGGGAAATCTATTTTGTGCCACAATAGAGTTGTATCTCAACATTTCCAGCCTCCAATTTGAAATGTAACCTAACTCCTCCCAATATTTCTCCATGATCTTTTCTTACAAGTGGAAAATTACTTTAGAATAACGTTTTTATATGGCCCTTAAGAACCTTTTTTAAATGTGTTCCTACTGTAGCAAAAAAGATAATTGTCTAAAAACTGTTTCCATATTTAACTACCCAAATTGATTTCATGAAGTAGTGTTAAGAACTTTATGTCGAAATGGGGTAGTTTTCTGTTGTGGTTTTTTGCAAAGGATTTTTTAAAAACAAAGATACTGTTTTGAACTCATTTTATGGATGAATGTGTTGTTTTCCTACCCAAGGCAAGATACATATTTCACATTCCTAGATAGCCTCATTTTTTTCAGAGCATGCATTCAGTTTGTATTGACATTTTTTGGAATTGGCAGCCAGCATCTGAGATAGTCAAGCTTTAATTTTTAGTTACAAAGGGAGTATAACATGTTTTGCTATGGCAAGTAGGTATTCAGCATCTATGGTGAAAGGTCACTGAAGGTTAACAGTGGTGCACCTGTTTTATTTAATGTATTTCAAGTTGATCTGAAGGTCTCTGTCAAATCCAGACAAAGCTGCAATAATGAAGAGTTGCTGCTGTCCACCCAAACTGATGGGTTGTTCTTTAGGGGCAATTTTTTTCCTCCTGGTGATGAACAGTGGGCAGCAGCAGGGATCTGTGATAGCTTGTTAATGATGGCAACAAACCAACCTGTTTGGTTTGGTACATCTCAATAAGTTACAGTGCCCATCAATTGCAACTTGGATATTCACAAATGACAGCTGATGCATATTGTAACCCCTCATGGCTCATTTAGACAATGCTGCCAACTCTGCATACTGATTCAGAGTCTTGCCCAAAGGCACAGTGGCTGCATTCAGGGTCATACTGAAGCATGGTATGTTTTCAAGTCTGAACCTATGTCTGTTCTTAACTTTGGTTAGGACAAATAAACCATAGTTTAGCTTTATGTCTGATTATAGCCAGGGGCTGTATTAGCACATAACATTTAACCACAGGGTTTTTAATGTGTATAAGCTCTAGGCTTGTAGGCTTCTTCCATCTTCCCTTTCCTGTATGGCTCAGAGGAAGAGATTGGAATTTCAGAATTGCGGTAAATTATCTTGGCTTGTTTCAGTAAGTCACAGTTAAGACTCAGCACAGTTCCCAGCTCTTACATACTAACTGTATCTAGTTTAAAATAGAAAAGGCTTCTGACCTTATTGTGGCTGCATTGAAAGATGAAGCACCTGAGGCTTATTCCCAATGAAACTAAACTATGGTTTAGCATTCCACATGAACCAGACCATAGCAGGAACAAGACTTTCTCCAGAGCTCCCAAATACAAATTTAGCTGGACACTTTACTTCTTGCCTGGCCTTTTGAAGGAAAAACTCATGCAGAAAGCCCTCCTTATAAAAACATGGCAATGTTTTCTTAAAGCACAAAGGAACCATACTTCTCCTTGCTCTATTTGCTCCAAGATAAAAGCAATGATTTTTAGACATGGTATGTCTGATGCATTTAGTGGAAAATTCAATCTTCAGCGCTTGAGTTTAAGTTGAGTTTCTGTCTTATACAGAATAATATAGCTAACAAATGGAGAGAGCCGTGTGTGTGTGTGTGTAATGGAACTTGAACATATTTGGTTCTGATTATTTAGCATAATGAATTGCTTTTTCATTGCTACTACCTCCCATTTTTTGAAAACATCAGTTTCTTGTCAGCCTTCTGTGATTTCTTCTAAGTCCATTTTAACCATCTTTTTAAAGGGCAGTTCAGACTATTGAAGAGCTGCCTACGTGAAGCCCCATATGTTGCAAACAACCAATTTAATCTTAAATAATGGAAAATGGGCTATTTGTAGACTCTTAATTTGGAAAATTAGTGTTTCCAAATTTATTTAATGATACCATGGTGCCAACTAAGATGGAAACTTTCCTATCCAATGATAGGATACTCTGGGAATGTTCCACGCTTAGCAAAACTCATTATATATCTCATTTATTTAATATGGGCACTACATTATAGTTTTGACCAGAAACAATAATCTTAGAACATTTACACTCAGATTCTTATAGGGTGCTTTGTAGAGGTTAGATAGTTTCTCTCTCTCTCTCTCTCTCTCTCTCTCTCTCTATATATATATATATATAGAGAGAGAGAGAGAGAGAGAGAGAGAGAGAGAGAGCGCGCGCACGCAAATGCAATTATCTACATTTTTGTTACAGCAGCATTTTTAACTAGCAACTGTTTCTGAGGCAAGAGGAGATAAAACTTGAAGCTTAAGATGGCATGTTATGCTCACCTGAAGGTGCTTCCTTGAATTCCACTTAAAATTTTAGAAAATTTCTATTCCAACATTCTACTGCACCATTTGGTCACCATTTAAACATGCAAAATAAAAATAAGATAATAAATTCATCCATTAAACTGAAATAAAAGAAGTTTAAGGTTTTAAAGGTTAGAACCAGTGTTTTGAATTAACTCAGATACAGACCAGGAGCCAGTTCAGCTCATAAAATATACTCCGAAGTAACCAACCCCTGATAACATGGGCTAAAGTATTTTGCACTTGTTGTAGATTTCCAATATTCATCAAAGCAGTCCCACATAGAGCACATGGTGGTAATTAGCTCAACATCCCTTTTTCAGGAAGGGCTAGAATTGACAAACAAGCCAAAAGTGTGCAAAAACATCCCTGGCTGAAGTTTCCACCTGAAAAACCAGAAACAAAGCTAGGTCTATCAACAAACCAAAAATGTGTAGTTGCCACCCCCAATTCCTCTGTGTGAGCTCTTCTCCTGTGGTGTGAAGGTGCCCCCTCATGCCAGGCTATCCTAAGGAAGTGTACTGGTTTGGGTGGCACCAAGTTAAGACATAAGCAAATTTATGCTGCAGTATTGAACCCTTGGGATGCAGGTGGCGCAGTGGTTTAAACTGCTGTGGTGCTGGGATGGTTGATCGAAAGGTCAGCAGTTCAAATCCACAGATGGGGTGTACTCTGTCCCAGCTCCTGCCAGCTTTGCAGTTCGAAAGCATGCAAATACAAGTAGATAAAAAGGTACACTTTGATGGGAAGGTAACAGCGTTCTGTGAACTTCAGTGTTTAGTCATGCCGGCCACAGGACCATGGAAACTGTCTGCGGACAAAAGCTGGCTCCCTAGGCTAGGAAATGGAGATGAGCGCCGCCCCCAAGAGTCAGACGTGACTGGACTTTAATGTCATGGGGAAACCTTTACCTTTTATTGAACCCTTGCCGGCCTGCCTGCTTTTCCTGCTCCAGAGGAGGAAAGTCTGGTGGGCTGTGGAATTGTGGGGTTTGTTTCATGTTTGCTAGTTTGGGCCTGCTTGAACAAGGCTCTCCAGGTGTCTCCAGGCTCTACCTGTAGCTCCTGGTCATTCCCCCCATCAGCTCTTGTACCTAATCTTGCCTGAGATTAAAAACCATTCTATAGATTCAGCTCTGCAAAGATATTGCAATGGAAGCTTTCCCCCCTTTTATTGCCTCTGTCACATTTTATTGGATATCTTTCTATTTAAAATGTTATTCAGTAGCACACAATTAACATGGAATTAAGTTGAATAACTTAATATTCATCTAATCTTAAAATGACCACTGGTATACAGAGAGCTTCACTGACCGGGTAGTACAAAAATGAAATAAAATACTCTTCCGTGACATGAAGTGGCGAACACAGTGGGGAAAACTGAACATCAACATTTTACTTCTGCCCCACCTTAATTGTTCAGAATTGTTTTGAGGGGTCAGTGTCAGTATGCTTCCCGGTAGCATTATTTTTCCGGTAATACCATCTAATAGAAAAATCCAGAGTGGAGTCAGTTTGGAAAGAAGTCTGTTGAAATTGATTTATGTAAAAACCTTTTCCTTTGTCTTTCAGAGCCATGCTGTCATGTAGAGGAATTTACTTTGTACTTACCCTATTCTTGGGAAGTGTTTTTGGAAGCATTTTTATGCTCAGCCCCTTGCTTCCATTGATGTTTGCCTCCCCCTCTTGGTATCGCTGGATCACTGACCGTGTTGTTGCTACCTGGCTTACACTTCCAGTGGTAAGTTGTTTCCATGTGTATTTTATAAAATTGTCATGTTTACTATAAGATGTCAAACAATAATTTTTCTACTTAATTATAATTTAATTCTCAGTAATATAATGGAAGTGTCAAAACAATGTTGTTTTTCTCATTGTAGATATACTTAAAAATGAATATGAAATCTGTCTGCATGACCTGGGTTTGGAGAAAAGAGATTCAGTGGTTGGGGATTCCCTTAAGAGTCAGGCACAACTTTTGTTAAGGAAACTGTAGGTAAATGACACAGGAAGGCTAAGAGAAAACTTATTCTTAATTCTCCCACTCAGAGGGGAGAAGTCTAGCTTTTTATGGAAAACAGTAGAAGTAGCTTTTTTGAGAAGGCAGATAAAGAGTGAGCTGAGCAGTAAGCTCTGTGAGGCTGACATGCTCTAGAGACTTGATGTGGATTTGGCCGTTGGAAGTATTAAGCTGTGACTCCACCTATTTTCAGCCTGAATGTTTATAAATGGACTCAGGAATTACAAGATGCCATACAACTCCAGAGATTATCAGACGACCTCTTTAAGTGACCTTTTTCCAAAGGAGACCAAACTTGGATTTGCACTGCACCTGGGAGCTTCTCACTGCTTGGAAAAATGGGCAGAGTGCAACTGTGTATATGTGTGTGCACGCACACACGTGTGCACTGTTTTCTCTACATGGGGTCCTCCATGTACTGTACCAGCATGCATCGTCATAATAGGTATATTACATATATGTATAATATATATGAAAAGTATCACCACTTGCCTATCGAATTTCTGTTATTCCCACTGGTTTACACTTTTTATTGTCCGTACACATGTGTTTGTATTTTCCCTTTCATGGATGATAGGATTATCAATGCATATTCCATTTCCTGCTATGTTGCCATGGCACAGGAATTCCAAGATCGCCTTTGTTTCAGACCATTGCTCTGAGGGAGGAGACCTCAGATTGAACCATTGAGGGAGAGGGAGTGATGAAGATGCAGCGAGGAGGAGATAATGTCGGTGCATCCTCCTGTCTCAAGTAGCAGAATAGAGTCCAAAAATATAGGTGCAATGTCAAGCACTGATTTTTTTTTTTTCCAGAAAGAGAACCACTTAAGTCTTGGTTAAGTATGCATAGTATTGCATCTGGCATGGAGTAATACATTCAAACTTTGTTTAATAGGGCTCAGTCCCTACCTAATAAGTGTGTTTAGCATTGCAACCTTAGCTATGTATTACTAATTGGTGAAGATAAACATAAAAAGCAACTGCTTCTCATTTAGAGATCTGGGGAGAGGAAGGTCTGGAAAGAATTTGGCTGATACCCAAAATGACTAAATTGAAAAGTCACATAAGTGCTCAGGAAGGACAACTATTAGAAAATTAATGGAACATTGGGCATTATTTGTTCTATTCTGGAATGGAAAATGTAATAACATGCAGCCATATGATTTATTGTCTTCTAAATGATACTTTTACCACATTAATGACTTGTCATTAATTATTTTAGTATCTATGTTTAATTAATTTTCTTGTAGCACATATTATTTTATTTAAATAAGCTAATAAAAGGAGGTTTTCCTGATGGTGTACTTCAGATAAGCTGCAGCACATATACCTATAACTTTCAAGGTGCTGCTCTGTAGTCCCTCTTGACCTTTGGCTGTCCAGCAAAGTCACTACTTGTTAATTCTAATATATCAGTATAAATAACAGTAACAGTTTCTAAATAAGTTTCAGGTTGTATCTGTATCTATGTTTATGACTCCACCCTCATTTTTTTCAATGTTAAGGTGGTTTTATGTTTTTTATGTCTTGCTTTAGCTTGGCGGTTTTAGCTATTTTAATTTAAAATCCCTATTTGATTGTAAGCTGACATGGGAGCTAAACTCATGGGCACAGAGTACTCTCTTTTATTCAGCTAAAATCATACTATCATTAGGGATTCACAAGCATGTGTGTGGCATAGAAATGAGAGATTCTAATGCAGAAACATCAGGTATACAAAAGTATATGAACTGTTCCTTTCTTGGAGCATGTCAGTAAATTAGCAGGCCTGTCTTGCAATACCAGAATCAAGGATACCTGTATTCTTGGTATGCTCAGAGAGAGACAGAGAGAGACAGAGACAGAGACAGAGATAGAGAGAATGTTTAAAAGAACATGATGATTATGTCAGGTAATTGTAACTTATACTAATAGTGAGAAGTACCCAAAAAAAAGCAATCCTACAGTGGAGGCTGGAACTACAAAGCAACCCTGTAAGGATTGAGCATGATTACTATATGCAGAATACTGGCTGCTTGAGCAAGTGCTTTCTGTGGTAGAGGTGAATTCAAAAAATCAGGAAGGGAGAGTAGATGGAGTGGAGTATTCTGGGAGGGTATGTGGCTGACTAGTTGGAACTCCTGCAGCATTTAGACGCAGATCACACTTGTAGTTAGGTATAATGCTGATATTGGAAAGAAAGAAAATTTATATAGATCTGTGGCACTGAAGTTAAAACTGCTCCATGGCCAACACTACAGTCATGAACTGTACCCATACCCAAAATGCCTTAAAAATATATGGCAATTAAAACTGCCCCAGCCACAAGACTCAGAAACTTACCAAAGGGAAGGTGGTGATGGCAGCAGGAATAGGTGCTCCCAAGGCCCTGCCAGAATGTCTTTTCCCAGTTGAAAATTAACATTCTGTCTATCAGTCCTATCAAGAATGTAGGGAAAAGAAAAAGCAAGTCAGAGCATGTTCAGTAATTGTATTAAATTAAGGACTAGGCCAAGAGTGGTAACTTTAGGATGGTAAAATGCTATCTGAGGATGCAAGGTTGTGGGGATACTTGGGCAGAGGGCATGTGCATTCACACATGTACCATCTTTTGTTTGAATATGATTACCTTGTAGGATTGGGCCTTGATAAAGTCTCTTGTCTACATAGATTTGGATCTTGAGAAAAGTTAGTGGAAGGAATGTTTCCAAGCTCATTCTACCCCAGCATACCTCATCCCACACTTTTTTCAGGAAGCCTTCTCTTCCTGTCTTCTGGTGATGCATTTTGGGGCACAGAGAAATGGCTGTAAGGAAAGAAAGATGAGGCTTTCATTCTGCGAATTTCCTTAAGTTAATTTTGCTTAGAATCTAAACCATACAATCCAACTTTGTGTTTCCAGCAGTGGGCACTCTATAGTATTAATTGCAAGCAACATCTTAATGAGCTTGACTATTTTTGTCCCTGATATATGGCCAGTTTTTGAATGGTCATATATAGTCTGTTCTGCTTATTATAATGATTCAGTCTTAGACTTGATCAATAATATCAGGCCAGTGCTGCAGTTAGTTGAGTCATCCATTACTGCTTTTTATTACTCACACCATGAACTAAAAGCCCTTCACAGAGGTAAGCGACATCTCAGTTGATTGGCTGAGGCATGGAATCTGTTTTATATACTTATTTTTCCATCTTGCTTAATTCTGATGCTGCTTCATATTTCTGTACATCGTAGCTTGTTTTGAGATAGAAGATTTCACTTTTCCCTTTGCGTAGTTCAGAGGGTAAAATATGCAGATTTGCACATTCACAGAGGAAAAAATACTCCATGGAGGCTTATTTTCCCTCCTCAAGTGTTACTCATGAGCCACCTAATTAGCATGATTGTGCTTTCCAGGTTTGCATTGTCATGACATCTGAATCCAATGGGGGTAGATGAACAAGCCCTGAACTTCAGAGTGGTTAGTAAAACCTCCCCAGCCAGACACCCTTGTTGAACCTGCATCTTGCAAGAGTAACCTACAGCTGGTTTCCTTGAGCTCCTTTTTGGTCATTACATTATGCTGTTTCTGTTTTCTACTTTTGTATCCAAAGTTTGCTTTGAAGGGTTCAAGATGATGTGCACCTCATCTTGTGATCAATTAGATTTGAAGAAAGTTATTTGATCAAGGATTTCTATTTGGATCACTTTCCAAATACTCTAGATGCTATTCATTTATAATGCAATTTCTTAGATACATTTCCTAAAGCAGGTCAGTGTGATGTACAGCATAATCAAAAATGCAAACAGTAAAAATACAAATACAGAGCTGTAAAATGTTCCTGAAGAGCAACAGTGGGAAGCCAGTGTGGTATAGTGGTTAGAATGTCAGATTGGATACCTGGGAAATTTGGGTTCTAGTCCCACTCAGCTGTGATGCTCACTGGTTGAGTTTTGGCCACTTACAGACTCTCAACCCAACCTACCTTGTTGATATGAGGATAAAATAGAGCTTTGGAAGCCACCTTGGGTTCCTCTCAGTAGGAAATGGGTGGAATATAAATACAATGTAATAATAACAGACCTAACAAGTCATTGCATAGAAAGATTACTATTCATATCATAAGATTACTGTCATATAGCTAATAGTGTATTAAAAGATTTCCCAGGAAGACTCTGCCATGGGATGGAAGCTCTGAAGAAGGCCCCATTCCATGTGCTACTGTAAAATTCATCCATTTATGTGATGTCAATGATTTCTCAAATACCTTCAGTTAAATGGGTAAATAGATATTAACTATTATATTTAGTGTATGATGTTGTCTTGTTTTATAATACGTGTGCAGGATTCTCACCACATAATTTTTATTGCAATATGCGCAGGAAGCTGTGTAACTCATGGGGTGGGTTAGAAATCAGTCAATCAAATAAATAAATAACAAAATTTCTTTTCCTAGGCCTTGTTGGAGATAGTGTTTGGCGCAAAGGTGGTTATAACAGGTGATGGATTCATACCTGGAGAAAGAAGTGTCATAATCATGAACCACCGAACACGAATGGATTGGATGTTCCTATGGAACTGCCTGCTGAGATATAGCTACCTCAGACTTGAAAAAATATGTCTCAAATCTAGTCTCAAAGCTATTCCAGGATTTGGTAGGTCACCAACATAAAAGTATTTTTTCCTGTTTTTTCTGCTCTTACATGTTCTCCCCTGCAGAGGAAGGCAGGACGCGCTCCAGCAGACCAAAGCTCAGGGAGCCAAGGTTCCATTTGGATGCCAGGAAGCACTTCCTGACAGTCAGGACCCTGAGGGTGTGGAATGGGCTTCCACGAGAGGTCGTTGAGGCCCCATCGGTGCGGGTGTTCAAGGATAGGCTGGACGTGCACATGGTGGGCATGTCGTGAGCGGAGCCGGCTGGTGCCAGAGGTCAGACTAGATGGCCTGGGAGGCCCCTTCTGACTCGTTCTGTTTCTGTGTTTCTATGTTCTTCTACTAGTTGCTTCATCATTATCTATCCTAGTATTTTAGGATATTTCTTTTCATAATAATGGTGACTATAATTGCATGTATTGTTTAATTAGATATTGTTAGCTGCTCTCAAGCCTCTGTGGAGTCATTTGGTGAGTTGATCAAAATTCCCAAATGATAAATAAAAATATTTTAATTGTTTAAACTGCTTTCTGATTCACAATGCCGAAAATAATTTGTAATGTGTTAAATATTACTCTCTTCAAATCTGATGAAAATTGATTTATATTGTGTGTAGTCAGGCTCTTGCATTAGAACAGATCTGCTGGATCAAAACCGGGTTAGCTTCCTACCATGTACAACCATGAAGTCCAGAAGCATGGGCAAGACAGCACCAGCCCTTTCCCAGTGTAGTTTTTCAGCACCTTATATTCATTCTGTGGTATACTGAAGTGGGAACAGAATGCTGGGCCCGATGGGTATTCAGTCTAGTCAAGCACATTTTTCTTCTCATGTTTGAGAAGGAGGATAAACAAAGGGGGTAGGTAAGATACTAGTTACATGCAGCTCCTGCCACCCACTAAGATTTCCTGTTGATATGCTGCTAACATTTCTAGTGGCAGTTTGGCCTTTTTAACCCTTTGTAGTAATTTGCTATAAAAAATTAAGTGCAAATTGCCAAGTTTCTTTGCTGGCACCAAGGAAGGTGATGTGAGTCCCATGGATGAAAATGTTGCTTATAAGGTGTGATCCCACAAACCAAATAATTCAACATTTTTATACAGAACTTGGGCTTATGTTACTTGAGCAGCAGCCACTCATGCCACAGTCTTTAAAGGTTGTGGGTGTTAGAAAAGCAGTTTGTGTGGTATGTCATGGATGGGAAACCTGCTGTTCAAAGGGAAAAGACAATATTGCTAGAGATAGTCAAAGGCAGAATGGTTAGACCAGATACAAGACGGATCAATTCTATAAGGAAGCCCCAGCCCTGAGTTTGCAAGAGCTAATCAGGGCTGCCAAGGGCAAGATATTTTGGAGGGCATTCACTCATAGGGTCACCATAAGTCAAGAGATGACTTGACAGCATATAACAAATACCAGAGCCTCCCAGCAGGAATCCTTTGACTTTTTGTTTCTTCTGAAGAGCAGACACTTGCTATACAATATCCCAAACCGCTTTGAAAATCTCTTGAGTATCAAAGAGTTTGTTTGTTTGTTTGTTTGTTTGTTTATTTAGAAAATGTCTATGCTGCCCCATTCGCTGAAGCCTCGGGGCGGCTCACAAAACATCATGTCCCTTGGGTCATTCTAGACTAGTTGAATAGTGTATGTCTAAACTGACCATTTAGACCCTAGCCAGGATATTTTATTGAAATGTTTTGAAGTAAAACATTCACTTGAATTTTCTAGGATGATTTGGAAACTATTAAGGCCTTTAAATTTACAAACAGGTAGATATATAAAACCTCTGGAGATTTTAAAACCTAATGCTTTTGTTTTGCTTGCCTCAATTTTTCTTAAGTGTCATTTTGTTTTAGTAATTTACTGAAGGCATAAAATTAAAAACCCTGTTGCTTCTAAGATACTGCTGTCCATATATCAGAATCTGATGATCTACTGTTGATTTGATTTACCCACTAATATTATTAGCAATCACATTTTTCTGAGCCACTTTTAAGAAAAGTGGTGCATTGTACATACTAAAGTAAAATTTTTGATACATTCTATTCAGTGGATGCTCTTTTAACCTTTTCTCTTCAGAAAATATTGTGATAGCAGACAGTCTAATCATATCTCTGTGTTATTTTATGGTCTTTGCTTTTTCACTGACTTGTGGGATGCATGATACCGTTCACTTATCACTTAACTGGTATAATAAGAATAAAAGCTCTATTGGATAGTGTTTATCTTTGTTCTATTACCACTTAAAACTAAAATAACCTATTAGCAAAACTCGGCAAGACAGACAGTGTATCTCTTGTCATTACTGCAATTCATGAGGGACAGTCCCTTTAGGTGCAGAAGAAAATCCCTATCAATCATCACGTTAGAATTATGCTAGATCATTGTTTTTCTGGAAAGGTCTTGCTTTGAACAGGTCTGTCAATTATATTATTGCACATTAAACCCCTGGTAACATTTTCAGGGGAGTATGCCCCACTTGATCCAGATGGTGGTAGTGTGAGAAGAGCTAAGCAAATGGAAATGACGGCACTGCAGAAATATAGAGCTCAGGTGGTTGTGGTATGCCTTTGGTGGCAGCATCCCAAGAGCCTAGTGATAAAAGACCAGGCATTCTAGCTTTTAGGCATATCAGCCTGACTTGCACCAAAGGATCAGTTGCCTAATGCTTTTAGTGAATGGATGGTCCTCACTTGCACAAGAGTGTCGTTCATTGTGTAGGTTGTGTAGGTAGGGAGGAAGTTATCTGCTGACCATTTGTCCTAAAGCCAAAAGTACCTTTAATCAACTGGAAGTTGTACTAAGGGAATTTCCTCTTGCTTTTAGAACCAGATAGAACTGTTTGGAGGTAATGCTGTTCAAATCTGACCCATTTCCTGTACAGGTTGCTACAAGAATATTTTTACTAAATATAAATGAGTCCACACTATAGAAACTCAGCAAGTAATAGGTTTGTTCTATTGAATATCAGATCATGTAAATTATCTGCAAAAGCATAAATTTAATGTTTTAATGATTGTAAGCCGTCTGGAGATGCCATGCATAAGGGACGGCATACAAAAGTTTTAAATAAATAAATAGGTTGCATCCAGACATGGACTATACTTAGAATGGACCCATATCTAGGCCCTGTTTATCTCAATGAGTCTCCTATAAGTATGATTATGTCTAGAGCCTGCCCCTCATGCCATTTATGAAGTTATTCAAGGTGAAACACTCTGGAAGGAGAACTTTCTTATAATCTTGCAGTGTTTGTTATTCCTTGACAACTACGTTCATTGTGACTTTTTAAAAAGTCTTCATATGGTGACCTTAGCAGGATATTTTTGCATATTAAGTTGAGTTTTGGCCTTTCTCACAAACCTGACTAGCAAAGATAATATGGTATAAAAATTGTGTAGTTAGACTTTGGACTGTTTTTCCAAGTTACACATAATAACTAGGCTGAAGAAAGGTCAAGTCCATGGCTCCTTAGAGGGAGATAACTTCCTGCATTGCAAAAGATAGCATTTTAATCAAGGGTCTTTTTTTTTCTTTTTTGTTGGGCATAGGCCTTTGTTATCTAAATGTATGAATAGCTTGTTGGTTTGCCTTGTGGATTGTAGGCAATGAACTCTTTAAGCAACAGGGACATGTGATGTCTTCCAGCACTTTCATCAAGAGCTGTCAGACTTAATTACTTTAGGGTTATTTATATTAAGTAGCAGCTTTGGGAGCATGTGCTAGAAAGTGTTCTTTGTAGTGTTATCACTCTTGCAGAATTGTTTATACCAGAAAGATGCATACCAGATATTTTTTAATGTATGAACTTTAACCTTGCTCTAAATTTATGCTGAGAAGGGGGAATAAAATGACTTCTAGACAAATACGCAGCTTGCTTATATGTAATATTTTGTAATTCTGTTCATTCAATGTTAAAAATTGACATTTAAATAAGACCTAGTTAAAATAAGACTATTTAATGGTGTATATTTTGAAAATAAATGACTAAGCAATTTTAAGAGATTACAAGGCAATCTAGGGATGCAGGTGGCACAGTGGTGGCACAGTGGTTTAAACTGCTGTGCTGCTGGGCTTGTTGATCGAAAGGTTGCTGGTTCGAATCTGCACAACAGGGTGAGTTCCCATTGCTCCGTCACAGCTCCTGCCAACCTTGCAGTTCGAAAGCGTGCAAATGCAAGAAGATAAAAAGATACCACTTCGGTGGGAAGGTAACAGCGTTCCGTGCACCTCAGTGTTTAGTCATGCTGGCCACATGACCATGGAGACTGCGGACAAACGCTGGCTCCCTTGGCTAGGAAACGGAGATGAGCACCACCCCCTAGAGTCAGGCATGACTGGACTTCACGTCAAGGGGAAACCTTTACCTTTTTTACCTTTTACAAGGCAATCTAGATCAAAGTTTTGTTTCGAAAAAGAACTCATCTAGTCTTTTAGATTAGCATGTCAAAATATTATGTCTTTAATAAGTATGTGAAATTCCATATCCAAGCCCTTTGGGCAGTTTAAAATGCTAAAAAGACCCTTATATCTACAGGGATAGTTTCCATGCCCTCCTCCCAGCAGATGCCTGAAACCACAGATAATAGTGAATACTATATGTGCTATATCTTGTGTACATATATATTTCTTCCTTCACAATTCCATGTGAAGATCTGTTCTTACCATACATTCTAGCAACCTCAGCATATGATCTCTTTTTCTTTCCCTTTTAAATCAAGAATTTTCACTCAAAGAAAACACTTCATGATTTCTCTTTGGCAATTTATGACTTCTCTTTAAGACTGAGGTCAGCCTAGGTTAAGTGAAAACACAGTAACTGAACCAACAGATATGGGGGTCCTGCTGAACTCAGTATAGTTGTGCTTGCTGAGCAAATGTGCCAGATAATTCATGTAAGCAAGCCAAGCTATCTACAAAAACCTCCCTGGTTTACATCACTCCACACTGATGTCTTGCCCAAAACTGCAAACTATATTTGCTGCGACTGTTGGATACAAGCCCTATATTTTAGGCTGATTTATCTCCTTTATGAGGACATATAAACTTTGAAAGCTAGATTGTATATAGTGACAGAACAAGAAGATATGATATGCTGCAATATATGTGATATATACGACCTGCTGAAATGTGTAATGAATAAGATTTTGCACAATATTTCAGGCACTGTAATTGTTGAAATGGTTGCAGTAGTTAAAATAATTTTCCTTTCTTCCAAGTTAAGGCTTTACTTTCATTCAGGGGACTCTTAACTTTTCTTCAACTTTTCATGGGAAACTGCAGTGGGTACTACCACAAAATTCCTGATCAAAGAATTGCTTTAGGTCCGTCATGCCTATGGATCTCCCCTGCAGAGGAAAGCAGGATGCACTCCAACGGAGCAAAGCTCAGGGAGCCAAGGTTCCGTTTGGATGCCAGGAAGCATTTCCTGACAGTTAGGACCCCGAGGGTGTGGAATGGGCTTCCACGAGAGGTCGTTGAGGCCCCATCGGTGCGGGTGTTCAAGGATATGCTGGACGTGCACATGGTGGGCATGTTGTGAGCGGAGCCAGCTGGTGCCAGAGGTCAGACTAGATGGCCCGGGAGGCCCCTTCTGACTCGCTCTGTTTCTGTGTTTGTATGATCTTTGCCTGTGTCTTGTTCAGCAACAAAAGCAACAAAAATATTTTTTTTGTGTTGGACACCATGGTGCCTTTGTAATAAGTGATTGTCTAATTCAAATAATTGCTGGCAGTGCAATACAGCAAATGCTTATTTTAAACACATGCTTCTGCAATGTCTAGAAGATGTTCCAGTTTAGGAAAAATTATTACAGAGATAAATTTCCTAATGGAACAGCACACTCTTTAAAATTATTTACCTCCATCATAGTACTTGACAGTCACTTCCTATAATGTAGTAGATTGAAGACTTTATATTTTTTCAGTATAAGGGTTGGTGACATGTAGACCTCAATATCAAATGGATACTGATTTGGATATTTGTCCTCTTGTTGAAGCACGTTTATAATTGTTAGAAAGTTGTGTGCATTTCCTACAAATCCATCCACATATATGGAGGAGGAGGGTGCCTGGAGGTTGGAGAGTCCTTTGGGGGCACCAGTGCATCTTCCAACTAGGACCACATGGGGAACTCCCACTTTAAGGTAGAAATTTACCATGATACAGTAGTGTTTTTAATTTTGGCAATATGTGATTACTACAGCCAGATGAATTTACATCTTTTTTTAAACTAAAGCTTTTAAAATGGGGCAACATTTATGTACACAGTGTTGTTTTTTTATGGCATGAGCTTTGGTTATTACAGTCATCTTCATCAGCTGCACAATCATCTTATGGCAGCAGTTTCCTGTCTTTCTGGGTTGGTAGTGCACCTGGAATTTTGTCATGGGGACTATCAGAAAATGGTGTCCATTTATGACATAACTGCTCTGTTGTGATCAATAACAAAATACCTCTTTGTAAAAAGGTTAAGAGGCTAAAAGACCAGTAACTTATCTAAGGATTTGAATAGAAGATAATGTGGAGTCAAACTCACACTAATTTGATGCCCTAGTGTCATGCCCTACCAGGAGGAGGAATCTTCAGGAGAAGAGAGCCACCACAGCAGGCCCCACCACAGCAGGGGTTGAGGCTATAGCTGACTGCCTTCTAGTAGAGGAACAGCCAGGCCCCTCTTGGGCAGTCCATGAAATTCCTCAAGGGCAGGACCTGGAGTCGGCGAAGGAATTCACGCTATAGAAAGGAAGAGTTGTCATGGATTCAGCAGAAGTTCAAACAGCAGTCTGAGTGTGGAGCCTCTCATAAAACAACAAGCTGACCTAATTAGCCAGCTGCACTGATTTACAGCTGGCTATAAATTAGATCAGCCAGAGCTTGAATTGTTACCGGCGTCTTTGGCTTCGTTAAGATAAATCAGATACCTAGACTTTTGGCTTGCTTCCTGGACATTTTTTTGGACACCCCTGCCTGATTTAAACACTGGACACACAAACAAGCCTTGACCTTCGAACTGAATTGACGACTCACAGGGACTCAACATTTGTGGGTAAACTGTTGAAGCAAAATCCTGAACATGTTGCAGAGAGGGGATTAGGGCTTAAAATATAAACTTTTGAACCTGAAGTTCCATCTTGTTTAGGATCATTCTAAACAAGCCCATACCTCACTCCATACAACCAGCATGTGTTTCTCTCTTCCAGGTTTACCTCCACCCCCATGTTCTCATGTGCACATACTTACAAAACACCCTATCTAGGTTGCCCTGCAGGCGTCTCTCTGATTGTTCTCTGCAATCTTCTTTCCCTAGCTCCAGCCTCTCCATTTCATCACCCCAGTGTATCTTTTCACATCAGCTCTATGCTGATCTTCCCATCTTTCCCCAGTTGATCTGATGCTCTCTCTCAGCTTTCCTAGTTTCCAGGAAGTGGCAACAGCCTCTGTCCCTTCCTCTTTATAATCATTTTAGGTAGGCGGGAGAGCTGCAAAGTGAAGCATCAATGTCCAGTTGCCACACCATCTTTGTTTTCTCAGAATAGGCTAAATTCAGTGTTATATGTATCTTGCAGCATGCTATCAGTCCCCCTCCCTAATCCCTCACAGCAGGTTTGGAGAGGAATGAAAAGCTGCAGTGAGATAGCTAATTCATTGTTTCTAGGAAATAATGATAGCAAATGAGTGGAGGCCAGCCCCTCAGTTTAAAAAATTCCCAGACACTCAGAAAAACAATTTCAAAATTCAGTAACACAAAGGTATCAATAGGGTACTTTGCAGGCTAATGTGGATACCCCCAGGTATCATATTATTTATCATCACATTATAGGATTGGTAGCCTTGTTTGTAGACCAAGGATACTGCAGTGACCTGGTTTACATGTAATAATAATCCAGAGTCTGCTTGAGTATGGACTATTTTTGAATCATTTATTTTTGTTGAATCATTGGTTATCAGTATGTGAAAATCCTACATTTAGTTTGTAATGGATTGTTTGTTGTTAAGCCATAGTTAAACCCTAGTGCAGTGTTCACACATAATGACAGACCATGCTTCAATGATAATTTACAATTCAATGACAACTTAAACTTTGGGTTGTTGTTATGTATGAATAAACCAAATGTTTCTGTATGATAATCTGTATAAGTCATGTCTTTCCCTCTGATGCAAATAGGAGCTTCATACGCTGAATAGTGATGGTAGTGTTTTTCAAAGTGACAAAAGATTAATGACCCTTGATCACACATGCAATTCTTCCAAGTTTATTTGCTGAAACCAAAGTACCTCCATCACTATGGAAATGAAAGTATGCTACGTTGTTCTCAATTTCTCTCACTTCCTCCTGCCTCAGCTCTGCCGGTGGGACAGTCAGATCACTGCCAGGCCATTTGCCATGGGTGTGTGACGTCCCTTGACATATCAGAGGAGTCCTGTCTGGTTGGTATGCAGGAGGCATTGATGAGGGATTCTTGATTGTAAATATTTTCAAAGCTCAGTATGTTGTTAAGAGACAGGACCCCACACCCTCAAGAGTGGCAGGATCTTGATGAAATAGTAAGGACCACCCAAAATTTGTAGAATTCTGACACTTATCCTCTTTGGATCCTGTCTATTGTTGATAGCCTAAGTACAGCCGAGGTTTGGTAATTGCAGCTGTAGGAATATGCATTAGAATTCTCCCAAACTGGTAGAACTTTTAATCTAGAATTACATGTAGTTGTAGAAAAATTACATGTAGAAAGTTATAGATGGTTTGTAAGCCGTCCCGAGACACCGAGGCATGTGGTGACGGCATATAAAAGTTTTAAATAAATAAATATGCAGAATATGAGTAATAGTTCAAACTGTGGAAAAGGATAGAGATGAAATATGTTATCAAGTAAGTTGTCAACAACTAAATTGAAGACCAATGTTACAGAGTATGGTTAGCAAATTCTATACATGTTAGAGACTTGTCAGATGCCAGTGTCTTAATGTTAGCAGGCCAGAATCTCAATGCTGAGTTCTGAAAAATAAACAAAGTTGTGTGTGTGTTTTAAACACAATTTTTAAACTGAGAATCACTTTGTATATGAATGGAGGTCAAACCTCTTTGGCCAGTTGATTGACTGAAGGTTGCATTGTTCAAGTAGTGAGATGAACATCAAGGCTAACATTGATTGCATGGTACGTTTCAAAGAAATAATTTGTGCACATTTAACAGAGGTTTGGTTTTTAGGAGTCCTCACTTCTGATATGATAGTCTGCTTTTTAAACACTAGTGCCTAATCCAATCGGCAGTGAGGCCACCACAGGAAACCACAAACCATGCACCATTTTCTGCATGCCATTTTGTTGCAGACTGTGGCTATAGAGACAAAATCGCTTTCTAAAAATTAAAGTGGATTGAAAAATTTGAATCTGAACAACTGCTGGATGGCATGATACAGAGACTTGACTGACAGTGAAAGATATCAGTGTCTACTGAGGGGGAGTAGAAATGGGGAAGGATCGAGATGCCCGACATGCCATGCTGTGTCACACCTTGCCTTTCAAGATCAAACTCGTGTATAATACGATAGTTTCGGTACTTCATGCCTAAATTTTCTTATGTATTTAGCCCGTGTGCGTGTGTCACACATAAGAACAATAAGTCATTTAGCATTTAACCTGAATTAGAGAAGGAAAAGAGAAGTAATGGGTTGCACTTTTTGTAAATTTAAAGAGGTTGTTTAATTTAACAGGGTGTTTAATTTTCTGCTCTGGTTATTTTATTGCTGGGTTTATGCTATGTACTTAATATGTTCTTTCATAGCGGTTTTAAACTATTTGATTAAGGGTATTTTATGATTTTACATTTTGTAAACCGCCAAGAGTACTACATTGGATAGGTAGTATATATTTGTTGAAAATAAACTGCTGTTTTTTGTCAAAAACCTTCTTTAGGCAATAAGCATGAAGAATTTTTAATGAGAGGAAATGTTGCATTCTTTCCAATTAGTGTAATAGTCTCTACAGCTATTAATACATCCTCAAAATCTTCAGAGTGTTGGGTGACCCTCTAGAGCATCTAGGAGTGTTGGGGCCTGCAGAGAGAAAGAGAGAGGGTCAAATCCCATTGTACAAATAGATGTCTACTCATCTTTTTTATGAGGAATAGCTGCAAAAACTGGAAATGTTCAGCTTAGAAAAAAAATAAGGGGAAACATATAGAAGTGTTTAAATTATGCACAGAATGAAGAAAATGGAGAGGGAGACAGACAAGAGAAAGTACTTCTTCACACAACATATAGTTAAATTATGAAATGCACTGCCATGGGAAATAGTGATGGCCACAAATCTAGGTTTACAAAGAATTGGATGAGTTCATGGAAGTAGAACTAGAATTACTATGCCTACTAGCTTTACTGGCTATGTGCTGTCTCCTTCAGCAGAGGTGGCATGCCTGCATATACCATTTGATGAGGAGCTTGGGCAGCCAAAGATCTTGCACACATCCTGCTTGCATGATCCTGTGAGCAGTTGGTTGCCACCATGTGTATGGCATGCTGGACTGGTGGACCTCTGCTCTGATTCAGCATGGCTTTTCTGTGTTTTTACTATTATTATTGTTAATAATAATAATTGTGAGTTTCTACACAATAAAAGCAATTATAAGAAAACATAAAAAGAAAAATAAGAAATAATATGATAGTTTCTTACATGGAATTTGAATGGATCAATTTGAATAGAAGCATATGAATGTATGTTTCTACTTAAATATGGAAGAGAGCTACTGCTATTAATTAAAATGTATATGAAAGTTTCAGTAAAGGTAGATTAAATAATTATGCATTTATTCATTCATATGTGGCAGCTAAATACTGCCTGTTTATATATTGAAAGTGTTGCCAAATCCTCAATCTATTGAATTATCAGAAGTGACTTTTCATCCTTCCAGTGTTCTAACAGCAGTCTTTTTACTGTCAAAGGGGTACAGAAAATCTGTCTATGTTAACTCCCAAGAAATGGGTAGATAGTTAAGTAGAACATTGGCATTAGTTTTCTTTGCAAAGTATCCATATTATGTTCTTCTCCTCAAAAGAGGCAACTGCTGAGCATTGCCAAAACATTGTTTAAAGAAACAGTAGTTGTTTTACACCTCCAAGTTTTAGTTGTTTTAGATCACCCTACATTAAAAAGAGGTTGTGACATTAGGATTCACCCATTGTGTCTATTCTCTCGAAATGTTGTATTGTTGAAGAAGTGACCTGAACTGCCTTGGGTTGCAGTGTTAGGGTTTATCTCTTTATAAAATGTCTTTGATGCCTTTCCATAGTAACAAACAGTCATCTGACGTCCACCATACATTCAAAACAGTAGCACTGTAAATAAAACTGGCTGATATATAATCAATAAATGCCATTTCAAATAAATATAACTCATCTACAGATGCTATGTAATACAGGGGCCAATCTCATATACCAGAGCAAGGAATTTCCCAAATTGGGTGCTACATTGGAGAAGACCCTGCTCTACACCCTGGTATATTAAATAAATAAATAATAAAGGTAGAACCCTGTTTTATGTTGTTGTTCGACTTTCACATACCTAGTGCTGGGTGTTCCTAGCAGGGCATAAGGAGCATCAAAGACAATTTTTGCCTCTCCCCCTTCCTTTATGGAAGTTTTCCTCTAAAAGGGGCTTCTGCAGGGTGGAGCTGGAGCTAGAGAAGTTACAGCATTTATTGCATCCTTACATCCCTGCCCACTGGAACGTAAGGTCATCCAAGGTCACTCTGCAGTGTAAATTTTGCACCAATGGGAAGTTGATTTTGCAAGTGGAAATTAGTTGACCTAATTACTTGAGTTTCAATTAGGATCTTGATTTAATGATTCAAATATGCAGATATATGTTTAAAAAACTGAATATCAATTATTTGGAAACTTAATCTGTATAGTTTTATAAGTTCTGAACAGCTGATGTTCTGGCTTCTGAGGGGCTGGAAAATGGTGGAAAGTTGAGAGCAGCAGAGGGATGGTGCAAAAAGACATGACACAAGACATGTTGTGCCACACATTTAATTTTAAATTGCTCAGATGTTCTCTACTTTTTGGCATGTGGTTTGAAAAATTTCTCATAGTCTTAGTTATACATCATAGTCATTTTTAGTGTAAATTACTGAATAAGAAATACATAAGGATAAGAAGCAAAACAGTTCCAGTACTATGTTTAAAAGATTCATTAAACTTGTTTTAGGCTGGGCCATGCAAGTTGCTGCCTTCATTTTCATTCAGAGGAAATGGGAAGAAGACAAAAATCATTTTGAAAAAATGCTGGATTACTTCTGTGACATTCGTGAGCCACTGCAGCTTCTCATCTTTCCTGAAGGAACTGATCTCACAGGTACCTTAAATGATTTGTGCCCCCTACAATCTTATTGTAGAAAAAAATGTAGCAGGGTTTTAAAAATTGTACAATGTTAAAAGTAAGTTCTCTCAGTCATACATTGCAAGTCTTAATAAACATTTTATTATATGAATAACATTTTATCTTTAAAAGCTCCTTGGAAGCCACAGTGGATGAGACTTCTGTTTTCTTTTTCAAGTTATTTTTTGTTTCAGTAAATCAAATTTTAAAAAGATGAATTGGCTACAAAGAACATTTAATTTTTAGAAATATTTTCTGCACCAAATAAGCCATTCTTGGGATGACATTTGCCCATGGGAAGTGGCTTTTATAGCAAATTTGGTCATAGTTTCGGTTCCTTGTGGTTTGTATAAGCAAGTGGTTTGAAAGTATGCTCTGGAATATATTTGAAGTAGTACATTAAGTTCTAAACCGTTTCAGTCACAGTCCGGACACTAGAACATTAGATCTTAAATTTTAGGTAAGAATAAAAATGTTATTTTTTTCCATAAAAAGCTCTATGAACTACTATACATTCCAGTTTTAGACGGGGCACTGAACATATATATGGTGTTATATAGAAAATTTAATATTGTGGGGCTCACATTTGGCCCAGCAAGGATAATAGCAAAAATTACTTCCGCTGCATTCCGGACTCTGAAGGTACGGAAGGGAGAAGAGACAATTATAACAGAAGCAGGGTGATATGATTGGAGGCACAAAAGCTATAGACAGGGCCATACCTAACTGTGCTCACAGACTTTAGCACAACAGGAGGTAGCAGTCAAAACCAACCAGAAATGAGCATTTCCGCTTGTTTCCAGAAGTGCATGTTGTGAGACCTGTGGTTCCCACTTGTGCAACAAAATGAGTGAAAATGCAGTGACAGCACTAGATACTATCCAGTGATATATCAGGGATCAGCATATGAAGAAAACAGATATGATAGACAATGGGAAGGCTAGTCTAGGAATTTTTGGAAGGCCTTCTGCATGATCTGAACAACTATTCATATGCAAGTAGAGTTCTGGACAGACGGACAAGGGAAGGCTGAAGAATATAACAGTGAAAGGTGTTGATGGAGAAGAAGGCTGGAGTAATGGCATTGCTAACTGATAGAATGAATATCGGCACTGAGTTGAAAGCATGAAAAGTTCCTAGTTGATTGGGGTGGTGGTGATAATGGATATGGAGTGAATAAAGCTTGAAAATGAAAGATAAGTGTATTCCAGTTTATATTAAGGTTGAGATGGCAGTCTAGGAATCACTTTTTCACCTGCAGTGTTTCTCCGCATTTCTGATTTTAGCAGAGCAACAGTTTATCTACCCAGCAGGGCCTCTGATACCTTAGAATTTATCAAGATGTACAATGGTACCAGAATTCTGCTGGCCAGGTTGCTAGGTAGTTGAAGACTATTTTTGCCCCCATCTTATATGTGAGAGCCACGAAGTTCAATTATTCTTAGAGTGTGTTGCCAGGCAAAGCAATGCTGTGTAACAGAAGGTAACAAGTGGCTCTTCTACTTCTACATGCTCATTCACAAGTAGAATAAATAATTAACCAAATTTAAGTGTTGCCTCCTGCATATGACAGCTGGACTTGCATTCAGAAATAAATTGAAATGCTGAAATTTGTTTCTTCAAAACTGATGAAATAGAAGGGAAAGTACACATCCTTATGATAAAGATGATCAAATTCTGTTATGATTTTCCCTAGTAATGTCAAGAATTTATGTTGTTTCCTAACACTACTTCTGTTTTTTTATGCAGCATGAATCCAGTTTGAAATGTTTACAGTAAAAAAAAGTTTTTTGTTTTAAAAAACTGTTCTTATTCTCCCACTTGTTAATATTTCATGCTTTATCATTGCTTGTTACCTTTTCAGGTTATCTAAACATGGCTATTTTTAATGCAGAGATTAAAAGACTATGAGATTTGACTCTGACTTCAATTTAGTGATTCAAAAGACAGACCTATCCTGCTCAGACTGATTTGCCTCAGTAGTGTTAAGATTGCTGTACCACATAAATTATAGGCATGAGCTTACACCTGCTAAATTGAAGAAAAATCATTGTTGTGGGTTTTGTGCTACCTTTTTTAGAAAGTCAACTTTTTAAGAAAGTCAACTGCTTGTAATGTTTTAATTTCCTAGTAGAATTTGGATGAAATCTGTATTGGTAGCTGCCCCTCCTGATTGTATGAGGCCTGCTACATTTCAAATGAATGGATGCAGTTCAAGATTTTGAAATAAACATGCACACTCAAACACACACACAGAGGAAAAGGAGGAAAATACAGTATCCCTGTTTGTTTTCCTCAAAATGAAAGACAGAGCAGAGATTGTCTTGTCATCCTAAATAAGAAAGCTACAGAATTTCAAAAGGTTAGGTATAATAGTTTTTGTGCAAAGAGAAATCCTCAGATTGGAGTGGGGGCAAAGTGATTTGCTCCTGTTGCCCTCCTTCTGTGGTTTTTGGGAAAGTTTGTATGAAAATACCACTCATCATAGAGATGTATTGAAGAGAGGAACCTGGGAAGTTTTAGAAGAATAGGTGTGTGGACTAGAGAGTTTTTGTGACTGAAAAACAGTTTAAGCCTCCCCCCCCCCCCATATTGAAGCCTGGTAACACTGGAATAGTTATCTCAGAGTTCCATCCTTGCCCTCCCCAAATGCACAATGATTTGTAGAAAACTCACCCTATGAGAAGGTGGACTTGTTAGTTATGCCCCTTCCCCTGTAGGGAGGATGCTAATTGTGGTGACACAGTTCCTCCCTTTCCAAAGAAAATTCTGAAGGAAGACTACTGAAGGATCCAGCTTTGGTTTTGGTGATAATAGAAGAAAGTCCATTTCATCTCAGGAAGCCCAAAAAACAGTCCAAAGGGATTAGGCTGAACCTGATGTATGTATGTAAGAAACATTCCCTGGAAAGGATAGGACAATATGAAATGTCCAAGGGGTACTGAATTTTGTTTGGAGATTTATTTGGGAGGGGAGTGGTGAGAGTTACAGCAATAACACTTTACAAATTAAAAAGGTGAAGACCTGCTGCAGATATCAGGTTTCAAAATATTGCATCTGGCTTCCACTGTTCCTCCTTATAACTATTGCCTCTGTATGTCAGGTTTGCTAAATATTCTAAATGCTTCCCATCCATAACCTAGATATTGTCCAAATATAGTACCTGTAGAATTTTTCTTACCTTGTTTGTTCTAGTGTCTTAGCCCAATCTGATGTTCATTGAGCAGTTGCACTGTAATTTGCTTCTGTGTCTAAATGACTGTGCCTTGGGGTAATAGCAGCAGTTCACCAAGAACTGCTAGATCTCTGTTCACTATTTTCCTCTGTCTGCTTGCCTTCAACAAATTGCTGGAATAATGTTCTATATATAAATAGAATATTTACATAAAGTTCCTGATACGTCATTCTGCAAAGGACCTTGGATTTTCCTCAGGTAGTGTTACTAGCACAACTCACAAAATCATTGGGACTAGCTTTGGTCCAAAGCTGTGGAGCTCACACACTACATCTTTGCCAATTATAATCTGTACAATAAGAATGAGATTGGGGACTAAAGATTTTACATGTTTATGTAAGGAATCAAAACAAGTATTATTTCATGGCATTATTAATCTAAAGGAAAGCATGCTCTTATAATCTCCTTGATCCCTTGCTACAATGATGTGCTCTGTGATGCTAAACTCTTCTAAAGCTTAGCCACTACATTGATTTTAATCAGTGTTTTTTGTGCCTTTTATCTTCATAGACGACACCAAAGCCCGCAGTAATAAATTTGCTGAAAAGAATGGACTTCACAAATATGAATATGTCTTGCACCCAAGAACTACAGGCTTCACATTTATAGTAGAACGTTTAAGAGATGGTAATGAGACATTTTTTCTTCTTTTTAACTCAAAATAACTTAGATAAAGAAATGTTATTTGTTCATTTTCAATTCTTTATATCCTGCTTTTCAGGTAAAATTCTTTCTTGGCAGCTTGCGGGTAAGTCAAAAACACACTAATACAAGCCACTCTAAATCAACCACTTTAAACCAACTCATAAAGATCCATCCCACAGAACAGCTGAGGGTGGAAAACCCTGTTGGGGAAGGGATGGACCATCTGGCTGGAGCGTGAAGCAATATTTTTGTGATGGTCTCCCTCTTTCTCCTGGAATCCTTTGAACAGGGTCAGTTGGTGGCTAATGGTAGCATGTGAGAAGGGGACAATCCCAATGGAACAGGTTCTGTGATCATCTTTGATCAACTGTCTGGCTCTCTCTCAATTACTTTCAAGAAGTTCCTCCCAAAAAAGCTCTTTTAAAATAAACTGTTGTAAGTGAGAAGAAAAATTGTTGCATACTCTTAAGAAGTGAGGACACTGTTTATTGTGATTTGATAACATGTAATGAAGATGCCAGGATTATGGTGTATTAAACTGCTTCTATGTTCTGCTGTGAAATCTGCATTCTGATGCAAGAAAACACCAACCAAAGTTGGTCTTGGGGCAAGCTGTACATTATATGTGAATAACAAAGCTTAGATTTAAAAATAAAAATGGATGTAAAGCAATGATATACACTGTGGTGTTGAAGAGATAAGGGGAAGCGTAACAGTTTTCTGCTCAAAATAACATCCTTCCAGTGATGTTCCCCATGAAGTCTCAGGTGCATATTTACATCCAAAAATAGCCAGGGATCATTCAAAGTATAAAAGTGGCTGGTAGAGAAAGATTTATACTTTTCTCCCTTACTCTGTAAAAAGAAGTAAATGTGCATCTTTAAATGTATAATATTCAGTCAGCATTCGATTTTTATTTCAAGGCTTGCAAAGAAACTAACAAATAGGGAGCTCCTCTGCTGGAATCCACTGATTAGTCATTCTGACTACTAATCACTTTTTACCTATTCCATATTTTAGCTTGGAATTGCTTTCTATTCATCTCTTTTATAAAGATACATTAAATGGTAGATCAGGGTTTTTGGTGGACTTCTGTTGTTCTTAGCACCATAGTAATAATGATTACTGATTATAACGAACAGATTATAGGGACCTCAGTTGGCACAGAATGGTCATGCTGTGATCTCTATTGATCACAGATATGCTAGAGCAGCAATATATAATATATATTGAAGTTATGGCTGGGATTAATGTTTTTGGAATCCATTACTCTAGCATCTGTGGGCTTCTTGCCATGCTCAGCCTGGCCCTGAAAAGCAAGCCAAGATGAGAAGAAGTTCACAAATGCTTGCGTACCCCTGGTTGCACAACTTGCAACCTCCCCTGTCAAGTGCAACCGCTCACAGAGTGGCTGCAGGACATGGAAAAAGGGTGCTCTTTGTACTGGATTCTTGGTGAACACCCTGTGAACAGTGGACACACTCACCAGGAACTTGGACTCAGGGCCATGGTAAAGAGGACCAGAATCCAGGGAGAGAAAGACAGACTCCTTGCACATCCCTAATTGAAATGGAAAATTGTCAGGGAAGTCCAAGGCAGTCACATTTTACTCCAAACGAGGAAGCTTCTTTAAAATGAGGAAACAGATAAAAAAAATTAGTTAGACAATCAAGAGATTAAATTCCTTCAAAATATGGGAGGTTACTCTAAATCAGGGGTCCTCAAACTTTTTGACCAGGGGGCCACTTGAAAGGTGCTGGTGCTGGGCACAGGCCGGAAAAGTGGTGCGCGTGGGCCGGTGAGAGAGCGGGGGTGGCGCGTGTGTTCATGCGCGCTGAAGTGGGGGCTGGGCGCGCAGCAAGGCGCTGGCAGGCGCACGCGGCAAGGAGAGGGGAGGGGAGGCAGGGGCGAGCACGCGCCGTGAGGTGGGCGCACGAGGCAGCAGTTTGCTCGTTTGGAGATAATTTTCTCACTGCCTCCTGTGCAAAGGGCAAGGTGGGCAGCGGCGGGCATGTGTGGGGGCGCATGCGCAGCGGGTCGAAATGGGCATGGCAGACCGGATCCGGCCCCCGGGCTGTAGTTTGAGGACCCATGCTCTAAACTGTAATAACAGGAGATCAGCTAGAATAGAGACCATAAGATATGAAAGGTGGCACCAGGTCCAAGAAGTCACTAGCCTGTTTGATGTGAAGTGTCAAGGAAGGTATTAGTCCTTCAGAAAATGGAAGTTTTGCCCACATGAGGAAAACAAAAGGGAGTATGAGCTTGTCCATGCAAACAATAAGAGATTCAAAAATTACCTTGAGGCACATGTTACTAATAACATCAGAATGAACAATGAAGAATTGTTAAACTTTTGCACACAGGAAGCCAGCTAAGGAAACTATTTTACCAGCAGATGACAATGGAGTTAAAGAAGGACCAGAGGAGGATAAGGTTATCATGGAGAAGCTGAATAAGGTCTTTTCATTCCTCTACACTGACAAGGATACAGAAAAGATACCTGTGCCTGAGCTGCTGTTTTCAGGAAGGGTGTGTGTGGAACTGAGGCAAATAGTAGTGACTAAAGATGACCTTTTCAATCTTATTAACAGTTAATAAAACACTGGGTTCAGTTAGTATCCATCACAGAGTTCTTGAACAACTCAAATATGAACTTGCTGATCTGGTAACAAATTTGTGACATGTCCCTAAGATCATTCTTTGTTCAAGAGAACTGAAGAATGGTGACTGTAACTCCAGTTTTGTAACTGGCCTATAATTATCCAATCTGGATAATTATAGGTCAGTTAGTTTAAAATCCGTTCTGAAGAAATACCATTGAAAGAATGAGTCAAGGTAAAACTGATATGCATTGAGAAGAAGCCCTGTCAAAAAAGAATCAGATGGTTTCTGCAAAAGTAAATCCTGTCTCACTAACATTTTAGAGTTCTGTGGACAGTGGTATTTTGGTAGACATTGTTTATTTGGCCTTCCAAAAGGCTTTTGACAAATTCATAGTGGCAATCCAAATTATTTAAGGTGGTTTTTAAAAAAAGGGAACTGCGAGGATTTCTAGAAGGTTCTCATCAAATTGGGGAAATGAAAATAGCAAATGTGGTTCAGTGGAAGCAAGTGTAAAGTGATACATGTTAGGTCAAAAATTCACAACCTCAGATACAGGCTAATGTTATCCGAGCTAACAGTAACTAACAGAGAAAGAGATTTTGGGGGTGTGCTGGGTCAGCTTGATTAAAATGTCATTGTCCAGGAATTGTGAAAAAAGGCAAATTCCATGTCAGGCATAACTAGGAAAGGAATTGAAAATAAAACTGCCAGTATCATGTTCCCTATATACAAATCTGAGGGGCACCAAACTTTGAATGCTGTCTATATTCACCACACCTAAAATGGATATCATACAGTTGGAATAAATGTAATAAAAGGGAGCTAAAATGATAAAGGAGCTGAAGCAACTCACCTTAAAGGAATGTTTATACCATCTGGGATATTTTAGTTTAGGTAAAAAGGCAAGTGAGGAGGGAAGACCTATAGAGGCATACAAAATTATTCATAATGTGGAGAGATTAGATAGGGGGACATTTTTCTCAGTCTCTAATAATGCTAGAACCTGGGGTCATTCCATGAAGCTGACTGGTAGGAAATTCATGACAATGTACTTCTTGACTTAGCACATATTTAAACTCTGGAATTTGCTGCCACAAAATGTAGTTGTGGCCACTAATTTGAATGGCATGAAAGGGGATTAGACAAATTCATGAAGGATGGGGCTGTTGATTACTAGCTATATGCTGCCTGCAATGTCAGTAGCAATATACCTACATGCACCAGTTACTGGGGAGCATGGGTGGGGGGTTGCTCTAGTGCCTTGCTTGTAAGTTTCCCATGGGAAGCTGATTGGCCACTATGTGAACAGAATGCTGAACTTGGTGGACCTGTAATATGATCCACTGTGGCTCTTCTGTTTGTATGAAATTTCACCAATCAGATGCTGAAATGACCATCCATTCCCTGATCCAAAGGGAAGGAGAAATATAGATACCATTATGTCTTTTTTATTCTATGTCATCTAGTGTGAAATTCTGTGCTAGTATCTCTCCGTGATGAGATAATGTATTGGTCATTAATTGTGTTATTTTTTGAAGTGATCCTAGCCTATGTAATACATCAAAAGGGTTTTTTTTTTTTTAATTAATGGCAGTAACTCTGTGAGCAGAACCTGACAGAGACCGTAAGTAGGGTACCGTTAGAATATTGGAAGGAGCAAATGAGCATCAAGTTGAAACGAGTTGATCTAAAATACAGACATGGCCTAAGAATGTGGCTTTGTCTGACTACTACTTGGCAGTGCATGTATTCAGGTCAGTTTGTTCAGCCAGTTTTAAAATCCAGGATGATGATTTTTGTTGAGAGGTTCAGTGTGTGCATAATAAAGGAGTCTTCTGAATGTTCTACCATGAACCGAGATTCCTCTTTACAGCATCATAGCAAGTAAATGTTGGAACCATTTGTAGTGTTTTCATGAAAGATACCTTTGCTTATGTGGTCTTCTTGAATGAACTCATCACCAAGCCATTACATTCTGACAAGCAGCAACGATAAAAGTGCATTTTGAAGTTAATCATAAAGTAGTAATTGAATTGGTAATTACAGCCTTCAAAGAAATTTGTATTGTGTGTGCATGTGCTGTTCCAGGGTAATTAATTCCTTCACATCCTCAATTAAAATGATGTAAGAAATGCATTTGCTGCCCCAGTAAGTATCAACTAAGGTTCATGCCAGCCTGAAAGATGACAGGATTAAGAACACAGGGAAAGTTAATTTTCAAGTTATTGTAAATCCTTCAATATCATACCTACATTTTGCAAACTTTTTACCTTCTTGTGCATAGATGACAACTTTAAATGCCTTGTGCTTTTCTGTGAATAAATTTTGACTCATGGCAGTTTTCCATTCCTCAGGCTGAAATACATTCTCTTCAGGCATAAGTACATTATTTTGCTCCAAAAATAGGTCAGTAGCGAAGGGGGAAAATGTCATGAGAAGTTTATTTGCTCTTTTAACTTTGCAAAAATTAATTTCATTTGTCAAGAGCTCTGATTAATCTGTATTGCAAGCTGTCATATGAATGAATTACCTAGTATAATATAAAAGCCACTGTTATATGAACCGTAAAAATATTAAGAGAGAATTTGAAGTAATAACCTTCAGAAGAGAGTTATACTCACCTTTTCCTATTGAGTAGTAGCGAGGAGCTCACTGAGGTAAGATATTGGACCTTACTTCCTAGTTCCCCCCTTTTTTGCTGAGGTTTACTTCAGCTTTATTCATATTAATATATTTTCCTAAGCTTAACAATGCTTTTTAATAAATGCTTCACCATTAATCAGCACTTTCACTGCTGTGATTTTGGTTTCTTATCGCTATTAATGGACTTCACAAGTCTAAGGAATGTTCTTCCCACCATGAGGACTATATCTTCCTGTATTCTTCCCATCCAGGCCCCTGTACAGGAATTGTGTGATTAAGCCTTTGCAATTCCTTTGAACATTTCTTCTAGCACAATGTTTCACATGCATCTTTTTTTTCCTGTCAGCTTTCTTCACTGTCCAGCTTTCACACCCATACATAGTGATGTGAATGATCTTGGCCTTGGTCTCCGCTGAAACATCCTTATTCTTGATTATCTATTCTAGTTCCTTCATTGCTGCCCTTCCAAGTCTGTTATCCTCTCATATTTTGGCTGCAGTCTCCATTTGAACTGATGACTGAGCCAGCATATGTTAGATCTTTCACAATTTTCATTTCTTCATTGTTGACCTTAAACTTGTGTAATTCTCCTGTAGTCATGATTTTAATTTTCTTAATGTTCAGCTTCAGTCCTGCTTTTGCATTTTCTTCTTTAACTTTCCTCCAGAGTCATTTTAGTTCATTGCTCTTTTTTAGCCAGTAATATGAACTTACCTGCATAGCATAAATTCTCTTCCAGCAATGTTCACTCTGTCTTCCTCTGATCCTAATCCATCTTTCCTTTTGATACACTCTGTGTGCGGATTGAGCAGATAGGGAGATCAAATACACCTTTGTCTAATTTCTTTGCCTACAGGAAACCATTCATCAAATTCTGATCTAATATTGGCTTCTTGTCCATCCGCAATACTGGTTGCACATCAGGACAATCAAATGCTGAGGCGCCCCCATTTCTTTCAGAGCTCTCCATAGTTTTTCATGATCCACACAGTCAAAGGCTTTGCTAATCATCTTTGAAAATCCTTTGGTGCGTTCCAGTAACCAACATATATTTGGTATCAACTGCCTGTCCATTTTAAGAACCCAGCTTGAACATCAGGCATTTCTCGCTCCATTGAGGGTAAAATTCTTCATGTTAACACCTTTAGTATCATTTTGCTTGCATGGGGAACTAGTGCATTGGTCCTGTACTTGCTGCACTCTTTGGCATATTCTTCCTTGGAAAATGGAATGTATATTGAATGTTTCCAGGACATAAGCCATTGTTTTGCTTTCCAAATTTGCAGGCATATACTTGTCATGATTTTGTCTGATTCGGTTTATGCAACTTGGAATAGTTCTAGTGGCACCTTTCCTGTTCCAGGTGTTTTATTCCTTCCAAATAGCTTTCACTTCATTTTCTAATATTGCAGGCTCTTCCTCATAGGATTCCTCTTTGAAGAAATCTGTCATCCTTTTATCTCTTCTGTATAATTCTTCTGTAACCTGTTTGCAACTCTTGGTCTTGCTGTAGAGATTGCTGTAGAGTTCATGGTCACTACAACAATCTTTCCCCAGGCTTGTTTTGGCAGTGAAAATACAGCATCTCTATCTCTTGCTTCATTTACATAATATATTCAATTTCCGCATTGGCTATCAGATGATAACCATGTTTACACTCGATTGGTTGTTTGCTTGAAGTAGATATTTGCAAAAAGTAAGTGGGTAGCTTTACAGAATTATGTGAGGCCTTATCCTGCTTTTCTTCTGAACCCTAAGCCACATTTCCCTACAACACTGGATTCTGATTTGTTTTCTGTTTTTGTGTTTTAGTCACCTATGATTATCAACATGTCTTGTTTTGGTATGCTATCAATTACCTCTTGGATGCCTGCATAGAAGTTTTCAATTTCTTCTTCCTCAGGATCTGTGGCTGGAGTGTAGACTGGAATGATGTTTTCTGAGAATTCCAAATGACAATATTCAGTTGAATGTGCATTATAGCTGCTTATTCCTTGTGATCCACTTTGCCTCCTAAGAGAGCCAATCTGTTTCTTCTGTGCTTGTCTTTTCTGGAGTAAACAAGTGTCTGTTTGACTGAAAATGTCCACTTTGGTTCTCTCACACCAGGTTCTGCAACGTTTAACCATTATATTTCTTGCTTTACACTTCCCAGTTTGCCTTGATTCATACCTCTCATGTTTCATGTTCCAGTTGTATGTGTTGTAAAGCAATCAAGTCTCCTTTCACCTCTGTGCTTGTCAGCCACTAGACTTCCTTTGGCATTGAGCTAGTTAGCAACAGTGCTATTTGTACTTGTCCTTTGCCATTCCCAGTAGCTGGATGAGTGCCTTTTAACCTAGGGTTCTCACCTTCTGGTAGTATCTCTTGTTCCATTTTGGATTGCTTCGTCTTAGGGATTTCAAGGTAAGAATTATTCAGAATTGGTTTACCATTGCCTCCTTCTGTGTGGTACTAACCAGAGTTAGAATGAACTGCACCTCTGTTGTTTGTGAAAGATCTTTTGTCAGTGTCACCTACAACTGCTGCTGCTGCCCATACCTGCCCTTCAGAATTTTCTTCACCATCACCCCATCAGCATTAGAGATATCCATTCTATTCTGCTGATTTGATTGTTACTCCTGAAGTGAGTGGATGCCTCTTAGTCTGGGGTCTGCTCTTGTCATGATCTGGGCAGCTCCAGAACTCCATTTTCTGAGCAAGCACCAGAATAATGACTCTGCTAGTTGCAGGATTAGTCCCAGACAGTGCTGCAGCTCTCAGAGCTTTGATGAGGAACATCTGGATATCCTGTAAGAGAGTAGGCTCTTCCCTCCAGAGGCCTCCTCAGCAACACAGATCCTCCTGAATGCTGTAACTTGTTCCTTGCCTGATCCTGTTTTTGCCTTGCCTTGCCTCACCTTGTCCTGCCTTGCTTCCTTCCCTTGCCTGCCAAACCTTGTTGTTTCTGAACCCCACCTGGCTATCCTGTCCCTGCTCCTTGCTTTTTTAGACTTTGCTGTTGGACATTGGATGGAGCTAGATGTCGCTTTGCCTTGAGTCCAGCTGCCTGGGTCCCAGTGCATCTGCCTTTTGTCGTGCTTCCTATGCCCTAACAGCTTTAACCATTCTGCCTTGGATGACCCTGTTAAGAGACCAGCCTAGTCTGCCTTCTTGGTGGCCTTGTTCTTGGCTTCTCTGACATTCTCCAATGTCCTCACCTCGTTAAGACAGAGAGAGGGTCTGAGATATAGATACATATATACCCAAATACTTTGGTTCTTTGGTAGCTGCCATAGAATTTTTTAAAATATAATTGTTAGGTCTCCCTTTATTACTGAGGTGCAGAACTCAGGCCTGTGACAAAATTCAGCCAGGCTGGAATCCCAGTCCAATCTCAGATGCCCAAGCACTCTTCCCCTGACCCCTTCCTATGACTTCTGGTGTTTTGATACTTGGATACTTTCCAAAGAGTCAGCTTTAACCAAATTACTGCATGCTGGTCTTTGGGGTATTTTGGCTCTGCCTCATTTGCCTTTAGCCCCACCCACCCCTGGAATTCCACCCTGGAGAGCTTCTTCAGAATTGAAACAACCCTCTTTATTGGAAGGGTTCAGCAGTGTGCCTCAGGCAGCGCACAACAAAACTGAAGATGAATCTAGGAATAAATTTATGTGTAGCCTGTAATAGCTAACCATATATGAACAGAAATTGAGGGTGGCTCTTTTGTGTGGCCATCACTCCCAGTGTGCTACTGCTGTCTCCAAGCAAGGGAGAAAAAGGCATGAAGAGTACTTGGTGTCAAAGTTAGAAGCCTAGCGTCCTATTCCCATTTATGCTATGATGCAAGTCGTAGGGAACATAGTACAGTTGTCTGGAAAATATCCTCAACATATTAATGTTCCTATTCTTTAATCATGCATTGACTCATGAATTGAATAGTTAAAGGTAATGCAGGTTATAGTCCTAGATCTGAATCCATTTTTGGCCCATTTCTCAGAGTATTTAGTAGCCTTCTGCTTTTCATATACTCATTTGAACATATAGACTCTCCTATTAGCAATGTGCTGGAATTGGTGGCTTGGCATACAAGTGCAGTGAAGTAATAGTTTATATTCCATTATGTTATTTAAAGGAAATTAAGAGCTTGGTATTTGCCTCCTTAATCGCCCCTGCAAAAATGAGTCTAAAGAAACTTTTACATGAGGGTAGGGCAGTGGCTTAGTGAAACAGCTAACAGTGAAATATTATGAATAGAAGGACCTTTAGCCATTCATCTGAGGTTCCATTGGATCCATGCAAGTGATTCTAAAAAACTCAGTGTGCCAGTGCTTGCAGCCACTTAAAACATTGTCATTATTGCATCTTCAAAAGCTGTATTACCTAGAGCTACTTGTAACTGTTCTACTTAACTTGCAGTATTTGCTTGGGACTGTCATTTTCATAGCCTGATTTATGACTTGCACAGGTGAACATCAAGAATTTATTTTCTGTTCAAGGAAGTCTTGGGGTCAGGCTGTTAACATGCAGCAGCATCTCCTGTGAGATGCTGAACATCCGTATCACTGTCCTCCAACACCAGTTTAATAATTTGCATGCTTGTGTGCACAAATGAATGGAGTGGAATCAGTAGCAGTTCATTCAAGAGAATAATTTGAGCACAAGTACAAAACTTAAATAGCCATTGAATATTTATGATGATGGGTGGGCATCCTCTATGAAGGGCACTCAAAGTTGCTGAAATGGAGAATCTTCAGAGAAGTTAAATGAGAAATGCATTTTTCCCAAATACTTTCTGTATGAAACTAAATTTGAGCCCTACAATTAATCAAGGGAGAGCCCTTGATCTACCTCCCTGAGCATTCCATAACACTTTCTGTATTCTACAAGTGGAAAGAGAAAGAGAACAAGAACCTACCCTGTTTTCCTCTACCAAACTGTTAAAATCTGTGCAACAGTGGGCAGGAATTATGGGTGGCTATTCTTAATGTTGAACTGTTTCTCTGGTGCAGCATTAATGGTGGCTGCTCCCTTCCTCCCAGATTTAAAAGAATGACTTCTGCAAGGGATAGTTTAAACCAGGCCTATAGAGAGTCTATAACCATTATGGAAACTAGACACAGGGCACACATAGAAATCAAAAGTTACAGATTACCCTATCTTCTCTTTCCTGATTCTAGGAAAGAGGAGAGACAAAACTCTCAAATACAGCAGTCAGCACTGTTTTTCTTTGCCAGCCAGGGAGTATGTAGTGGGACTCATGCCCACCTGCCTCAAGCCATAAAGATAAGGCAAGTCCATTTAGCTCAATCCCTATTCCTTATGCAGTATGCAGTACTATTCACACATACAAACACAAGCAAGGAGCCGTTTCTGAACAGAGTGCCTTGTTTTTGTCTCATCCTTCTGGAGTGGGTTCTGCCCAGGAGGCTGCCTACCAGGCTGTTTAGTTTTCCCTGACTGAATGTGAGAAACTTCCCAGAGGAGACAGTACACCAGGCTTTTTCTTGTGGAGGCAGTGTTTACCTGCTCCAGTCAAGGGTCTATTTGCAAGCCTGGCTTAGAGAAAAGTCATTGAAAAGCAATGCCATTGCAGATCTGCAAGGATTTAGAAGTTCTTATGAGGAAACCTGGGAAAGCATTTCTCAAGTTGGGGGAGCTGATGTGCTGAGGCAGTCAATAGTTTATGTAAGGCTTCTTCTCCAAATGTAACAGGTTTTTTAGGGAAGCTTTGCAATCTTGTCCAAGTGTAGAACAATATGAAAATAGATGGTTCAGCTTGATAATGTTATCCATAGAGGTGGTTTCAGTTGCTGAAAGTTCTCTGCCTGGATTACTGCAGAAGTACAATGTGTAAATGTTGGACTCTATTTGGGCTTTGCCTCAGAAGTGTTCTGTGCATGGCTTGCTAGGGTAATGATTTACAAAAGCCCCCGATCCAAAGGAACAGCTTGTCAGAGCTATCCTCTGAAGCTACAAATTAGGAACACCAAATCCTGTATAGTCCAGATAGTTGGACCTGAATGGTCTCTTCTGTTGTGTACAATCACTAAAAGAAATAGTGTTCCCATCTCAGATGAAAATGCATTGTAGTTTCATTCAGGTCTTTTTCCTTGAATACAACAACACTGGCCCCTAGAGGCTAATCATACGAATTCTCTTCCATCTTGCTAATGAATTTTCAAATCGTGGCCCTTTATAGTGGCAGCATAGTTGTTGATTAACCTAATTCCAAAATGTAAAATTTAAATATTTTCATCTGTACCCTAAATCTCTCTCTATATTTTTGGTTCACTATATTAAAACTTCATTTACTATACCAGCTTTCAACAGTTTGACTTGAATAGTCAGTATGTGCTCGTATGGGAGGTCATTTTCTTCTCCCTTCCTTTTACCCTCAAAGTATACGTAGTTTGGGCTGTTTTTGAGGTGATTCACATTTTTCAGTTTGACAGTCAATTGCTGGATTTTACTGAAGAGCTCTTGAGCGTTTTGGTGTATTTATATTAGCAGCATGTTGCCATGGGCACCAAAGTTGAAAAGTCAAAACATATGGGACAGAGATGCTTGGGAAAATGTTCTAGTGGAGTCAGAACTCTTTTTTAAAAATGAAGCCGCATTTCATTTATTTTCCTGTTACACAACTGCTATATTAGAAGCAATGTTCTCTTTTCCCAAACTTATTTTTACCAGTCTTGTTCTGGCTGAATAATAGTATTAAGTTCTGTATCTCTTACTATACAGTTAGCATGATTGATTCTGACATTGATATACTTTTTAAATTTTTTGGCCTGAAAAGCTAATAAACTAGCTTTTCATTAGATCAGGTTAGAGCCCCTTGACATTTGCCTGCAGGGGAGATGACCACATACTGTGTGCATTGCTGGATGAAGGACCACAGTACTTAGTTTGACAGTGTAATAGGACAAAGCAATGGCATGTTTATAGTGCCAACCACATGTTGAGCAGGTACATGTATGGAGATCTGCATCCAACAGAGTGCATAAAAGGATACACATATTGACTGTGTCCAGCCCTATATCCACCTACTCTCTTTATCTCCCAATACTTCCTTTGTTTCTTTAAGTTTACAGTGAGTGTGTTGGCATTCCCATGATTCCATCACAGAACAATAAGGGCTACATCTGACAACAGGTGTGCCTGTTTTGCATGAATAAAGTCCCAGGATCAGCTTTGTGTCCCTTCAGCTAAGGAGTCACAAAGATCTCAGCCCGGGACCTTAGAAAACCATTGCTGGTCAGTAGAGCCAGTTGTGCCATAGACGCACCAAGGCATCATGTAAGGCAATTTCATATGCTCAACAGACCTCATGTAAGGAAAAATTATGTAACACAGCACACTCAACATCAACACTACAGTGTAGATCCAACTTTAATCAAATTCGTAATGGAGTTTAAAATGGTTTGGTCTCACATTTAGTCTTGCCTGCAATTGTAATGAGACTGTTATTGTTGTCCACAAGCCAGTAGAGCTTAGAAAAATATCTATGGACCAGGTCAGAATACTTAGACCCTGCCCTGTAGCCAAAGTATTTTGTGTATGCGCTGCTAGAATATAGTTTATGGTGTTCAATTTGGCAATCTTATAGTTTAATATAGTCTGTCCAAGTACAATGCATAATCTAAGCATATTTAGGTAGGGTTTTTAATTCTATGGGGCCTTCTAGCCAACTGTAGCCCTTCTTTCTGGTGTGTTTCCAGTCCTCTAGTGCAATTAAGCCCTGACTAATTTCAACAACAGATGGAAGAATGCTTGTATCACTGTATCGTCATTGCTATTCTTCTCCCTTGATTGCGAGAAGAGAAGTGCAGATAGTGGTAGCTTTTATAGTTGGCGCAGTGTCATCTGCTATGCATCTGAATGGATGGTCTGTGAGTGAGATTCTGAAAACTTTATGCGCTGCTGCTGCTACTGAACAGTGGAACCACACTACAAATTGCAAGCAAATGAATGTATTGGTCACCTCAGGGTTCATTCAGATCAAGAAACCTGCTAAAGGCAATTGTGAGGAGAAAGGTAGTCATGGGGGGGGGGGGCAGCATAGCCCTAACCCACCCACGCCCCTTTTCAGGAAACCTTTACATAGGAATCCACTTAAAGGATTCTTAGCTGTGGGAAGATGTGGAAAATGCATAGGTAGCAAATGGGAGTTCTGCTTAAACCAGTAGTACACAAGAAACCAAACTAGAAGAAAGAATAGGTGCTGCAAAGCTCAGAAAAAAGGTATGGTTGACAGAATGGATTAAAAAATAAAATAAAAACACCACATTTAGTCTGTAACATTCCTTTTGTGATTGGCACATTAGTGGCCCTTCTTGAATCACAAAAATATAAAAATCCTTTTGTACCTCAGTGTTAAATCTGCAGTGCTACAAAATGAGCATACTTTTATACCAGTAAAAATTCAGCTCCACACATTCATATAAGATCCACAGCAGCTTCAAAGTATTGACATTTGCCATTTTAAGAGAAAGGCTTTGGTTAGGGTTGCTAAATAAAGCAACTCAGAGTTTAAATGACATCCTGGAAAAACCCTCAAAGGCATCCTTAAAGTGTTTTTGAAATGTTGTCCTGGCCTATGCATTCTGCTTGCCAGAAACAAAAATCTGTACCGCTGTGAAATTATATAATAGTAGTGCTCTATCAATATTTTTGAATAAACAATCTAAGATGCTCAGGCACTGTAGACCAATTCTCAGTATCCCTTGACTACTGGCTATGCTTGTTTGAGCTGATGGGGGTTGTAGTCTTAAATGTCTGGAGGGCACCAGGTTATGGAAGACTAGAAAAAGAGATGGCTCTTCTAGTAAGCTTTTTCAAGTTTTCATGGAGGAGTGATCACCACAAGAAGCAGAAAATTCCAGGTCTGCTGCTGATGGTCATGGCATCTTGCAGAAATATAGCATATTAAAAGACATTGGACAGCTTGACTCCCTTATAATCAATGAGTAAAGGGCCTTGCCCCATGGAGCTTGGCTGCCTGAGACAAGGATTCCATCTTCTCTATCTAATGCTTAATTCTCTCCATTAATTATCATTATAGGTATACTGTATTCAGAGAATCTCAAGTTCTGTAGTTCACCAGCCCTACCCAAAACCACTAGCTTCTGCAGACCACATTGCTTTGGTCTGCTTTCAGCATAGCTGACAAAATAGAATGTATTTTCTGGAACCAACCAAATGTATCCACATAATTATAAGAAGCTGAGTTCGTGTTAACAGTCCTACTCCATTTTGTTTAACTTTCCAAAAAAGCAGATCATTATGGAAAATGGGGAGTGCCAAAGCATCTCACATCTTTGTCAGCATTTTAAATCTCTTGTAATTTAAAATTCTTTTTAACTAGCACTTCAAAAAATATAAACCAAAAAGAAGCATCTTATATTTAGCTAAAACCAGCCAGTTAAGTATAGTTTTCTGATTCAGAACATATTTTAGAGTAAGAGTGCTAAAAATAGCCTGTTGTGAATTACAACAATTTGCAAAAGCTGGTTTATCCATAGAGTTTAGCAAAAAAAGAAGACTATGAGTGTGCAGGGGAGAGGCATTAACAGCCACAGAGTCCTTAGCCTCTAAGTATGATTAAAAGCTAAAAAGCAACCAGTTATTTTTGTAATCACCAAGTATAGTCTTAGTTTTGAGCAACATTCATTGTAATGCTAATGAAAAACTTTAATGTGCTTGAAGGATATCCTGCCTTCTGTTGCATTATTAATACAGCCAAACCACTGGAAAACTAAGTGCAAATGCCAATCCACTTAGTGCTATCGTTCAGCTAAACAGAACTTTCCATTTTAAACTATAGCATGTGTAGAATGGCAATGAAATATACATGTACTTTGCAATAAGTTGTGCCAGTCTCTGAGGAGACAGAGTACAATCAACATGTCCTTCACATTTAAGATTCTCTCACTTTTGTATTTTCATTTTTTTTTAAAGGGGGAATTATTGATGAAAGCATCAGTGTTCACACTTTTCAGTGTTTGCAGTTGTATGGTCCATATTTTTACTCTTGATTGTTGGATAAAATTGTTATCATTATATTGCTACTATTTAATACTGATGTTTAGATTTCTATCAATTTGAAAGTGAAACACAGCCCCCTAAAAATAATGTAGCGACTTCTTCATACTTGGAAGATTTCCTAAGTACACAGAAGTCTAATGGTATTGAATTAAAAGAAAAAGAAATTAAAACTCATATGCAAGTAGTTGGACCAAACCTATGGAATATTGAGAGAATTTACTATTAAAAATTGAAGGTGCCCATTTGGTGGGCAGTTGACTACAGGTTGGCCTGTTTGAGTCATTAACAGCTTATTATTGTGGTTGGTGGGATGAGTGCCATATTTATAAAAATGCTTCCTTTTCCTGAATTATACATGGATGTTTCAGGAAGAAGAGACAAAAAGACATCTTTTCCATTTCATGTTTTCCAGCACCCTGGCATCCATCCCCAAAGTTGATCTCTTAGTGTTACATAGCATTGCAAGGGAAGGCTGCAAGCAAGGGAGGGCTGCAGGAAAGCTTTTTCCCATTTCTTTGGCCCCCACCCAACCTGTGATTGCAGATTAGTTTTGCAACATTTCTGTTCTGGACTGGGGAGCCTGAACATGAACATGTTTGTTAGGGACTGTAGGATGCATTGTAACATTTTCTTGGAGAACCTCACTAGTTTCAGTTATCAGAGTTCCATTACAATCATATGATCCAGAAACAGGATCCAAGATGGTGCTTTGCAGATGAAGGGACAGGAGTCACCAGCGGTAAGATAGTGTGTCTCTCTCCCTCCTGAGTAGTATTCCTGGGTGTGCTTACTTTTTTCTTCCACATGAATGAGTGGTTGTCCATTATCACTTCTGTAAAACTTGCCTTCCACTCCTGACAAATAACTGGCAGGATTCCGCAGAGAGTGGAGAAATGTACAAGTTATTTCTGTGTATAGAACCCAAAGAGAAGTTCTGCCCCCACCAGGGCTGCTTGTGCCATATCCTGTCTTAACAATGGACACTTTTTTGCTATGTATGTTTTTAGAAACATCTTGACAGGAGAGGGCAGGATAAGGATTTCTGTGAATGCAGATTTGTTACAGGATATGGAAAGAATAAAGCATTATTTTCAAAAGTCAGTAATAGTGTAGGTCTGTTGGTCTTCATGGCAGTTCAGTGGTAATATGCATGTGTCAAACAGACAATACCTACTTTTATTTTTTGGAAAAAGCAATGCCAAAGCTTGGGTCTATCTGGAAACTACCTCCTGATGCAGATATCCTCGCATTAATCTCTGGCATGTGGGAACTTACTCTTTCCTTATTCAGTAGGAAATGCATGCTGGACCTGTTTAAGCATATTTTCATCTTTTATATTTCAAAGTTTAAGTCTTGGCATTGAAAATAGATACTGGAACAGAGTTCTAGCATTATAAAATCCTGGCAGTGCCGGAAGTGCACTACAAGGCACAGAATAAAAATGCTAGAACAGAACTTACCAGCTGTTCTGGAATTTCAAGAATCCAAGCTTGCCTTCTTTTGGAGCCTCTGAAAACCACAGTTGGACAGGTACAAAAATGAACAAATGTATCTTTCTGTTAAGCACAGATTATGCTGATGTCATTTATCAAGAAGCCAATATGTTGTATTGCATGGTTGGCATCTGCAAATAGTTTGAGAAGCATAAGTATGTGGTTTTGAGTTCAGCTTTTCTCCTTATGAAGTATATCAGGATAGCTTGAGAAGCCCTTTCCGGCCCCAGTCTTTTGTCATCACTTTCATTAATTGCTTAAAACTAAACATATGGATAGTTATCAATTACCCAGCAAGTAACAAGGTTCTAAGTGTACGTAGCACCCTTAGCTAGCTGTATAAGTAAGAAATTTTTGACATATGGAAGCATTCAAACATGCTGTCTCTCACTTGCATTCTGGTTATATTTGCCATACCCAACTGGAATTTGAAAAGGAGCAAATACATTTTGACTCCTCCCTAAAATGATATGCAAGAGAGCTCTCATTAAAACAAGCAACAGCTCTTTCTGGATACCCAGTGTGCATTAATGAGGATCTTCTCTCAGGGAACATTCAGCCCTCCTGGGTCCTAGGTGTTGAGAAATACATATTCCAACTGCTTCAAGATTGTATTTTCTCACTGCTTTGCTTTCCCCTTCAAGCATTCCACACATTTATACAATGAGGGAGTCTTAGCTAGAGGGAGGCTGTAACATACTGACAAAACTGTCTAACTGCTCCCTATTCCTTGGCGTCTTCTCCTTGGAGAAGTAATATGGATGTTGTAATGTAGAGGTAACACATGGGAAAGTGTCTGGAACAGAGACTCCACTGGCCTGTCTAGCACACAGGCTGGTTGTTCCTCACTGTTCTTCTAGAACACAAGAGGCTAAACATACAATCCATATGAAAAAGTACAAGAGTGTTATTGGAGCTAATTTTATTTTTTATGCTTTGAAATCTGTTGCAACCTTCAACAACAACAAGTTTGTGTAGTTATTCCTGTAACAATGAAATGTACCTTTTTATTTACTTGAGAATTTGAGGCATGTTGCTTAGCGAAAGTATATAGAAACAAGAGTGGGTAGTGGCAGAACAGTGTCTAATCCATTGAATGGAAACTTTGCTGTTGTGCACGATCATCTTCAGTTTCAGTGTTTGAGCACCGTAAGAGTTCCAGGAACTAATTATTCAGCACTGCCTGGTGACATGGAAATATATTAAATATACATAGATGGCTACCCATGAATGTGTTCTTTGTGCTAAAGAAGCGGAATACTTTATTTTTGTGAGAAGTATACAGGTTTTGTACTGGCAAAGTAATACATAAAAGCAAGTAACAAAAGAGCCTAATACTTCCATGATGCAAAACAAAGCACCCAGTATGTCCAAAGATGAGGCTTCTCGTACTTTAATTTGACTTTATTCAAATGTATTTCAAACTTGAATTTTACCATATGTATATTATGATGAGATGTAAATGAAATAGCTAGATATTAACCCTTGGTAATCTGATTCATCATCCTACAAGGTATCCTAAGGGGTTGGCTCCCCTGATGACTTGCTCCCCTGATGTCTCTTCTGGTAGCTGCTTAATTCATATTTCTGCTTCTCTTGCTGTTAACCTTTTCATGCACAGGGCAATTTCAGATGTTGCAGAAGCTGCCAGAAAGCACTTCCAGTTGGCAGTATAAATCCTGGTAATCTGAGAGAAATCAATCACCTGTAAGAATCTCCATTCCAAAAGGCATCAGCACACGTGCATCTGTGATCCAATGAACTTAGGCACTTAGCCACTACAACCTATAACCAGCTACTGCAATGTGCTTTGCATGGGGCTGTCTTTGATGTATTTCAGGATCTATAATGTCCAGAATACAACAGTGCAAATATTACTTATTTATTTAAAATATTAGCATGTCAGCAATTGTGTCATAGCACCTCTGGGCGGCTCGCAACAGAATTAACAGGGACTTGTGATGAGGACCATTTATCATTTATGTACAAGCAACTTTACTGGTTACCACGTGGTTTTCAGGCCCAATTCAGAAGTGCTGGTATTAACCTATAAAGCTTTTATTGGCCTTGGTCCAGGGAACCTGAAGGTTTATCTGTCTATCCCCTTAGGAATCTGCCTTGATGCTAAAGTGTTTTGCTCTAGATTTCCCCTCTTCTGAAGTGAGACTGGTTGTTAGAGGGATAGGACATTTTTAGCAGTTATACTGTGGAATTTGAAAGGCAATCACTCCTTTTAAAGATGAGCTCAGGTTTTTAAGAAAGTATTTTACTAAATGTTTGTTTGTTTGTGATGTACTGCTGTCTGGATATCTTGCTACCTTTATAGTCTGTGTGTGGTGGATTAGATCGACAGTAACTGATTTTGTTCTCAGGTAATTCTTTTGTAGTATTAACTGTCACATTGTCACATTAGGTTTTATTGTTATCTGGAAAGCCTATGTAAGACAGCAAAGTAGCACAACATTTTAGAAATAAAACCTCAGCATTCTAGAATGCTGATTTAGTCAAACATAATAGAGAATGTGAGAACCGAAAGAGAAGGACAAACTCTTAGAACCACTGGCTATTATCTTCGATAGATCTTGGAAAACTGGAGAAGTGCCAGACAACTGGAGAAGGGCTAATGTTGTCCCTATCTTCAAAAAAGGGGGAAAAAGATGAACCTGGGAACTACAGACCAGTTAGCAGCATCAATCCCTGGAAAAAATCTGGAGAAAATTATTTAAAAACCAGTCTGCAAACACCTTGAAGAAAATGCAATGATTATTAAAAGCCAGCATGGATTTATCAAAAATAAATACTGTCAGACTAATTTCATCTCATCTTTTGACTGGGTTACTTCTCAAACGGACAGAGGGAGCGCTGTGGATATAATCTTGCTCGACTTTAGCAAAACTTTTGACATAGTGTCCCACAACATTTTTATAAGCAAATTAACAAAAAGTGGACCAAATAGAAAAACTGTTAGGTAGATCCAAATTGGCTGCTAAATCAGACACAACAAATGCCCATCAATGTCACCTTCTCAGACTGGAGAGAGGTAACTGGTAGGATGCCGCAGAGTTGAGTCCTAGGGCCAGTGCTCGGCAACATTTTTATTAACAATTTAGATGAAGTACAAGGAAATATAATCAAATTTTCAGACAACACAAAATTGGGTAGAATAGCAAACACCCTAGAAGACAGAATAAAGATTCAGGGTGATCTTGATAAACTTGAACCCTGGGCTGAAAGCAACAGTATGAGGTTCAATAGGGACAAGTGCCAAGTCCTCCAGCTAGGAAAAAGAAACCAAATGCATTACTGCAAGATGGGAAATATATGGCTCAGCAGAACTGAAAAAGAAAAAGACCTTGGAGCTTTTGTAGACATCAAGCTAAGTATGAGCCAATAATGCAGTATAGCCACAAAAAGGGCAAATGCTATTTTGGGGTGCATTAGTAGAAGTATTACTCCCAAAACATGAAAAGTCCTAGTTCCCCTATACTCCTCACTAGTCAGATCTTACCTGGAATACTGTGTGCAGTCCTGGGCACCAAGATTTAAGAAAGATGCAGAAAAATTAGAAAGGGTCCGGAGGAGTGCAACAAAAATTATCTGAGGTTTGGAAACACTGCCCTATGAACAGAGACTGGGAGAACTGGACATGTTCAGTGTTGAGAAGAGAAGACCAAGGGTGGACATAATAATCACTCTATAAGTATTTCAAAGGCTGTCACATAGAGAAAGATCAAGATCTCTTCTCACTGATACTAGAATGTAGGACACAGAATAATCAACTCAAGTTGTGACAACCCAGATTCAGGTCAGATATTAGGAAAAGCTTCCTCACTGTCTGATCAATTTCAACAGTGCATCCAATTGCCTAGAGAGGTTGTGAGTTTTCCCACACTAGACAGAGTCAAGACAGAAATGAACAGTCATCTGAGTGGGATGGTGTAAATTGGTGTCCCACAACAGTAGGAGGTTGGACCTGATGACCTCCTTGGCCCCTTCCACTCTACTATTCTACGATTCTATGAAACTTCTGTGCTTCTTCAGAAGATACACAGCCCTTACTTGTTGGAGTGGGTCTAAGACCCATGCACCTCTAGACCTTTGCCTCACAGTACAGAAAATATATGGCTGAATCAGGTGAGACTGCATCTTTCTGAACCCAGGTTTTCCATTACCCCTACTGAAAGCAGGGCCAATAGGGCATATGGGCATATGGTACAACTACGTTGAAGCTAGTAAGTCTGGGTCTGGTCATAACTAGATGGCAGCACCTAAATCTGGCTCCACCCTCTTTCCCTCACTACTAATCATTTTGTTGTTTCTTGGCGTTCTTGTAGTCTTTCTCCCATTTTAATTTCTCTTAAGCCTTAGTTACGAGTGCTAGCAGTAAGAGCTTTAAGTTAACGTGCTGGTATTTTGGCCCTATCCCTTTTGCCTTCAGCCTGACCCACCTCTAGAATGTGGCCCCTGAGGGCCTCTCTGGAATAAAATTTGGCTTTCAGGCCAAAAGAAGTTCAGCAGCTGTAACATAAATAACTAGTGATTTCAGATTGTAAAGGAAAGTTCTTCTCCATATGAGACTGCCTTCTTGGTTGTGCCATCTTGACTGTGGAATATCCTCCCCATGGAGATTACCTGAAGCCAACATGCAGTTGCTCAGCATTAACTAAAAGCTTTAATTTTTATTTAGTTGATTTTGTGTGTTCTGTCTTGCTCATAATGGATCACTGAGTCAGGAAGATGGTACATTCAGGTGTGGTATCTCTGCTTCAGGTACTGTCTTCTGCATCTAGTGAAAGGTGGGTATGAAGCGCACCCACCCACGTGCAACCCAAGACCTGTCCCTGATCTTGCAGCACATGAAGGTTGTGGGTGTGAGCATTGGCTTTATAGGTCTTAGAATTGGCCATATAGGTCATAGAAGGTCCCTAATTTGGGAAACAGAATTGCAGAATGGTAGCATAGTAAAAACAAAGACATTGAAACACTCTCTACAGATTCGCTACCTGGTTTAACTGCAGTTAACCACATTGTTGGCATTCTGCATAGTCACTGGTATGCAGAGAAAGCTTGCCAGGAATCCAAAAGTTTATAGTGTGGTGGAGGAAAATGGTACTTTTTTGACACTGGAATTAAATAATAGGCTTCAAGCATAGCTATTTCGGACTTGCTAGTGCCATGTCAGTATAATTTAGTATAAGTATACAATATGAGACTGGCGAATATAGATTTCATTCCTTCCCTTTATCAAATCAGTTTCTTTTATAGCCTCCATTTAACAAAAACATAATGCTGACCTTAGACTTGATATATTACGAAATAAATGTTATAATTCCTGGAAGTCTTTAGGTTAAACCAGTTTATTTTTCTAATCTCTGAGTGTGTTTTGAGGACTAGTCTATAATGACCCTTTCTTCCTGCATTGGTTTATTAAATAATGCAGTTTTTCATCTGTTTTTGTTTGCTTTTTCATTCATAGTATTCTTATTCTATATAATGTTAAGCATGTTCTAAGAAGTATGTGCTGCTGAGTTGGTCAGGAACAGTTAGCAGTAATATCTGGGGAATTTAGAGTGCTGGAATGAAGGGCAACAGGATAATGTATGCTGCCTTCAGGAAAGATGACAACAAGCTGGCTGAAGGAGTTCAGTAGAGCTGTAAGGGAAAATAGAAATCTATTAGGGATATCACCCATAGCTATGTGAGATTTTCAGTTCTTTCTTTAGGAGGCTATGTTCCACATATTTCATTTTATATTTGTTGAGTCCTAACTGTTCCTGCTTTATGACATGAGAAGTAGAAAACTACATCCCTTGGAGAACTCCATCTCCCATGTTTCAATGTATTTTGTACCTGTAGAGAGGGGAAAGCTGGGAATTTTAATCCATATTGAGTTTGGTGCGAATCAGATAATTCAAAGAACTTTCAAAGCTCATGTCTTTGAGGTGGCCTTTGCAGAGCTCCCAAATGTGTATCTGAGCCTGGTTTGAAACAATTTACAAGTAGCTAGATTTCACATAGCCCCATAGGCATCTATCAGACTCATCTGTATAACCTAGTGAGGGTGGATATGTTGAATAACTAGTGGGGTTGGAAAGGAAACCAGAGTGAGAGCTGGATCAATGCTAGCACAGTTTTTTACCTGATGAATGCAATTATTCCAGAGTAGGAATACCCTACAGAGAAGCATTGGAGGTATAGGATATGATTAATTTCAAATTAAAAAGGCTGAGGGCAATGATGAGCTTTTAAAATTCTCTACTTTGGCTGAAATAAAAAATGGTGAATTTAGATACAAAGGAATCTCTGACAGCACAGTGTAATAAACAAACCAACTATTAAAATTACAAATTTTCTCATTAGATGCTTGTAAATTAGAATGACTAAATACTTCTTAGGAATACTTGAGTAATAATTCAGCAATGGTGGGTAAAGAACATGATTCCTGAAGTGCTTTCATACTGCTTCTCTTGCTTCCCAGTACGAAAGAGTAAAGGAAATTAAATGTTCTGTTTTCTGGGACTATTAACCAATCATGTAAAATCATTTAGACCAGAATTAATAAGTAAACACAATTTCTCTAACAGTACTTGTTAATTAAGCACTATGTGATGTGAATGAATGTGAATACAGATAATACATCTGATAATATATCGGCAAGTTCCTTTGCAAACATAACATTCACACATTTTCTTGAAAAATATGAAGTTAGTTGGATGCGCAGTATCTTAACTGAAGTTCCACTATATCTGCATATATAATTCTAGTTGAATATTTGCATCAGAAATATTGCATAAATATTGTATGTGAGTGGTTGTGCAAAGCTTGAGAATCTGAACTGTCTGGTTGCTTCCAGAGTTGTGCAAAGCAAAGCCCCATAAACTTCCTGCAGGTAGAAGGGGGTAATTTTCACCAGTTATCCCTTCCAGATGCAGTGCCTCGAAATTCTGGCAGCTGCTGTAGGAGGGAAGAAATTGGCAGAAATTTCCTTTGGCCTGCATGAGTATCTGTTGGATTGCATTAAGATCGCTGAATGGAAGGAACTCTTCTGTTTATAGAACAGCAGATCCATAACAAAATTTCTGAGAGCAGTTGGGGATTCCTGTCAAAATAGTCACTTTTTAAAAACTTGAAATATTATTCCAGCTTTCTAAAACTAACTGTCTTCCCTTATCACAAACACATTTCAATCTCTGTTCTTCTCTTAATACAGAAACAACTTTTTCTCTTGTGATCTTAACAGTTCAGTTGAACAGGTGGAAAAGTGCTAACATTAGTTTTAAGATACTCTGTAAATACCATCTTCAAAACAAGTGCATGTGAGTACAAGACAGGAAGAGACAAGTAATTGCAAGAGGTTCAAATACAGTGGTAGTTTTGAGTATATTCTTAGGAAATTAGATAATTTGGAATTCAAAATGTGAAAGAAGGCATTTCTAAATTATTTTTTATAGGACTAGAGGCTTTTGTCTATACTTACATGAACAGTAATTCCATTTCCATTTCTTGGTTGATGTGAATAAGAAAACCTGATTATTAATGTTATATGGGTCTTATTATGACAAGCTGTAATGGTTGCAGAACAGAACTTCTCATTTATCTCACTCCTGTGTAGGAGTTGCTATTTCTCTTCTGAGCACTTTCAGCAACACTAGAATAACACAAAGTAGAATGCTAGGCTAGACACTAATATCATCCATTACATATAACACACAGAAATGACTTTGCCATCTCCCAGAACAGTTTTGAACTTCAGTTGGAAGACAGCAATGTGAAAACGACCAAGATATAGCAATGTTCTAGTCCTGTTCAGGCATTTGTCTAAACAAGTGGGCTGAAACTGTGTAGAGAGACTTGGTTGTGCCCCCAGCACCCCCAGCTTCTGCCCCCTCAGCCCCAAACTTTGATGTATCAAGTGGCAAAATCTGAATGGGTGTTCAACTCACAACTGTTAGGTCTCCAGTGCTGCACAAAGTTCTCAGGAGAGCCAGTGTGGTGTGGTGGTTGGAGTGTTGGACTGAGCACTTGGGCAATATGGGTTCTAGTGCTTGTTCAGTTGTAAAGCTCACTGGGTGACTTTGTACCAGTCACTTCCTCTCAGCCTAACCTCCCTCACAGGGTTGCAGCTGTTATGAGGATAACATGGAGTGGAGGAGGACTAAGTAAGTCACCTTGGGTTCCTTGGAAGACGGACAAAGTTGAGATACAAATGCAGTGTGGTGGTGGTGATGCTCAGGCACAAGCATTTCAAAGATTGAGTCAAACTCCTCTTCAGACCGGGCTGCTCAGCATGGCAAGAACAGAAACAAGGAAGGCAGCGACTGTTGCATTACAGACATTTTGCTGTTTGGGCTAATCAGCTTTCCAACTGATGTTTAATAGAGTTTACATATAGATATCCTTAGGTATCAATTTACTTAAAATAGGTTGATTTTTTATCAGTATTAGACAATGGTTTAGAAAGTATAGTTTAACCATTTTGTCATATTTGCAATCTCAGTATAGCATCTACTCAGTATTTACTAGAAATTATTTAAATTGATGGATCATGCTCTTTAAAAGATTATCAAAAATTTTAGAACAAAGTGGCAGAATTGTGAGCTAGGCAACTAGCTGCTTCTGTGTTAAGATAGAAGGTAGGGAGAAAGTATCTTGCCTTTCAGACATGTCAAATCCTACAAGGGATGAGATTTAGCCTGCTGTATATTTTCTTTGCATTAGTTTTCTCAGCTCTTAATTGCCTTATTTTAACACAACCACAGATATTAAACTTTCTATATCTTCTCTATTTTTATACCCTAAAAGGCTTTTAAAGCTATTTAGCCATTGCTTGCTTCATTTGGACTGATTCCTGTGGGATTACTCTTTGAGCCTTCCCACTGCATTGACAAATTGGAAAATAGTCTCCCAGAATGGAGAGGTTACCAAAAAAGGGTGTGTGTTAAGTAGGGGAGTAAATTTAGCACATGTACATTTTATTAAATTTATGACTTAAAAATATTCAGTTAAGTATTTCACAGGACAGCCAACTGACCCTCCTCTTGCGTGTGCTGATGGATTTTAGAATGCTTGCCAAATACTTTTAGAATTGCATCTTTCAGGATTGCTTCTTATGAACTCAAAGCAAACATTGCCTCTTACAAACTTGAAAAATGGCTTTTTACTTATACTTTCTTTAGCATTTCATCCTTTCATTCTTGTTTCTTGAATGGACAAAACATTTTCTACTCAAATTTTAAAAGTGACACATTTTTATCTGTTTTATTTCTTTAGTGGGGACTGCGTTACTACCCTGTATAATATCTGGTATTATTTAAAATCCAACTTTATTTAATAATCCAAATAGTTTTCAGATTAATACTTAAAATGGTTTTGAAGCTTTAGTATTTACATTAAAAACATAGGATTTTAGGCTGTACAGAAAATAAATATTAAAAGAAAAATGTAGTAAAGAGTTTGTATTCATAATATGGTCCTCCTGGCTCCTCCCTTTTTTCTTGTTTTAGAGTGAAAAGCAAGCCTTTATAATGACGAGAGGTCATTGAGGCCCCATCGGTGTGGGTGTTCAAGGATAGGCTGGACGTCCACATGGTGGGCATGTCGTGAGCGGAGCCGCCTGGTGCCAGAGGTCAGACTAGATGGCCCGGGAGGCCCCTTCTGACTCGCTCTGTTTTCTATGTTTCTATAATAGAGATGTGATCATTTCCCCTCTTGGAATTTTAAGTATATTAAATATATTTGCTCCAATATTTCAGCCTCTGAATATCAACACAGTTTGGATTTGATTGAAGCATTTGTAAAATTGCACTACAGAGTGACAGTGTTGTCATCCAGATCTGCTTATAAGTTGACAGTCTAAATTTATGATTCTTTAAAGTTTGCTTTCTTCATTGTAGTTTGTAGTTTCAAACTGTTTTCAGATGTGCTAAAATACTTTCCTGTGGCCTACATGGGGCTGCTGAAAATTGATGTATCTCGAAGTCAAACCTGGTAACTAGGGGATTCATGCATGTCTATATGCTTATCATTTGTGTTGCTTTTCTCATTCCACTTGTTAGCATGCCTGGCATAGTGTGTGTGTGTGTGTGTGTGTGTGTGTGTGTGTGTGTGTGTGAGAGAGAGAGAGAGAGAGAGAGAGAGAGAGAGAGAGAGAGAGAGAGAGAGGGAGAGAGAGAGAGAGAGAATGGAGCATCTACAGAGAGCCATGGGGGTTAACTATGCAACCATCTGGAGGATACCAGGTGAGAGAAGGCTAATCGAAAGTGCTGCCACTTCAGAATCTGAAACTGCTTTTTCCTATTAAGTTGGCCTAACCTGCTGTTGACTACTCTGTCAGAGGATTCCAACAGTTGTCTTTTCATCTCTATCATATTTGTCTATGAGAATCCTATAAGTTCACATGGGGGGAACAGCATCCTCCCATTTCTGTCCTGAGCAATTGGTCTTAAGAGATATACTACCTATGATAGTAGAACCATTTAGTGTCAGAAGCAGAATATATATGCATCATGATTATTAGCCAATGATAACCTTATGTCTAATCTCCTTTTAAAGCAGAGTAAGGTGGAAGTCGTTTCTGTGTTTTTATGCATATGGATACCAAGACTAACTGGCACAGCTGCTGCTGCTGTATCATATGTACATTGGGTTTATGTATAAAAAATTGAATAGGGTAACAAAGGCTGTAATTTTAATGTAGCTTTCTGTTAACTGAAATATTTTAAATGAAGCTTTTATTGTGTGTATTGTGCTTAGATTTGAACAGCCTGCTAACTAGCCTAGACATGTTTGCACACAGCAGTGTCTTCTCATTTAAATTCAATCATAGTCACAAAACAAGCCTGGCTTAGACTAGCTGAGGATATAAACTTCATTTTCATCTCATTAGGCCACCTGGAAGCAGCAATCAGTGAGTAGTCCTGACGTCAATGGTCTCTCTGCTTCATTAAAATGTTAATTTCATGGCTTTAATTCCTTTTGTAGAATGTGCTGCTGTGGGACACTCTCTGCGGATCCCCCCATCAGCACTAGACAAATCTCCATGCCGTATTTCTTTTTTATTGCTGTAGGGTTTTTTCTGCTTTCTTTTTTAGTGTTCTAAGAGGACATTGAGGACATTAGACAAATGTAAATATTTCTTGAAACGGGGAGCGCTTTTAAGAGCTTGTGAAGTTTATGAATTAATCATGTTATAACTTTGCAGACAATGTTGTCCTTTCAGTATTTTGAAGTGATTGCATGAGGAGACAAAGTGGATAAGCATTTTATCTAACAATAGATCACTGAAATAGAATGCTATAAATACATCCAACACAAACTATTTTTATACCAAGAGGCCTCCATGATGTTTCATTAATACCTTTATGTTACTAGAATAGGTTATTTATTCAAATTTTGTGTTGGAATTCTCTGTAAAGCCAACAATCCAATCTTTGCAATCACTATGCTTCACTGTTATTAAAGGCAAAGATAAAAGGTGTGTTAGTTTACAAGACTATAGCCTGTATTTATACTCATTTCGGGTGCATTCATATGGGTTACACCCTCAGTAATTTTAAGTCCCTGAACATGGAGGCTTATGATCATCCTTTGCAGAGGAGGACAAGCAAGCAGTAGAGTTGATCTTACCCTGCCCTGCATTTTCACTAGATGGGCTTTTATTGTTTGTCTAGCTGGGGAAAAGGGGGAAAAGGCTGGGGAGGCTGGTATACTGGCCCCTCCAGTTTCCTTCCTTCCCTACCCATTGAAGTCCCCCCCATTCACTTTCTTAACCTAGGAGTGCAGCTGAGATGGTTCTTTCCATGTCACCTACAAGGGGATGATTCTCCAGAGTGGTTTCTCTAATCTTAGAATCTTAGAGCTTATTCTGTTGTCTAGAGGCCATAGAATTGCTCACTTAAGTAGCTGATGTATCATTGTATAATTTAATTTTAAAATTAATTAAATTAAAAAGTTAATTAAAAAATTAAAAATGTTTGCTCTGCTCGCTTGGGCCACAGCAGAAGCCCAAGATGACATCGCACCACCTGCCAAAAGGGAGAACACGATACGAGGGCGAGCCATGAGGGTGCGCTCACTTCAGTCAAGGCCTTTCCTGCTCCTCGCCACCGCCCCGCTTCCAAGCCAGAGGAAGGTCCCCTCTCAGGCGGTTGCCTGGCTCCAGGAGGGGGAGGGGGAGGCCAGAGAGGCGAGTGCAGAGTGGCTCCCCCAGCCATGAGAGGGCCGCAAGAAGGAAGGTAAGGACTGCTTTTGGGACAGGGCCGTGGCTGTCTGAGCGGGGCGCCTCTCCCTTCCGCAAGGGGGAAGAAGCGTGGCTGCCGCTCGATGATGGCAGTGGCTTGCCCATAGAAGGCCACTGCTCCTGCACCTCCATCATCAAGTGGCTGCCCCGGGCTCGGCAAGGTAGCCACGGCTCACATAATTAAAAATAGATTTTACAAGTTAGATTTTTCTTACCTTCAATCCTTTAGTGTCTTCGTCTCTCTCGCTCTCTTGCACCCTGCTTTCTTCTGTACATGCATGCAATTGTGGTGGGGGGGGGGGGGGAGAGCCGGCACATGTGCAGTTGAGCTCTTGCAATTTGGCACGTGCACCAGATCTCAGTGACAGAGAACGCCTGCACCAGATCAGAGCTTTTGGACTCGGTCGGAGATGGTTTTCTCTGAGCGAGACCAAAAGATGTGAGGCGGGCCAGATAAACGAGCATGGTGGGCCGTATCCAGCCCATGGGCTGAAGTTTGAGGACCCATGGTATATATAGATAGTTCAACTGTAAAGACAAGACACAGATATGAGTAGTTCTAGCCTACTTGCCTTCAACATCCTAGAAGTCTCTACATCTGTCTATTTTAGGAGCGAAACATTATTAGCATTAAGGAAATGACAGCTTTTCCCATGGCTCTTGGGGTGCAATAGAATGCAGTAAAGACAGTTCATGGTTGCCAATGATCCCAGGACATGAAGCATTGTTGTCCCATAGTGCCGAAGCATGTCAGTGGTTCCTTGTATATATACTGGATGCACAGGCCCTTTTCCTATTCACTATTGGATAGTGAAGTGAGGACAAAATATGCCTTCAATAGAGGAGCTCTATTCAATAAAACAAATGTGGCATGCATACACATGCACACCACCAGCAGGACTGCACTCTTTGTGACCAAAATAGCACAGCAGTGTTTGACAGCTTGGGGAAAGTTCCTCTCATAAAGATTTTAAATACCAATGAAGATTCATCAGACCCATGACAAACGATGTCTAGTTAATGAAGGTAATAAATAGTTCAGCCTAACCAAATCATTTTCTAGAAAATGACTGAAAAAAGGTTCAGTAAATTCATTTGCTTTCTCATTACTGTTCCCTATCGTGATGGTCATGAAGTGTGACAGCTCCATCAAGTTGCTGATATATAGATAGTATAATCAGCCCTATAACATACTTTTCAAATCTGGAGTGTCTAGTTTTTATTTTATTTATGTATTATGCAATCTAGTTATTGCATCCTTCTGCTATTTGATGTATCACGTAAAAGAACTATTTTCACATATCTGTATGGCATCTGAAAATAGGAAGTAGAAGAAATAATGGAACACGCTGAACATTTATTGGTTGAAGGACTACTGTAGAGCAAATATAGCTATCTTAATGACTATGGTAAAGCTAGAATTCTAAAGATAGCCTCTACATCAGATGATGCCAGATTATTAAATGAAAAGTTAAATAATAGTGAAAGCTCAGGATGAAGTCAGTGAAGGTGGAATATGGTTCTGTATCAAGCTGAACAAAGTAGTACTTGAAAACTGAAAGTGGGACATCCATTTCTGTCCTACCCTGCAACTGCCTGCTCTTGATGACGGATTTAATGTCATCAGGTGGGAAAGGAAGATATCCATCTGACATCAGGTGAGGTCTCCATCTGACAGCAGAGCACAGCTTAAAATATTTTATAGAGTTTTCATAGACTTATACACTGATTATAAACTTTATATTAGTTTAATATTGGGTATAGGCCAGCACATCAGTAAAGGAAAACATACAGCCACTTTACCATAACTTGAGATAAACTTGGAACACAGTTCACTTTAAAATGGAAAAAGTGCAAGGGTTTGCTCTTTATTTCAAATAAGTGTGTATTTTCTTTTGCATATTATCATATCCCATCCCTACTTTGTCCATGCTGAGAGATTGAGAACATTCTCGGGAGTGAGTCTGGTTGTTTATTTTTAATTAAATACCTACACTGAAGTATTATATAAATTCTGATCTGTTAATTGGATGAATGAAAGAATGATACATTCATTACCAAGGGGAAAAAAGAGGTGAAACTAAAACTGTCTGCCAAAACAATTCAGCTTTCAGTGCATGCTTAAAAGCAAACAACATTTTAAGCAAACCATTCTTTGGCTACCATGAGGGAAAAGGTATTTTTTTTGCATCCCGACCAACTGAACTTCAATGTGCTTTTGAGGCTGTTGCCGTTTCCCCTTTGATGGTTGTTTTTGAGCAGATTCATGTGGGAAAAAGTGGTTCCTGAACTGCATTATTCCCAGACAGCTTACAGCACATCCTGATTTTCAGTGCATCCTACATTTAGTTAAAAGTGGCAAAATAGGGTTAAAAACATTCCTTTATCCACAGGGAAATAAGATAGATTGGTATTTAACAAAAATACTGGCTTGCACTGGATTGTAAGATAATTTAAGGAGGTTTGCAAAAGAAAAGCTTTCTGTATGCAATCCCACATAGTTCGGGAGACACCATGTCTCCAGACTCCTATGGTTTTCAGGCATTGCTGATGGCTGCAGAGTAAAGGAGGAGTCTGGAAACTTTACTTCTATTAACTTCTTTAAAGGTTCCTTTTCCTGTTTACACACACAGACCTGTAACTTTACATAGCTGGTTACAGCATGCTGGGAGTTGTAGGTCTTTGTTTCTGCCTCAACATCCATAGGATGGCACTTGCACACCCCAGGTAATTTTTCTTAGCATCTCAGACGCTAAGTATACAACAAACACAGACTAGACAGGCCCTAGCATTCCTACATTTTATAACAGTGCTTTCAGTTCTCCCAGCTAATTGATTTGCTATTAAAGACTTAGTATTATGTTTCCATGAAAATTACAAAGGCTCAGCTTCCTTTATTAAAGGGCCAAGTCCTTTCTCACCAAATGTTCTGTGTAGCATAGATACTCTTCGTAATTCTTTTTCTAAGGTAATTTTGACTTCAGAAATTCTCCGTGCATGAACTAAGTTCACCTCTCTCACCTGCCATGAACGTTTTAGATTACCTGTTCTCTGTTAACAAAGGTCAGTATCACTCTGTTAACAGGGGCAAAAAAGATCTGTAAAGTACATGAGAGAGCAGTCAGCCATTATCTAGACAACAGGTTTGTGAAACTGACTTCACTATTAGCAAAATTATTTTGCCACAAGCAAGCCTCATATAAACAGCAGTGAAGTCATGCAGTGTAGTCCTATGCATCAGAGGTGCCGCTGATTTCAGTGGGAATTACTCCAAGGTAAATGTGTGCAGAATTGCAATTTCAGTCACCTGAGTAGTCTCTTTCCTGTATCTAACAATCAGGAGTTTCACAATAGTTTACGACTACATGCAACACACACACACAAAATAAGTATATGTATATAAATTTCATATTATATCCATGTATTTTGGATTGTGTATGCAACATTAGAACTTAACTTAAAAACGTAACATTTTTTCAGTTATTAATTAATCTGCAGGCTGCCTTTTTACCACAACCTGAGTAAAGATTGGGGCAGATGAAATAGTTTTGCAGATGACATTGAGTATATAGCCTTTTAGTTGATGCTTCCTGGTCAGTTCTGTGTTATCTTTTAGGGGAAGGAGAGAATGTGAGCTGGTCTCTATATAAAGATTTAAATGTGTCTGAAACAATGGGTAGCACATCATTTTCAGCCCTTTCTCTTATTTATAGGTTTGTACTTTTTAAACTGCCATGATATGGCTAGTGAAAAGCAATTGTATGAAACAAGTCATCTGTGCTACATAGCAATATATCACAATTAGAAATCCATTATAGCCTAATTAGGCATTTCATTATTAAATTGATGTATTTGGCTTCCTCCAGGTCTTAGGCTAATCCTGAAACAAATTCTTCTTTGTGGATAAATATTAGTCAGTCATAATTAAAGAGTGTTTATTGGAACTGAGATGTTTCATTAAATCCCTTTCTGATTAAGATGGCTCCCTGAATACTGGGCTGATTGAACTTAATAAGATTTGTCCACTTGTGTATTGTGGTATGTCAGAAACTGCTTCAGTGCCAGCAGATTAGCAGCTGTAAGAACATTTCTCCATCCTTCCAGTCATGGCTTTAAACACCTGTCACTTCCAAAGTTTTATGAGCTGCATTTGGATATGCCTCTTTGCAGATCCAAATATAAAGGGTAGCAGGGTTTGCCTGTAGTTAGTGAGTCATGATATCTGTGAAGTAACAATAATGGCTCCTTAGGAAAGGTAATTTTGCTGCATCTTTAATGTTAAGTGGTTCTTAAAGAGCACCATCTTCTGCTGGCCAGGGCAGCAACTATTGAAGCTTAATTGTTCACCTATCCAAAACTGATTTCCTTCCATGGCTTGTTTGAATATGTGTACCTAAAACCCTGCTGAGAATGTTCACTTACTAACACATACCTGTTTGGCAGTTCTAATGAAGCAGCAAGAAATCTGGTCATGTGCTTTGCATTAAGTACCTATGTCTGATTAAGCTCCAAATTTATCCATCTTAGATCAAACAGAAAATTACTGATTTTCTTTAAGTTGTATTTCCAGTTCCTTTCGACAGCAGACATGAAAAATGTATGAATTGTGAAGGAGAAGAGAATTTTAGGTTACATCATGATTACGTAGTGAGAGATACCAGTTCTGAAATCTAGTAATGACTTCTTGCATTGATTAAGGTGTTTAGGAGTTTCTTTTTTTTTTCCAGTACAGCAGTCTACTAGAGAAGAAAATGTTAACTTTAGTAGCCAAGAAACAAAGAGCCATTTGGGCTTGTGCTAGCCCAGTGGAATTTTGGTTCACTTCATCTTTTGTTTTGTTTTGTTTGATCTCTAGGCATATCATAACTGGCTTTTGAAACTTCCCTCCATTGCAAAAGAAATTTCTTTGTGGCATGGTGAAAAATTTAAGGGTAGCAAATAGCAAGAGGATCAAAAGGAGTAGAGTTATCAGTGTAAAATTGCATTTATCCAGACAGCACATTTAGTATATTTTAAACATAAGTTATTCATCTGGAGAAAATCTCTCTCCCTCTCCCTCTCCCTCTCCCTCTCCCTCTCTCATATAAAACCATTTTCTGAGCTTTTTTTTAATGTGACTCCTCCAGAATGAAGAGTATATGCCCAAAACATTCCAAATACATTCCAGTATTTATCTTGCAGCTATTTCAGTTTTGCACATCTTCCATTGTTTATGAGCACTATTTGGATGGGGAGCTATAAGGCTATACTACTGCCTGCTTATTTAGATCCTGACTACTGTTAATAGCCATGGGATTCTCAATAAAGTGCCCTGAATTAAAAACCCATTTGTTAGCTTATTTACTACATCTAATCTCATTATCATGTCAATGAATATTGTAAATACATCATGTAGCTTTGCAGTCCTTAACCTTGCAGCTATTTCAGTTGCTTTTCCTTAAGCCACCAAGTATTAAAGGATCATTTACATGCCTTGGACACAGTTGTGAAGAACATTGAGTAGCTAAAGAGAACTCTCTAGTGGTTGAGTTGGAGCACTGATGAAAGGAGCAGGATGTAGTTTTGGCAACAAGATTTTAATATTGTTGTTTGTTTTATTTACCAATAGCTAAACTTGCTCGGACAGTTTAGAGCATCAGCACAGATTTTACCAAGATATTTACCAAGAGAAAATATATACCATTTTACATTAAGATTTCTATTGTAACTTCTCTTTCCAAACTTGGTCACAGAAAGCCTCTCTGATTCAAAAACACAGCTCTTCAGCCTTGTTAGAAAGTAGCAAAGGTCACTGGTTTACCATGCGGCGTTAGATTTTGTACTTTAGCTGCAGAAAATCAGGTGAACATAATGAAAGGAGTTCCTAAAATGGAATTCAAGGGAGGTAAAAACATCCCTCTCAAAGGGGGGATCCTACTTTTTCCCTTTAAAATTGTCCTATAATTTATTTTGTTAGAAAAGTGAAGAAAGGTGGATGCCAGAAATCGCCAAGTAACTTAGCAAGAGTTACCAGACTAACCTGTTAATTTTATGAATTTGGAAATCTTGAGTTGATTACAGGCCAGTTGTAAAGTACATGCATGTACAATGCCTTTCACAACCATACCACTTGACTTTTCCCATAATTTTATTGGGTTACAACATGGATTCAAGTAGATTGAACTGCCATTGTTACTGCTTCATGTACACAAGATAATTAACACCATGAATGTGCAAAATAAGTTTATTGCAGCAAAAAGTTAATTTGGATTGTCTTGTGGAATATTGCATATAGAAAAGAAAAAGTCTTTTTTACAGAAATGGTGGGCTTGAAAGGAAAAGTCCAACATAAAGCGTCACTTACTGAGTTGTATAAAAATATAGTTAAGTAAACAGGGTACTTACACCTTTGACAATTCTCTTGGGATGAAGATTTACCAAATGTGCAATTCTGGAATAATGCAGGTTGGTAGAACTCACATAGGGGAGCTTTGACAACTGGTCCTAATTGAGAAGCAAGCATTTCCACTCATTTCAGGCCTTCCACTTAGAAAAACCTCTGTTTTTGCAATGGAATTTATGTGCAAATTTCTACTAAGAAAGTAAATTAAACTAATTTAAATTATGCTATAGAAAAATAAATGCCTGCTGTATTTATTTGCATGGGAAATGATGTTTTAATAATGTATGCATAGTTTCAGCATGCTTTTAAGTTTATTATATTTAGTTTAACAGTATGCAATATATATTTATTGACCATTTTACGCTGTTTTTTGAACAAATTTTAACTTTGCTTTAATAAAGCAGTAGGTGAATGGGAATTTGTTTAAAGCATTTTCTTACTACTACCACAACAATGTCATCACTATTAGTATCAGTATTACTATTTTAGACCAAATCAACAGATTCTACAGACCATACATGTGATCGAGAACTGAATGTGGCAATATTTTTTCACTGGAATATTTTAGTGGTGTATTGCTTGCTGTAAGTACAAAACTTTCAAAAAGTTGATTTTAGCAACCTTGAAACAATTGTCCCTAAAACTAGAAAGCAGCCCCCATACCTGTCTAGGCCACTTCTTGGACTTTGTTTCAGTGATGTTTGTTGCATGAACAGTGTGCTCTTGAGTTGCAAACTCATGTAAGTTTTGCAGAAGTTGGGGAGGATTTTGTGTGAATCAAGGTGCAGACTTGTGTAAGCTAAGACTTTTGTAAGCTGGGGTTCAGAGTATATGGCTCGGGAGGCCCCTTCTGACTCGCTTTCTTTCTTAGGTTTCTAAGTTTAGACTGAAAAAAGGCATAAAACTCCCAGCATGCCCCAACCAGTGTAGTTTGTGCTTACCTCTCTTAGACTCTGATACTACACTGATCACATAGCCAAAACATTTGGTTGAACAGTGGAATTTATGTATGTTTTGATTTTTGTAAAAGTAAGACATTGGTACCTTCACGGAATTCAGTGTGTACCTTAGTAGGATTGTAGTGCAGGAACAGGCACGGTATCACTCTGTGGCTGCCAAGTGTCTGCTACATGTTCATAGTAGAATCAACTTAAAATTTACTTCCATTTTCACCTTGTATTACCTATATATGCCAGTCCAACTCATGCTGCATACATTCAAAAACATCAGTGAATATGGGTTCTCTGAGGACAGCTTCTGTGTTTAATGCCAGTGAATACTTCAAGCAGCCCATTGTACATTCAAGGGAATGGATCAGTTGCCAGTTGTGTGTACACTAGAGCCCTCTGAACTGGCTATGGGCAACTTCCCTGATGCTCAGTAGCAAATAGTGATTACTCTGATCATGTGTCATACATTTTTTAAATGTGATTTATGGGCCTGAGAGGGAACAGGTTTGCATAATTGGGGGAAATGTGCAATTGCTAAGTCCGTTAGCTGCATTACACAAACAGGGTAATAAAGAGCAGTGAGTCAGTTCTGCCTGGTCATCCTGAGAAGATGAAAATAACTTGTTATTCCATTCTTTTGTCCTTCCTCTTCTCCACTTTTCATATGTTGTGTGCATTTTATTTATAGCTCAGTTGCTTTGTAATTCATAGAATAGAATAGTACTTTGGAGCCTGGGAAGGAAAACATAACTATGAAGGCTAAAATGCAGCTGCCAGGTTGGCACTTGGATAAATTCAACCTTTTAGAAAGCTGCACAGCAGCTGGCTTTGTCCTGTTAGCCATATCTTTCATCCTTCCTTGCTCTTTGTTGTATTCTTTCTTAATACATGAAATACATCCTTCAAGCAAAGTCTGCATTTTAACCAGTTGGCATTACATGAACTTGTCAGTGAACAACAGGGAGCACCGCTGAGGCTTTTCTGCACAAGTGAAGAGTGCTGCAAATGCATGTTACTGATCCAGTACACAATAATCTTGCCAGGCCTCATCCAGTGCCATTATTGCAAAGAGAGGAAGAATAACTGGGCTGCTGTTTGCTGCTTTTTAAAGAATGTGGATAGTTAGTGTCAACACAGGAGAAAAAGCATACAATGCCGCTAAAGCATTTTAAAAAGAGAATTCTAGATGTTCATGAAACAGCAAGCTCTGTAAAAAGGGAGAAGGATTTTAAATGTAAGAAGACATCCTGGATAGTGTGTAATAATCCTGGATGAGCCTGCTATGCTGATTGCTGTACAGGGGTGCCTGTGGGGGCAGCAACCCTGATGCACTTAACGCAAACTTGTTCCACTCAACAAAGACTATAGCAGTGTTTGTGGGTGCTAAAAGAGATGTAGATGGAGCATAACAAATAAAGTTAAGATAAGCAGTTGGCGAATCCAACTCTTTTTTACTTGGGAATGAGCACTGAGTGCAGTGGAGACTTCTAAGTAAATATGCGTGGGCTTGGAATGCCGCGTGTTTAAAGAAAACTTTTCAGAGAGAGTTTGACTAATCTGGTAAGGTTTACAAACCTGTGGGCAAGAGTTGGTATAGGCATATTTCCTATATAGCAAGTTTAGGAAGTAATTTGGGTCGTGTTGAACTGTCTGCTGCTGTGATTCAGTACAGTATTCCAGATTGTTATTATATACCAGTTGTATGCCTTCTTTCTGTGTAGAAGTGGACAGGATTGTATTGAAAACGTCTTAAATGCACTATGAAATTCCATAGCACATCTAGATTCTTCCTCTTCTCTAAAGTTACATCATCTTATTGGCAGTTAGAATTTGTTCTGACAGGATGACAGGTGTATGGTACCACCTCATTCATCTGCATGATCAGTGAGACACCCAAACCCTTTAAATAAACATCCAATTAAGTAGTCAATAGTGCCATTTTCTGATGAGATTCATTAACATAGCCTGCCAGGGAAGACACATCATTACATCAGATACTTAAATTTATCTGGCAACTAGAGTGTTCATACTACGGAATCATTAAAGTCAGCTGGAATGATTGTGAAAAATAGACTTTTAATGCCTTAGAAATAAAGCATAGCTCGACCAGAAGATGAAAGTGAGCAAGAAACCTAAGAATTGGCTTCACTCAGTTATTTTTAATGATACATTCTAAATATTTATGTTACTACTAAAATCTTATTTGGAGTGTGAGTGCCCCTTTATCCATCTGTATGTGTTTTTTTTCTTCCAGACATGCATTTCTTAGGCTACAATCCTGTATTCACTTATCTAGGAAGCTTAAGTGCACGCTTAAAGAACTGTGGGTTCAAGATCCCTCAGTACAATTTCAGATGATTTCCTCCTCCTCCTCCCCACCTGCACAACACAACCTGCACTATTCAGGAGGGCTCCCAAACCTGCTGGAGAGGATTTTGGGAGGATTCAGGAAGAATAAGAGAAGAGGAAGCATGGTTAAGTTAGCTACCTGCCACTCACACAAGCGTAGCATACAGTCTGATGTCAGTATTTCCTAAGCGTCCTTCATGTGGTTTAGGACTCTTTTGCATATTTAAGTATGCACATGAGGAAGTATGTCAGGTCAGTCAGATGTAAACTGGGAAGTGGTACTTAGAATAACCATTTTCAGGGAAGGAATTGCTCACTGCATTTTGTTTATCCATATGATAAATGGATAAATGCCTCATGGCCTTGCTGAAACTAGCTTTCAAAAAGATGGTTTTTTTTACATCACAAAAAGTCTGAATGCTAAGCAAGGAGATCTGTGATAGTTAATGAAGTAACAGAGGGTGAAATTGGTGAAGCTGGACTGTTTAATTGGTTGAGTGTTTATTTCTTTTCTGTTTTTAATTTGTTCATTTAATGCCATGTTTTAATTAATATTTTTATTCTGTATTTTATTGTTAGCTGTCTTAAGCAACGCTTTTGGCAGAAAGGCTAGGTTTCAGTTAATTGTTATTAAGCTGTGCAGTTGAGATGCCGTTGATACTTTGGCTACATTCCACAAAGTTATCAGGTATGAGCACAGGAAGACCTGAGTGACTAAAATGGCCATCCACAGAAAGAGCAGCAGATTTCTACAGAAGGTAATTGCATAATAGACTTCAGTTACACATATGGGATATGACATGGTGGCCTGAAGAATAGAAAATTGAGGCATTTGTACCTTTTATGCCTGGTAAGGCTGCTGTACTTAATAGGGTTGCTGTCATCAGGTGAAAGTGCAAAACTTCAGTCAGGTGCCCAAACAGTAGCAAGAATAACGGCAATTAAAATTGGAGCATTACTTTGCTTTAGTTAAAAGGCTGATAATACCTGTGTGGCTTAAATGAAATAGACTATTAATGTTAGAACTCAACAGTCAATATACTGATTGCAATCCTATGCATATTTATGCAGAATAAGCCCCTCAGTGGGGCTTGTTCCCGTTTAAATGAATATAGGATTAAAGCTTAAGAATGACAGGTGTATTACTGATCCAGTATGTTTACAGATGCAAAGGGAATTCTGAAGAACATATGTTTGCTTTTGAATTCAGATCCTTACTGGCAAAATACCCTTCATGTAACTGGGCTACAATTGAATTTCCTCCTGATTAGAAGTTGGATATAGCCCAAAACATGTTGGGCATTTTAGTATAATTTCTGCAGTAAGACTGCCTTTTCACTTAATTATTGACCTTTGATTTTCTGTTCCATGTTGCTTGAATGCAACTCTCTTGTTGGGCTAACTTGTTAGTGTCAGGAAATTATAATAAATTAATTTATCTAGAGTTCTTATTCGTTTCGGCAAAGGGGAATAGCCAAACTTGTGATCTGTTTTCAAGACCTTGAATATACTGGATTAAACCTCACTAAGTGTGGGTGGGGCCAATAGGTGCACTGTATCCATACACCACCCCAGCCTCCTCCTCTCCTCTTCTTCACCACATCATTTAAATGACAAAAAGCCATCAAGGCAAAATACTGGGCACAAGATCCAGGGCAGCAGAAGTTGGGCTTTGCCTTGGATGCATATAAGCCTCCATAATTAGAGACTTGCACATATCAAGGGCAGAAAACATAGGCCATGCCTTCTATGATTCTTGGAATTGCCTCTTGCTGACCTGACCTAAAAGCAATTAAATTTGCATTGTAATTGCAAAGAGAAAGATGTCTCTTGTAGATCCTGAAATATGAGCAATTTTAAAGTTTCTAAAGAAATCTTAATAGAAATGAGCCAGACAATAATCTTTCTGGCTGTTTTCCTGCTTAGTAGTTTCTAAGTAGCTGAAGCTATTGCACTTTTTACTGCTTCATCTTTATTAGGAATCTTGTGCATGAGTTCATATTACTGTTTCATATTTGTTTTCTGAGGTACTCTGTTAAATGAAGTTAGAAAAACGCTGCTATTCCTAAACAGAATGAGAATTCTTCTTAGGACATTAACAGTACAATCCTGTACAGGTCTGCTCAGAGTGGAAATTCCCACTGAGTTCAGTGGGACTTACTCCTAAGTGTGGTACTCAGAATGCAGCTTAAAAATTATTTGGACAGGTGTAACCATCAGGGTTGAAATTGGGGCCTGAATAAGAATTGAATAGCCTGTTGTTCAATCACATGGATTACTTGCCCCATAATAATTGACTGTAATGTTTTTGCAGGGGTGTCTGCAGTCACATAGGGAATCAGATGAAGAGACAGGTATTACCATTTTTCCATAGGAGATCAGACATGTGGCATAAGCAAGGGCATAACTTTGCTTTAGTGCATGCCTGGATGCTACGCATAACCACAGAAAGGCTGGGTTAACACAGCATGACAAGTCTGTGCTGTTTCCATGGCACACAGATTTTTGCCTGAACTTCGCATCAAACAGTCATGTGGTTTCCTGGGCAATGCTGTTTCCATGAAGCCCACCCCATCGTCCTGCTCTCATTTTCCCGGCAGCCCCCACAAGTAAAATCTCTTTCTTTACCCTCTTGCCCCCTGTTGTCCTCAGCAGCCTCATCCTGATTGATGCACTGAAGTTTTGATGCAGGTTCTTCCCCCCACCCACTGAGTGTATCTGCATCTCTGCAATGCTGCCCAGCCGCTCCAGTTCCCAAAGGAATTTTTATTAAATAAACACTTTTCCTATGATTTCCCCCTTCTTCCTCCATGCAAGTAAACAGAGAGATGGGCACATCACTCAGCCAGTAAGAATAAAGGGAATGATGACACATGCGTTGTTATGACGCTGAAGGTAACAGAATGGGTGGCTGAGTGGCCACTTCAGCAATCGCTCTTTCCACAGCAATCTGCCAATTCTATACCAACAATGGTAAATGGAGATCCCTGAGTCCAGCTGTCTGGAGAAGCCACTGTGCACCATACAAGCCTTAGAACAGATCATTGATTCTCTCATTGGTTTTGGGAAGTCAAAGTTACCATGCAGAAATGGCACAACTGTGTCCAGGTGGCATGACAGACCAACAGCAGTAACAAATTTGGCCAGTTTCAGGTGACAAACTTGTGTTCTTGTTAGGGAAGAATTTCTAACTGATTTCACACACATGCAAATTAATTTCATCAACCTAGTGGAGTTCAAATGAAGGCAGTCAGGGCTCCATTCTCTGTATGTGTAGCTGCTGGCAAGGTCCTGTGAAAACAAATGAGAGCTTCTTGTGCTACTGGAATTAGATTTTAGGGTGCCAGTCACCCCCCCTTCCCTCCATGAACAGTTGATAATGGCTTTTTCCTTTGAACTTCATGGCCTAACTTAACAGCTACTTGGCTGTAGAATTACAGGTGCTTACAGTCACAGATGAGCCATGCATAGATATTTTAGTTAGAAACCTACAATATTTATTTGCTTTTTACTTGTTAATACTTCCCTTTAGGCAAAGGTCCCTGGACAGTTCAGATCAGGGTAGCCTCACTCATTTTACTTCATTAGGCAGGAATTCACATCTTAAGGTTTTACATTAGGCTTTAAAAATAAAAACAAAACAAAAAAATCAATTGAAGGAAAAGATTAACTTGTCTAGACTGATACAAGGGACCAGAAAGAAACAAAATACCACTTGTCACCTCAACTAAATCTGTTCCCTTGCATGCTTAAGTATATTTGTGGAAAAGATATGGCTTCGTGGAAGATTAACTGGAAAAGTCAGTGAGATTTCATAGGTAGGTTTGTCCTTGTTTGTTTCCAGAGAGGTTTAAGTCATGGGTTAAGCCATTTGCTAGCTAGGTATGGAAGAAGCAACCTTGGATAATTTGAAATCAAAAGTTCCTTCTATCTGCCTTACAGAAGTTTCTGATTTAGGGGGGATTTCCTTAACTAATGCATTTAAAAAATTCAAAAGACCTTGACACATGATAGTTTAGCCTTTCCCATGTTCATACTTGTAATGGAAAAACTTGCAGAGAACATTTAGACCCTATTAGTTAGGTACTATGCTTCTGACTGCTTAGTTCTCTGACAGGAAAAGGAATGCTCCTTTCATCGGTGCTTAAATAAATCAGCTGAAGTTTCCTATCTCTGAATAGCAAAATGACCAGAATTTTTAAAAAAAGAATCCTTCTAAGCTGCTATGTTACGTTGTTTTGAAATATGCACGACCTACATAATAGATACATTTAGACGCATGTAATCCTTTTCAATATTAGGGAAAAAAGAGTTTTTCTATGTTGATACCACAAGGTCAGCAGAGAGGGTAGGGTGGCTTGGAAGCTATTAACAGCCAGAAGATCAAGTTGATACACGCAGAAATCAAATACATGTGCACGAAAGATTGTGTTTTTGTAGTAGATTCACTTTTGCCATGAAATGCTAAGGATGTTTACTCAGAAATGTTCAGTGGGGTTTATTCTGAAGTAAATTTGCAAAATGCAACCTCAAAGAACTTCACTAAGAACAAACTAAGTGATCTTTTTAGATGGTCCTTGTTTTATACCTTCTAGTATCTTTTAAAGCTATAGTTTTAAAATGCCCCTTTCCCTGATGCTTTTTATCTTGCTCTGAAATGTTGTTAGTGCTGTTTATCTTTGCTTGTTTAAAAGTGGCCTCTCTAGTTTTATTGCGTGTTGTTATCATTTATGTCATGCCAAACATTTCAACTATTGGATGATCTATCAATAAAATAAAGCAATAGAGAAATTCCAGTTCTGTAATTGTTTGGGGGCAGTACTGGTAAGGATGGTCTGCTGTTGCCTATTGCCCACCATGTAGTGTTTACAAGAAGGGTATGTGGAAAGTACACAACATTTGATCACCATCCTTATTGCAGTAGTGTTATGATGAGATGGTAGAGGGACTCTCAGTGCAACTATGAGAAAATTACTGAAGAAAAAAATTGTCTGCAGAATTTTAGAAACAATGACAAAGAACGGAGAAAGCTTACATCTTACAGTGTTGCATCTTACTCATTTCTGGAACAATAACTTACAATAGCTTTCTGAAATAGCTGAATCTCAAATGTCGCAAGTTCAAACAGTTCTCATCATAAATATTTTGATGCAGTCTGTTCTCCCCAGGAGATTTTTCAAAGAAATACACCATAAATTAATGTACTGGCACAGCTTAGTGTAACTGTTACATTCAGGTAATTCAGTGCCTACATTGGATTAGGTATGCTGACTTCATGAAGTATCAAAAGAATGCAGTCTGGTAAGATATTGGACAAGAAAGCAGTGCGTCATGTTAATGTCAGTGTTTGTGCATAAAGTAATTCTGTTAGCTGCTTCTCATGTTCCAAGAAAGCAGCAATAAATGAGTTTAGCATCAACTTTCTGTATTCTCAAGTTGAGTTGCCAACTGACTATCAAATGACAGTCTCATATTTTAGAAATTGTTTGTTTAAATGTGCTTTTGCATGATACTCCTCAAGATGTAAATAGCAAGGCTTTCTCCACCCACCCTAGCCTTCCATCATCCAAAACTATGATGTTGTTACTACAATGCATTTATATTGTACCCAAGACAACATGCAAGGTTCATTTTTTATTTACTTTGGATGCCACCCCACTAGCCATAGGCTCTCTGAGAGGCTTACATCATGATAAAATCTGTATATACAATAAACAATATAATCTACAGCACAACAAACTCCATGATTGCAATGAGGCCAATAACAATGAAAATCCATAAAGAAACTACAAAAACTAAATAAGGCAAGATAGCAATAGAGAGAGCCAGTGAGAGCCAGTGACTGGTCAAAGTCACCCAGTGGTTTTAATGGCAGAATAGGGACCGAAACCCATATCTCCTTAGTCCCAGTCCAGCACTTGAACAACTACACCTACAGGCTTTGCACTGCAGATAGAATTTGCAATGAGCTCTATCAAAAGCATAGAGTGACAGTGCAAAAATAAACAACCAAAGCTGGTTATGTTATGTTATGTTAGTCGCAAAGTCTTATCTGACCCATCATGACCCCACGGACAACATTCCTCTAGGCTCTCCTGCCCTCAACCATCCCCTGGAGTCCACCTAAGCTCACACCGACTGCTTCAGTGACTCCATCTAGCCACCTCATCCCCTGCCATCCCCTTCTTCTTTTGCCATCTATTGTTCCCAGCATTAGGCTCTTCTCCAGGGAGTCCATCCTTCTCATTAGGTGGTCAAAGTATTTGAGTTTCATCTTCAGGATCTGACCTTCTAAAGAGCAGTCAGGGTTGATTTCCTCTAAGACTGGCTGCTTTGATCTCCTTGCAGTCCAAGGGACTCACTGGAGTCTTCTCCACCACAATTCAAAGGCCTCAGTTCTTCAGCGCTCAGCCTTCCTTATGGTCCAACTTTCACAGCCATACAGCACAACTGGAAAAACCATAGCCTTGACTATACGCACTTTTGTTGGCAGGGTGATGTCTCTGCTTTTTAGAATGCTATCTAGATTTGCCATAGCTTTCCTTCCAAGGAACAAGCGTCTTTTAATTTCTTGGCCTGCAGTGCCTGTCTGCGGTGATCTTGGAGCCCAGGAAAATAAAATCTGTCACTACCTCCATTTCTTTCCCACCTATTTGCCAGGAAGTGAGAGGACCAGATGCCATGATCTTAGTTTTCTTAATGTTGCATTTCAAGCCAACTTTTACACTCTCCTCCTTCACCCGCATCAAGAAGCTCTTTAGTTCCTCTTCAATTTCTGCCATGAGAGTGGTATCATCTGCATATCTAAGGTTGTTGATATTACTCCCGGCAATCTTAATTCCAACTGGTGATTCATCTAGGCCCGCCTTTCTCATGATGTGCTCTGCATATACGTTAAATAGGCAGGGCGACAGTATACAGCCTTGCTGAACTCCTTTCTCAATTTTGAACCAATCAGTGGTTCTGTGTCCAGTTCTCACTGTTGCTTCTTGACCCGCATATAGGTTTCTCAAGAGACAAATAAGATGGTCTGGTACTCCCATCTCTTTAAGAACTTGCCACAATTTGTTGTGATCCACACAATCAAAGGCTTTAGCATAGTCAATGATGCAGAAGTCGATGTTTTTCTGGAACTCCCTAGCTTTCTCCATGATCCAGCACATGTTGGCAATTTGCTCTCTTGTTTCTCTGCCTCTTTGAAACCCTATCTGTACTTCTGGTAGTTCTCGCTCCACATACTGCTGGAGCCTAGCCTGTAGGACTTTGAGCATCACTTTGCTAGCATGTGAAATGAGTGCAATGGTGCAGTAGTTTGAACATTCTTTGGCATTGCCCTTCTTTGGGATCGGAATGTAAACCGACCTTTTCCAACCCTGTGGTCACTGTTGAGTTTTCCAAAATTGCTGGCATATATAGTGTAGTACTTTAACAGCATTGTCTTTTGGGATTTTGAAAAGCTCAGCTGGAATACTGTCACCTCCACTAGCTTTGTTGTTGCTCAGACTTCCGAAGGCCCACTTGACTTCACATTCCAGGATGTCTGGTTCGAGGTCAGTGACCACCCCATCGTGGTTATCAGGGACATTAAGACCTTTCTTGTACAGTTCTTCTGTGTAATCGTGCCATCTCTTCTTAATCTCTTCTGCCTCTGTTAGGTCCCTGCCATTTTGGTCCTTTATCATGCCCATCTTTGCATGAAACATTCCCTTCATATCTCCAATTTTCTTGAAGAGATCTCTGGTTCTCCCTATTCTATTGTTTTCTTCTATCTCTTTACACTGTTCATTTAAGAAAGCATTCTTATCAATTCTAGCTATTCTCTGGAATTCTGCATTCAATTGGGTGTATCTTTCCCTTTTCCCCTTGCCTTTTGCTTCCCTTCTTTCCTCAGCTATGTAAAGCTTCCTCAGACAGCCATTTTGTTTTCTTGCATTTCTTTTTCTTTGAGATGGTTTTAGTTGCTGCCTCTTATACCATGTTGCGAACCTCCATCCATAGTTCTTTGGGCACTCTGTCTATCAAATCTAATTTCTTAAATCTATTTGCCACCTCTACTGTATATTTATCAGGAATATGATTTAGGTCATACCTGAGTGGCCTAGTACTTTTCCCTAGTTTCTTCAATTTAAGCCTAAATTTTGCAACGAGAAGCTCATGATCTGAGCCACAGTCAGCTCCTGGTCTAGTTTTTACTGACTGTATAGAGCTTCTTCATCTTTGGCTGCAGAGCACATAGTTAATCTGATTTCTTTGTTGACCATCTGTTGAAGTCCATGTGTAGAGTCATCTCTTGGGTTGTTGGAAAAGAGTTTGCTATGACCAGCATGTTCTCTTGACAAAATTCTGCTTCATTTTGTACTCCAAGGCACTTGCCTGTTATTCTGGTTATCCTTTGGCTTTCTACTTTAGCATTCCTATCTCCCATGATGATAAGGACATCATTTTTGGGTGTTCATTCTAGAAGGTGTTATAGGCCATCATAGAAGCAGTCAACTTCAGCCTCTTCAGTCTCTTGAGCAAAAAATACCAAAATTGAACCAGTTTAGCAAATAGGCCTGAATATATAGCACAAAATTTGGAAAGACACTCCACTTTTCTTATTAGAAAGGTGCACTGTTTTCAGCTTTATCCGTGGTGGAAGGGAACCCTAAAATATTACAAAATGAGTCTTTAGCATGTAATTATAAAAAATACAACTAAAAGCACAGTATCACAAAATGAGTTTGCATTATAATAATGTCTAGCACTCATAATAACTCTGTGGAACTTTCACATTCAGAGGAAGACATGCCTCCAAATACCATTCGGTGGGGAACATTTGTAAGAGTTGGCCATTGCCTTAAGGCCATGGGTGGTGTTGTCATGCTTTCTGGAAGCATCAGAGTGGTCACTTTGGGAAATGGAATGTTTGACTAGACTTCCATTTGGTCTGATCTAACAGGTCTTCTCTTATAAACACGTAAGTTCTTGGCTCATATCACTGCTTTCAAGCTAAATGGCCACATGCATTATTCTCACCTGAAGCTTCCCATATGGCATCTTGAATAATGTGTAGGATATTTACTGAAGTTCTAAAATTAAGTAGATAGAATTTCCAAATCTATTTTATTAAATATGAAAAGGCAAATAGTAAATGCAATATTTAAAAATCTTTGAGCTGCATTCCTGGTTTCATTTAGAGGAGAATGACAACTTCTAATGGGTTTTGTGAATGTTTATGTCATAATAGTTATCTAATCAGTATTATATTCCATGAACTAATATTGCATTGACTGTCATTGACTATATTCAAAGTCTTTTACCTGTTTATTCTCTAGCTAATAACCTCGATGCTGTCCATGACATAACAGTGGCATATCCTCAGAACATTCCTCAAACTGAGAAACATCTTCTCTATGGGAACTTCCCAAAGGAAATTCATTTTCACGTCCACAGATATCCAGTACAGACTCTTCCTGCCTCTCGGGAAGAGCTGCAACGCTGGTGTCAGAAGCGATGGGAGGAAAAGGAAGAAAGGCTGCGTTTGTTCTACGAAGGCAAAAAATACTTTGATGTGACAGGGAGAAGCAAGATTCCACCCTGTAAATCTGAGCTCAGGGTCATGGTTGTTAAGTGTATTTCACTCTTGTACTGGACATTTTTCACACTGGCTGTGTTTGTGCTGCTATACTGGTATAGCTTTGTACGATGGTATTTTGTGACTGTGGTTGTCATTTTTATTGTCCAACAAAAACTGTTTGGTGGGCTTGAATTGATAGAACTTGCATGTCATCAGTTTTTTAGTAAGAAATAACAGAAGTCAAGAGGAGATTAAATTAAAGTGGTTGAGTCTGTGGATGTTTTTCAGGTGTCCTACAGTGTTTTCAAAGTGTGGGAAGATTTGCATGAGAATCATTACTCTTTCTTAGTGCTGTCATTGGCACTATACAGTTACAGTGTAAAAGGAAAATTGTAGGTCCTGTGATTTTTGTATTTTTTGAATGTAACATGAGTGTGTCTCTTGCTCGCAACTAGCATCTGCTATGTTGCTGCAAAACAATTTGCTGATCAATCAAAGTTGAGAGCCATTGAACCTTTTGAATGTGTAGCTCTAAATAGCTGGGCCAATGGTGGAGCTAAAAGTAGTGGGCTATGATTTCTCCACAGCCTTTCCATAAATAAAATGTGAGGTTTCACAGTTCCAGCTTATTTACTGATTCATATTTGCCTCTTTCTAATATTTCCCTCTGCAGAGGAATGATATGTCATCATTAACATCAGCAATTTTTCTGGCATGTGGATGAGAAAACAAAAGTCAGGGCCTTAATATAGGTCTATTCTATTGTGTACAGTTTTGATACGCCTCTTCTCTCCCTGTTGAATTCTTCCAATTTCTACATTTAAATCCTGCTTTAAAACAAATTTGATCAGGGTTTATCACTAAGTAAACATGACAGAAGTTTCTGTGCACAGCTGAATTAGGCATTGTCATCCTCACATATATTAAATTGTCCATAGCATCATACCACATTCAGGTTGCTATGTCTATGTCCTGTGAATAGTTTGTCATATGTTAAGATAAGAGGCAGCTTCAGAACTGGGTTGGCCTGCAACATAATCCCATAGGAAATTGTTCATTAGATAGAGAAATATATCCAACACAAACTTGACAACCAACAAAAATCAGGGAAAAGGGGGCAAGAATCTAACCTGAATGGGGGGTGGGGGGGAAGAAACCTGACTAGGGGAAATTAACTTTTCTCTCATGAAATTGAAAGTGGAAATAACGTTAACACTGGAATTATAACAAACCCTGAGAGCACACTCCTGTTCATGTTTGGACAGAAAAAGGCCCTACAACTCCTAGCATTCGCCAGCCAGCACGGTCAGCTGGGGAATGCTGGGAATTCTAGAATTTTTCCTCTCTAAACCGCTTTAAGATTGTGCCCTAAGCAATTTTTAAGGAATGTTTTCAAATGCAAAATCATATTCATGGATATGTGAACTTCACAATAAAATCCATTCTTGCAGATCTGTTGCCCTCACCTCCTTCCCAGGCACCAGACAGGATATACAGCAAAGCCAATGAGTGAAAGCATGCAGATGAGGTCAGATGTATGCTGTACTTTCATCTCCTCTCTGAAAAAGCTGCTGAATTTTTCCCACAGTGTGTTAGAACTATGATCTGAATGGACTTTCACGATGCTAATGGAGAATGTTGCCCAAAATGCCTGGAGGTGAAGCACTATGTCAGGAAGAAACTTCACTCCCAGTCTCAAGATCCTTTTCAAAATAGGCCTATATTTTTAACAAACATTCTCCTACAGCTTCCTTTTCTAGTTAGTGAACATTTCTAGCTGTGTGTACATGTGCTCTTTCCATTTCTTAGCTTAGTCATTCATCATCATATTTGATTAAGCACTTTTCCCCCAGCACTTATTGGACTTAAGATGAGCTATCACACTGGCTGTGTTTGTCACCAAGTTATTACTACTGACAAAACAGACCAAGGCATTTCTCTTTCCTGCACTGAATATTACTAATACCAGAGCCATAAGCAAGCATGTGAAGTACTCTGTGTTGATCATACTAAACACGTCTAGTTCCATGTCTTTGTTCAATTGCTGTTGCTTCTGCAGTATATTTTTATGGATTCATTTTATAAACCAGTTGTGTTAAAAGATGTTGGGTTACAAGAGGTCTCCAAAATAGCCTTAGTTTTACAACTTTACTGAATGTTAGAATGTTTTATTCAGGAATGAACAACTTACTCTACAGCAACAATAAAGAAGTTAAAAGGCACAATGGTGTTATTTATTGGATTCTTCGGTATAATAGCAAAATGAAAGTTGTTTGTGTTCAGTCAACAGTTTTATCTGCTATTAAGGCTTCCAGCGTCAAAGGATCAAAGATGTTGTGCTACTAGAAGAATAACAATTATGGGAAAGAGGGACATGAGTTCAGTTAATCAAACCAGATATTTTCAAAATGGAACAGGATGTTTTAATATAGCCCAAGGCCAAACCTTTCCAAGTCAGCTCAAGAAGAGATTATTCAAGGACTAATGGGTTGCTGAATGTATTCAGTGACCATCAAAAACTCCATCAGGCCTGGTTTGCCACATGGCACCCTCAGCAACTACCAGAGCCCACTGTTAGAAACACAGAAAGCTGCCTTCTACCATAGAAGAAGGTTCCATCTAGCCCAGTACTGCTGATAGTAACTGGTGGCAGCTCTCCAAAGCTTCAGGCAGGATTCTTTCTCAGCACTGCCTGGAGATGCCATGGCTGAAGCTGGGATCTTCTGCATGCACAGCATGTTGTTCAGCTCTGCCACAGAAGGACAGCGCCTCCCATCCCCACCATTGAAATAATCCTTTGGAGCAGATAAATCTAGGAGATACAACCAGTGTAATTTCCTGCAAAGCACTGTGGGGCATCAGGTGCTGTGAATGACTGCTGCCTGGAAGGATCCATTGATGGAGGAGGCTCCCTGAAACCTGGAGTTGTAATAGGACATCACTCAGCAAAGGTGAGGAGGGTAATCTCATGAGATTATTCCTCCAGAGCACCCCTCTGTTCATGATCAGATGAGCAACTACAACAAATGCCTACTGCTTTGCATCACATTACTATAACAAATAGCCACATTGTGAAGCCTGCTTTGAAATCTGCTCCTTCTTTGAACCCTTGGCCCAAAAGGGCATCCCCAGTCCTATAGCCGAATCATAGCAGAATGGGAGGATCATGGAAGCCATGAATGTTATTGCATTCATTTGTGCTGTCGGGAAGAGAGAGAGGCATTCTGGGATGTTCTCCCCCAGGTGCCAAGCCAAGTTGGCTCAGGGTGTTGTTCACCTTGATTGGGTGAGCACCAGTTGCTCCTCCACACCCAAGCAGCAAAATATCTTAGGCTGCACTTGAGCCAAGATGAAGGAACTTTCCTGTTTTCCCAAGACTAAGGGAGTCCCAAGTCTAGGATCCTATGATCTCAGAGCCAAGACTCCAAAGGCTGAGCACTGCCTCCAACAGGGAAGATCTGTGCCAGCTGTTTCCTACCCTTTCTGGAGGTTAAAACTGGGCACTAGGGACAGCAGAAGGAGGTGTGCTGGGGAGAGGGAAGGAAGTAGGCCAATCCCAAGGGCTTACGCCGCTTCCTATCTGCCCCCCAGCCTCCTTCCCTCCCCCACCCTGCTGCTTTATGTAGATATTCAAAAATTCCCATGTCCAGAATGAGTTCAAAGGCTTCTCTATGCAGCAAGGATGTGAGGCATTGCATTGTGTCCTAGCAACCCTGGTAACATGCATCACATGCTAACTCAAGTAGCCAGTATAATGGAAAGAAAACGGTGCTACAAGTTTTGATTTGATTCCGTTAAGTGTGCAGTGATCATATGTCATCACATTTCCCTATAATTGCAAAGACATTAAAATGATGTAAATTCACAATTATCTAAATTGCATTCAGATTGTTAATTAAATCTAATGGAAGTATCTTTAATACTTTCCCTTTTCCATCTGCATTAGAATTTAAAGAAAGGGTTTCTATTAATTATTTGTTCATCTGAATGTTTAGCTTATCCATGATGCTTTGAGTGGTCTATGTACACATAAAACAGCAATGCACAACTTTTTCTGTCCTGACAGCCAGATGAGGTCTTTGCTGAGAGGCATGCATGCATGCCCATTCACCTGTTGAGATAAGCACATAAAGTCACTGTCTCTCAAGTACAGGCAGCTCACCTGATGAGAGATCATGGCAGAGCAGCTGCTTCGCATGCAGAAGGTCCCAGCATCGGTCATGGCATTTCCACGTAGTGCTAGGAAAGAACCCTGCCTGCCTGTGCCAGCAGTTAGGTTAGTGTCATTTTCCTAGCAATCACCCCAGGCAAGACCTCTGAAGAAAGGGAAGACTATTGCTGGCCTCCATACTTACAGGATTCAAGGGGAATCAGTGGCCACAACAGGATCCTCCACTACACCTGCGGGCTTAAAAGGTTACCTTAGAAGGATGCCTTCAAGGAAAGGTGACCTTGGAAGATCAGCTCCAACCCCAAACCATCTTATCCCTGCCAGACCCTCAAGTGCTGCAATGCATCAGGACTGAAAAGGGATGGATTTCAGTGGTGCACCAGGTCATCACACAAAGAGGGTGCAGCATTAAGTTGTCTACCATGCCAGACCACTGAATGTGTGGGCTCTGCCTCATCCATCCCTGGAGGTCCATCATATGATTGATCTCCTGATTCTGCCCCCCATTCCTCCCCCATAGCAATCCTTCCAGATGTGCACTGTTCATATGCAGAGATGCTGTCCCTGTGAAGATGTGCAGGCAGAGGGCACTACACCAGATGCAAAGAAAGGGAAATAAGTTGCCTCCAGTGCAGGAGAATGGGACCAGAAAGCTGAATTGAGTGGAAGAAAGAGGGGCTGGCAAAGTTCTCATGGAAAACAACAATTGTTGATGTTTATTAAAGAGGTGTGTTCCACAAGCTCTGGAATCTGTCTCCCACTCAGATGAAAATCACAGAAAGAAAGAAAATCACAACTGCTGGCTAAATATTCTCCTGTTAAACATAATGCAGACAGGAGATACTCTGGTGGTTCTTTATCTTCAAACTGGATTGAGACCAAAAGCGGAAGATGCCTTCAAACCAAGCACTGACCTCTAGCAGTCCTTCAAAGAAAGGGCTGTCATTTGTTCAGCAGCACACCCTCCCTGATGCCAGGTGTGCTCGCTGCGCCTTTGGCCTTCACGCCTTCTCCCCAGCTCTTATTTCAGGGCTGCTTCTCCACCCTGCCACTGGGTGACCATTGCATGTTTGGGGATCCCTATTCCTGACTTGTCCCACAGCTTCTGGCTTCCTCCTCACCTCAGATCATGACTCAGCCCTGACAAGTCTCCTGTACAGTGTACATCATTTGCCACTAGATTCTCAGTACAAGAGGGGCCTCACCAGATGTGCTTATCTAGAGTTGAGGGAAGCATCAGATTCACTGACTGGATCAACAAATCAAAGAAGGTGACCTATGATGCTGCAATTTGGCGAAGGGAGTCCCCTCTTCCACAGCTCTCTCTATTCTTCAGGGTGTCCTGACTCTGCGTTTTGAGAGGAATGGAGAAGCTGCAGTGGGAAGGAGGGGCAAGCGAGTAAACTTCCATTAGTGCAGTTGATCCAGCATAAATCTGGATGCATCCCCAGAGCTCATTTTGTCTTACGCCATAATCTTCAGTCGGTTTATTTGAAAACAAATACCATGTATTTCAACGGATCTATGACCAGGGCAGGAGGGCAGGAAATACCCTGGTTTGAAGAATACCATCCTAATTAAATGGAAGAGGTTTTCTTAATCCCATCTCCATTGCAAACAGAATTCCTTGTGTGATTAAAATGAACACAAGAAACTGCCCTGAGGGGAGCTGTGAGCAGGGCAAACCATGAGAGGTGCGCACAACCGTGTCCCTATATTACATTTAAGCTCAGTCAATCAGCTTACACAATTCATGGTCTGGTTCCAGATTTAAGCTCTCTTGGTGATGTACGGAGCAGTGAGATTACTTGGAACCTGGAGTACTTCCAGGAATACCAAAATTAGTGAGTCACTAATTAGGTAAATGTGACAGGAACTCATGGAGAAGCTAAGATAGTGAAGTAATTTTAACAACGAGGTGAGGTGTGATGTTGTGCTTGTGGCGTAAGCACTTCGTCAATTTATGCCCAAATACAAATTAAAGGAAGCATATTAGCCTGGATAAAAATTGCAGTGAACACGCATCTATATTTTATCATGGTTGCATAATGTGTGGCTCTAAAGTCTGTTCAGGAATAGTTAGTGTCCTCAGTCAAGTCAGGAAAGCAGACGGCCTAAAAACAAGCCTATATTTATCTGACAGGCTGCCGCAGGATTGTCCTGGGGGCAAACCTGGCCCTTCAGGACGGATGCAGCATTTCTCAAGGCTGTTTGGAGGCGCCTTCACTGGGTGCTCAGCAGTAACATTCCTTTTCATCTTCCAGGGTATGGTTCATGAAGCTGACTGCTAAGCTGCGCTTAAAGTTGGCTTTATGGGCAACGACTGGCTGCTTCACGACGATGTCAACAATGCATTACCCTTCACTCCAATCCCTAGAGGAGTTTTGCAACTGGGTGTGGCCGTCTGAGAGAAAAGAAAAAGTGAGGGGTGGATATATGAACAAATAAGCATGCACATGCTTCTGTTAAAGGACATCTTTCAGCTAGAGAGCTCACCTGAAGCAGGGTGGATGGGCCAAATCTTCAAGCGATTCAGCATTTCACTTTGCTACTATAGACATGGACAAGGTTAATTGCCAAAGCGGGGCTGTGGAACTGATTCTGTTGATGGTTTAAGTGTTAACATCTGCTGTAATTCATTTTAAATATGTCTAAGCTGCTCCTCCATCTGCATGCTGGCGTACATATAATTATAAAAACAAATAACATATCATAACATCAGACAGAAGCAGAAGAACTTTTCAATCAAACTCCAGTAATGATCACTCAGTCTAAAATCAATTTGGACTGAGTTATATCTAATCAGACAGGAAAGTTTTCATTTGATGCAAAAAGAAAGCACAACTGGCACAACTGTATCCCTGTCGGGAAGACATTATAAATTTGGGGTCCACCCCAGAGAATGCCCATCTAAATGCACAATGTGTTTCTCTTCAACAACAGCATGCAGGGAAGGGCCTTTTCTGAAGATATTAGGCAGAAAAATATCATTTTTAGCTTCACTCTCCGGGTTGCTAGGATCCTGATGGTTCAGAGCAGAAATGGGCAACCTGTGTACCGCCAGGATTCCAGTTCCCTTCAGTCCTGCCCATTGGCCATGCTGGCTAGACCTCATGTGTGATGGCATCCACCCACTGGAGCTAATGTGAGATGGAGAGACACAGGGCCCCCTTTCCCTGCTTTAGAGTGAAGGGCAAACATGGCCAGTAGGTTTGGAGAGGGGGCAAAGCAAACAGAATGGTGAGCATCACTGGGAAGATGGGGGTTCCAGTTCCCACCTAGCCGTTGAGCACACTGGGTGTCTCTGGGCAATCCCTGACTCACAGCCTGACCTGCATCATGCAGCTGTGGAATGGATGGAGTAGGCAGGAGGGGGACCATGCAAAATGCTTCCTTGCAAGAGGGAAAAGGCAGGATATGAAAGTAGCAATTAAATGGTACAAATATGAATAAGGCTGTGAAAATCCCCCTGCTGATTTTCGAGCAGCAAGCTGCTCTTCAACAGACAAGAAGAGGCCACGGATTTACCAAAGTATAAACCTCCATCTCTCTCCCCTGCCCTCCCTCTGTGTGTGTGTGGGGTGGTGGTGTATATGATTCCCAGTGAGTGAACAGTGTAGGGAAAAATAATACCTCCTATCTAAAAATCAAGCTATTATTTAACAATAAAATTGCAGGTCATTCAGGCAAAGCAAATTTAATAAAAATGGACAGGAAGGTAGGTCAGCAACTGAAGAAGTGATCTGTAGCACTTGTAGGGTTGGTGGAGGATTGTGGCTATGCTCTCCCCCCTGCCCCCCCCCCCCCCCCATTTCTACAGTGCCGGAGCACTAACCTTGCAGTTAGTCCCACATGCAGGCTGAATCTGAGCCAAGTCTCAGCTGGAGAAGATAAAGTCACAAGGAGGAAAAGGGTTTTCTGCACATGCACGCTAACCCATAAGCATCCTCTTGTCTGAGATAAGGAAGCAAGGAAACAGGTTCAGCACTCACAAGTATAAATCCCTGAAGCACTTATTTTTAAAGAAATTAAAACATTAATTCTGGAATCAAAATCACCAGGTATCCATCACAAGGCTTGGCCTTTCATTTTTAGCAATTCTCCTAAAATGTTTGGAGTATACACCAAAATGAGTGAATAAAACAAATACATACTCGTAGTTGGACATGTGTCATATAAACCAACTTAACCAGCAGGTCAGCAGAAGGCCTGGAAAGGGGGAAAAGGATGCCCATGCAGGAAAAGAAGTCCCAGAAAATATGGAAGAGAGTAATGTTTTCCCACCCGAGGGTTTTCAAACGTCCTTCCAAAAAGTGGAGGGAGGATTTGGTGTTTGTTTGTTCTTCAGGGTTTTCCCCCTTTCTCCAGTTTTTGCTTTTTGCATTCCTTAAGCAGCAAAATGGCTTGCTCCAGTTTGGTAGGGAAGCAAACTTCTGCAGCTGGTGTCCTTCTCCCTTCTACCCCGTGAGGCTTCCTCCCAGCAGATGGGAAGCCAGCATCTCCCATGGAAATCCCTCTACGATTCCCATCATCCCTATGATTCCCATCATAGCATTGTAAGAGAATGCCATGTACTTGGCTTAAATCCCACTGCAGTGGTTTGTCAGGATCTGGGCTGCTCTGGTGGCCAGAACCAGAACAACCACCACCTCTGCATTTGCAGGATCAGTCCAAAGCCCTTTTCGACTGATCAGCGCCAACTGGGAGTCCTGGGTAAGAGCTCTATAAGAGCAAGCTCTTTCCTGTGGAACTGGCCATAGCAATGTCAGTCTTCTTGTGGCTGCAGTGCCTGGTCTCTGGCTGATGGCCCCTCCGCAGCATGGGTCCTCCTGCACCCTGCCTTGCCATGTCGCCTCGGCGATGCAGGGGTTCCTGGGAGCTGTGCTCCAGCTCCTGTGCCTTGCCTGACCCCTGCTGCATCTGGTTCCTGTGATGGGATGTCTCCTGCCCTGCTATCCTGTCCCAGGCAGCTGCACCTCTGTTTGTCCTCCTGGTTCTTGGCTCTTGGCTTGTTCCCGACCACGTCCTTGTTCTGCCCTCCTGCATTCTTCTGGTTCCTGGTCTTGGCCCGTCCCATGACTATCATTTGGCCTTCCATTAAACCCTGCTTTTGGACTCCGCCTTGCCTGAAGTTCTGTTGCCCTGGTCCTCCTGGTGCCTCTGTTGCTGTTGTCTGGCCTTGTCTGTGGCCACCCATGTCCTGGCTGCAGACCCTGACACAGTGAACTTCCAGATGGCACACCATTGTCTCTCAGCTGCAATGAGCAGTCATATTGGCTCAGCTTGCAAGGGTGTTGTAAGGCTCAGTGAGCTAACATATACAGAATGTTTTGAGGAGCTCTCATTCTACAACTCCCAGTAACCAGCCATGCTACTTGGGGCATGGTGGACATTTTTCTTTCTAAACATGCATCAGATGGCATCCTTAGGCACTTAGGAAAAGCAGTATAGATAAATGTTGAGAATAATCATCATTATTATGCAGGACTGCACTATAAATCATACTTTGCAGTATGTAATTCTCCTTGGTCGGGTCTTCCCTGTATTTTTTCATACCATATGAAAATGCCACTTAATCGTAATTCGATAGTTGCTGGGGCCAGACAGGAACCAGATGGAAGGAGCCATGTATGTCAGGAAGACATGAATATTATTAAATAAATCCTTTGCTCTGATTGCTGTTTTTTCAACAACAATTTTTAAAAAGTATTAGTCTGTTCTTTAATTCTATTGTTTATTTGAAACACTGTGTGGACCTTTTTTTTGTGAGGCACCTTATAAGGGTTGACCAAAATGGTGAGAAATAGATACTGTAAGCCTGAAATGCTATACATAGTTATGCAAAAGTGTGTCCCATTGAACTCAATGGAGTTTCCTTCTGAGTAGCCATGCATAGGATTGCACTGTTAATAAATGAAGTGGCATTTCCTCTGCCTCTCTTCTTGAGCAGTGCAAGAGGGTATATAGTTGTTCAAGTTCTACACCAATATTTTTCTAGCAAATCCATACAGTAGAGAAGTGTAGTATATGTGTGCGCACACCTGCTTGCAAGTAAACTATGCATGCGCACCCTTGTGCTAGCATGAAGGCTCCTTGCCCTTCTCAGCTGTTACCCTGAGCAGCTGTTCCAGCAGGGTAGATAGAGGGAGGTGAGAAGAAAAGCCATTTTGTTTGAATGATTGCATGGAAGCAACTCTGGGAACTTTCTTGGCTCAGAAACAGGAAAAAAATACTTGGCATGAATGTCTGGAGTTAGGTGCAAAATCGGGATATGATCAACACAAGGACTGTGATCCCTGCAGCAGGGACCGGTGGCTCCAGTGCCATTGGTGGTGTATCCACTCCTGGTTTCAGCCTGAACTTTAAAGGCACCATGCACATTGCAGAACCTAAGTAGGGCGAGGCTCAATGTCATAGATGGCTTCTTAAGAGTTATTTCTAAGTTTCTGCCTATGCATATATTGTAAGTATTATATATGCACAGTAAGCATCCTCTTTTTTTTGACTATGCATTTCCTCCTTTGGGAACATGAAAGTGGCTCACCTGGAAAAGCCCTTTCTGATCATTTTTGCACTGAAATGATCAAGGCACCCAGGTAGTCTAGTAGGTTGAAAAAGCTCAAACTTTTGCCTTGATCTCTCTGCATTTCTTAAATCCTGTTAGTATGACCTTTTCCTGACAAATACTTGCTCCTTTTTATGGGCTTGTTTAAAGTTATTCTAGCGTTTCCCGTTTTTTTCCAGCATAAATGTTTCTTGTTCACTTACAAAGGAAACACAAAACCAAACCCAAAAACTGGAACCCCTGGAAGGAAGGGTGGATGATGATTGAGGATGAGGATGAAGATGTCCTCAGAAAGCAAAAGATAACCACATATGGTGCCTGTCTTGTGAGAAAAGGAAAAGCTACCCATTATTTTTACAGATTTAGGGTGTGCGTTTGTACGTTTTAATTTATAAACTGCTTTTCAACCCTTACTCCTCCTCAAAGGATGCCAGCTGATATCTCAGATACCCATAAACTATGTGAAAAAGATAACTCTGAGTAAACAAGCACACATCTGCTTGCAAGTAAACAACAACCGCAGGGGCCAAGATAGCAACTAGGTACTCTGCGCCTCAATAAACAATAAGGCTGCTGACATTCTTGATGAACTCATACAAAGAGTACAGACCTGGAAGGATTTACTCCTATAAAATTTCCTGAATTCTCAAAAACAACCAAGCCAAACCCAGAACCCTCAAATACATTGCAAATTTGTGATCTTTCTGCAGTGATTTCTGCTGCCATCTCAACTCAAGTGCCACTTTGCTAAATTCAATATCAGTTGAATCACAGGGGATTAGCTAATATATATGTGTATGGCGTTAATTATTGAAGGTCAATTGGACCAGTTTATATTGAGTACAACATGAGTACGTTATATTGAGCACAACTAGTCTGTTCCTTGCAGTAAGTATCGAGAGAGACAGCACTTACATATCACCAGAAAAGAGGACAGAGAAAGAGATTTGCATTTGCTGATTTGTATGCACAGCTGACCATTTAGAAATGGTAATTCTAATTTAAATGGAAATCTCACCGGAATAGAGAAGGCTGCAACCAGGTGTTAGTGCCTTGCTCAACCAGCTATCCAGAGCTGTTGAAGGGCACCTTCAAGGCCCAGCTCTTTGTTCTGAAGGGTTTTTGTCCTTAAAATGGACTTCAGCTTAGTGAAAGCCCCAAACCAGTGGACTGCCTTTTGTAAAAGAGGCCACATGGCCACTCTACCTGGATTGGTCCAGGTGTTCTCAACTTTTTCAGTTAAAACAAAAAGAAGAGATATTTTGAGTCTTCAAGAGGCAAGTTGACTCTGCTCTTCAGAAAGGTCTTCTCGTCTTGAAAAAATAACAAAAATAAATGGTCATTCCAAGGGTTGATCTTGCCAGCTTGCAACCATCCCAACTCTCAACACAAATCTTTCTGCATTCTAATCAGACAGCCTATAACAGGGTAGAGGGCAGCACAGAGTGGTGAGGGATTAGAGCTGGCCAATGGCTTTTCTATCAGCAGTGAAATGGCACATTTTTAAAAAAATGCAGGCTTCCCCAAGATGTTTTAGACTACAATTCCCATCAGCCACAGTCGAATTATAGCCAATGGCCATGATCAATGGGGGTGTAGACTGAAATATTTTGAGGACACCAGGTGGGGGAAGAATGGCCAAAGGTTTCATCCACACGTCTTTCCACTCAACTCACCAGTTTATTCTCCTTCACAAGGTCTTGGGCATGTTATGGACAAGTCCTTTCTGTGACCTGAATAGTGGACCATTGAGTCCTTCCTGTCTGGCTTCCATTCACTGATACATGTTTGAGTACTCAGTTGTATGCACTGTCATCACGTGTTGGCTACCCATGTGCAGGGCTTTGATTTTTTAAAAGGATCAACTGCACCCTCTCTGTGACTAGGGCAGAGGATGATGCTCTTAGAGGTGCATTTAAAAAAAAAATCTATGGGTCCGAAAGCCAGTAGCCCATAAGCTGATAGAGCAGCTCTGGCAGTCTTGAGCAGACCTGCCTTGTGCAACTCTGCATTGCCAATGACATTTCCTGGGCGCTGAAGCTAATCAACTCCCCCCCCCCCACACACCCCCAATCATGCTTCTCTGGTCTAACCCGCCACAGAAATAAAGCCAGTGGAGATTTTGCTATGGACTGCAATAAAACTAGGGCACATTTCACCATAGCAATGAAAGAAAAGTGAAGAGTGGCGGGGGGAAACCCTCACGAGTCTTCTGTAGACTTATTTTTATTGGGGAGTGCAATTTATTTTAGGAACGCTACTTCTTTTCTGAGCAGTTTTGTGCTGCCATTTCTCTCCATGGATAAGTTAGTCTTCACCATGGCTCCTGCCTCCCTTCCTTTCTTGCTCTCCCCTCTTTCCACCCGCTCTCCCACTGCCTTCATTTTTTCCCAGCATGAAATAGCAAAGACTGCTTCTTCACTGTTATGCCTGATGAAATTGCTTTTTATTTTTATACATGGAGATACAAAAGATCCACCTTTATCGCTCTCCTGCAGCTCCTACCATTTCACATCTCCTAATTAAGTGACGACAATCATCAGGCCTGTGTGACAGGCTCCAAGTCACAGGAAGTGTCTTCCCAATGAATGCACAGCTGGTCCTCATTTTATTCTGCAGCAGAATGGAGCTAGGAGGGAAAGGCCTCATCCATTACTGGGTGACAGTATTCAGCAAACAATACCCAGCCTCCTGTTGCTTTCCAGCAGAAAGAAATGGGTTGGAAGAGTTAGGAGAGATGCGACCTTTTCCCCAGACTTTGGGATAACAGATGGAGTTTCTCCAATGATAATGAAAATAATAACAGTGAAATGCATGCAAATCTTTTTTCTGTTTCTAGAACCTATTACTATACATCCTATTTTTAGCTTTGCTGATATGCATACTGTGTGTGATAGCTGTTCAGTGTTGCCAACCAAATAGCATCCTTGGTGATTGTCACTTGAAGCCAGTCCTAATGGAAGACCTAGTTCAAAGTAACTGCACACAAAATACTCTTGTTTTGATCTGGTCAGCTGTGCACACATAGAATCATAGAAGAGTAGAGTTGGAAGGGGCCATGAAGGCCAGTGACTCCAAGCCCCTGCTGTTGCAGGACACCAAGTCACACCATCCCTCTCAGATGACTGTCCAGTTTCTTGTACATGGGTGTAAAGATGTGAGTGGTTATCACCATTACCTTAATATGGAGATATGTTCAGATGCTCCGTTAATCTCCTGTGATCTTTCACTGTTAAAATAATTTGATGTATTTTCTCATACCACCCAATGAGCTTCCCCACATGATGAATTCATTGCATGCTCATTATTCTCCACTCATAGTTATGACCCTGTAGCCCTCCAGTTTTGTTTCAGTGTCTGAAGAACACTTTTAGATCAGAGAAAATGTGGTATGTGTTTGTAAAACTGGAAGAAAATGCTTTTTTCACTTGTGTATTGACACTATGCTGCTATATCTCAATGCCTCCTGAAGGTTATGTAGCAGAAAAGCAGGCAAGGAAAGGGTCTCAGTGTAGTGTTTAGATCTTAATTTTGTGATGAAACTCAAAACACGTACAGCAGATCAACAGCCTCCTGCCAGTCCTAGCTGAATACTCACTCCATTTTACTGCATCAGTGGGGTAGCTTTAACATCACTGCTATGAACAAGGCAGTGATCTGAAACTGGGAATGTGTTCCCAGGTTGGACTGCTGAGGCTGCATCACAGCAGGGTAAGCCATGGGTGTGAGGGGCGGGGGGAGATATTTCATGTGACCTATAGTGAATTCATAACAGCTTTGGGCAAATGATTGTTTCATGAACTTATTTTCTCAGAAGCAAAAAATATACTTATTTTAGCCTTTTTATTTAACGTTTAAGTGTCGGAAAGCTCTAATTACCTTTCCAAAAGTTTGGTTTTTGAGGCAACTTACAGCAACCATTTTTCTCACAAGAGCTAATCCTCAATGGATTTTGTACTATGTTTTCTTTGGATTGTTGCTATATATGCGTGTGTGTGATTTACACATGCTCAGTATATACATAGTGCCTGAAGAGGCTCTGAACACTCAGTTCTACCTGGTAAGAGATCTTCAGATTAGCTGAAAACACAAGTGATTATCTCCAGAAGGGCAATGCCCCTTTGTCTGTCCTATTCCAACAGCTCAAAGGCTCAAGCAAAAGTTCTCAGATGAAGTGAAAATTAATACCATTTTACGGGTGGAATCAGCTCTGAAAGGCTCGGTTGGTTCGCTTCTGGGTGACATGGTCCATGTTCCTCCCTCTGAAAACTACCAGTCTCATCAGCATTTCTTTGCTTGATGATCTTCATTGTTACATATGAATCTCTGCGCTTACACAAAAGTGGAGTGTTGAATCCTAGGTACCCTCCATTTCCCAAAGCTCTCCTTATGAGCCCTTCTGTGTGGTGCCCCTGGAGGAAGCATGCTGTGAAAATGAGCGTGCCTCCGCCCCTCCCATTGCACCCCTAATTGGGCTCCCCTCCGATCATAGCAGCAAGCCCCCGGTCCACCTCCTCAAGGAGCAGCAGTATTCCACTGGAGGAGCATCCCATGTCAATGTCCCCTTCCTCCGGCTGTGATTCACCAACATTCCCAGGGTTGGGTTGATCTGCCTCCTGCCTGCCCTCGAGCTAATCTCCCACTGATGCGTCCTGTTGGATCACAGGACCTTGAATTGGAGCGGGAGACTGCAGCCTTTCAAACACAGTCTCATCCTCAAAATCAGAATCTGAATCATGAGCTCAACTGGCACGAGGAGTCCCCCATGAGCCTGCCTGGGGGTTGACAGGACATGAGCACACGGCACCAGCTATACACAGTTCAGAAAAGATGGCCGAAACAGTAAGAAAAAATTGAAAGATCACCTGTGGGCGGGGGGGAGCATTAGACCACATAGATGCCATAGTTTTGCCTCTGCTTCATGGAGGTTGTTTAGAAAATTTTGTGCCTCAATAAGATAATTCCAGCTAGCTCAGGGTGTGTGTGTGTGTGTGTGTGTGTGTGTGTGTGTGTGTGTGTGAGAGAGAGAGAGAGAGAGAGAGAGAGAGAGAGAGAGAGAGAGAGAGAGAGAGAGAGAGAGTCTGTTGTAATCTACAAAATTACACAATTAGAAAGCATCGAATTATTTAGAGGTTCCCCATGTATTAAACCCACCCAAGAGATAAAAATACAGGGGCACAACATACAATCTGTTTGTGGGTTTAGCCACATATGGTAGATGAGGCTGATCTTACCAATAAGGAAGGGTGGCCTTGCTCGGTTGGGCTAAAAAAGCAAAACACAAAAACCAGAGTGACACATATGGCTTGCTGGGCATGATTTTGTTCGATTGGCTCCTTGCACCTGCAGATATCCTTAGGTTCAATACACAGCTTCAAAGGAAATTATGATGAAGCCCCCCAGCTGTGCTCTCTCAAGCAAAAGCAAAAACACCTTATTTATTTATTTGCTATTCATAAAATCTGCATCCAGAGTTACCACATTATTCCTAGGCTGGCCATTTACACATTGCCAAAGAAGAGGAAATAGATAATCAAAGGGCATTCATTTGCATAGAATGTGCTTATGCCTATAGATGCATTTCTAAATATGCATCTATAATTACAACAATTTAAACAGAAATGAAAGATGTCTCACTAATGTGGGGATATGTGTGGCCAGGTGGCCTGTCTGCCTTTCCGTCTCTACCCAGGTTTTCTCTGTTGCTGTTCAGGCTCCTTGCTTTCCTTTTTGTGGTCTTTATCTTTTAACATGGACTTGTATTGAGCAGCCCTTCAAACAGAGCATCCATTCAAGTAGAAGATTGTCCTCTGACAGCCCTTCAAGCCGACGATTGTACTCTGTAATGTAGGACACCTTAGCACCCAAATAATTCCTCCCTGACTCAGAATGCAGTAGAATTGATATCTGAAATTAGCAGAGAGTTCCAAGCAAGTCTGGAAATGCACACAAAATGAATTATGCACTGGCATACTTTGCTGAAAATATTGTGCTGTATGGAACTAACAGAGACAGGAAAAAAAACCCAACCCTGCACTTAGCAGGGGGGTTGGAAAGGGCACCAACTGACGTGCTCAGCAGCTGAATTTTGGTTGGCTGGTGCCATTTTGTTTTTCCCAGAAGGCACCAGTTGCCTCAGCAGCCAAAATGGCAAAGAAGGAGTGGGTTGCAGGGGCAGGGGAAGAGACAAGTGAGGGAAAAGCTTGCTGCTCTGCCACGCTGTGACAGTTGAGGGGCCTGCCAAGCATGACCCTCAGCTCCTTCCAAGCCTGTATTGGCGATGAAAACCTGTAAGGCCCTTTGCTGCCAGGCATATCCTGCCATTGCTGCAAGGTAACTGAGAGACACAGGAGTATGTTCTCACTGATGGCATCACAAGAGGGTGGCAGAAGGAGGAAGAAGCCCACACAAGTCAGCTGCTGACTGGCAAGCGGTCCCTTCTAAACTCAATGATCTGGATCCATACAAGGGGCAGCTAGAAGAGGTCCAATTCCAGTGCTGTGTGATGGTTACTAGGAAGCCCCTGCTTTTCCCATCTCCTTCATCACCTCCTGAAGGTGGTGGAGTAGACCTGCCACAGGGTGGCCACTTTGCCCGGCCAATAAAGACAACATGCATTGCCACAAAAGAAGGCACAATTTTGTATCAAATGTGCGCAAGCCGATTCCTACTCTACTCTTGATGCACATTTATACACAATGACCTTGTGTAAAGTAGGACTCATGACCATCCTAACCTCCCAGCTAAATACCACAGCATTTGTCATATGGTTACGACCAACCTGATGCCCTCCAGGTGTTTAGGACCTGAGCTTCCATCAGCCCAGGCCAGCATGCCCAATGCACAAGCGACTCAGAAGCTGCCGTGCAAAGTCCCTGAAGGACACCCAGCTGGGGAAGACTGGTTAAGACGGGCTGCGGTTTGGACCTGGTTCTGTCCATGAATGCACAGCCTCTGCTCTACCTGCACTGGAAACATGTGAGCTCTGACAGGCAGCTCCACAGAGAAGCAGGGACTTGGCTACTCCCAGCAATTTGCAACGGCTGGTCCTTCCCTTTCCTTGCCTTGCCTTGCCTAGAAGTGTCAGATGCGGAAGCAAGAACTATTCCAGAGAAGACCAGGCTCCTAAGAATGCAAGACTGGCTGGCCTACATTTCTGTCTACCAAGATCAACAAACCAATTCATGCAGGCAAGTGGCCAAAGTGAGCACGATGCGAATAGGTGGCCTCAAACAAATCTAATAAATAAAATAACTGACACACAAATGGGGTGTGCTGACCATTGGGTAGAGCAGCTGGGCACAGGGTGGCTAGGCGTCCTTCTTTACAGAGTATAGTCCTCTCATTGAAGTTCAACTTGAAGGGCTGTCGAGATAAAGAACCATCCGAAACAGTAAAAGAAGGAAAGCAGGGCCCAGGAAGCTGCCCCCATGCGCACATGCACGCACGCGTGGGCGCGCACACGGAGCCCTGCGGTAAGACACCTTGTGCTTCTCTTCAAATCAAAGCGATTCTTTCGAAGTCTTCATCTATGCACATAAATTAGCACCTGCCGTTCTTTGTGCAGCTCTTGCCCTCTTTGACTGAGGAGGGTGCCAGCAGGAATCAGCAAAGGAAAACAGCCCGAGACGCCTCCTCCCTGCACACTTCAGTTCCCCAGACAACGTTGGGCCACGCGCTCTATTCTTAATCAGGTCAGACCAGTTTTTTGTTCCCCGAGGGCCACATGAGGACTTTGATGCATATTGAACTATATTTCCGTATCATAAATTAAAGTGTTGGTAATATATGTATTTAATTTAATATACACAATTAATATATTTAATTAACCAGTAAACAAGGGCCTGTGAGCAGTGCCCAAGCACAAGGACCACTCCTCTGGGGTGGCCCATCCCCTTCTCCCAGCCAGAAACCCTCCCCTGGGACCCCCTGACTCCTCCTTCCTTCTTGGAATTGGCACACGGACCCGCTTGCCCTCGAGCTCTCCCCAGCCTGTCCCACCCACTCCACGCCTTCGCTCTCATCAGCTGGAGCGGTGCAGGAGCATGACGGGGCAAGTTCTTGCAAGGCTGCCGACCCGACCCGACCCGCTCTCTTCCTGAGCCTCCTTTGATAATCTTTTCTCGTTCCTTCATTGCTGCCCTTTCCGGTCTCAGTCTTCTTCGAATTTCTTGGCTGCAATCTCCCTTTTAACTGATGACTGAGTCAAGGTACATGCAATCTTCCACAATTTCAATTTCTTCATTATTAACAGAAAAGTTCTGTAATTCTCCCGTGGACATGATTTTTGTTTTAATTTTGGTACTTTATATCATGTTAATATTCTAGTGGATATAATTATATTTTAAACTGCTGCATAAATTAATATTTTAATTGCATATAGTTTTTAATATTGTTAGCCATCTTATGTCTCAGTATTGGGAACAGGCATTATATAACTAAATATTCTGAAAATGGAGTTTGGTCTTGCTGAGGAAGCAGCTGGGAGAAACAGCTAGGGATTGGAATCTGAGGATTTAGATTGAAGGTGAATAGAAGAAAAATTGTATGAGTTTGCTTCTGTATCTTTGTAATTCTGGTTCAATCAATAGATGGGCCTTTGCCATCAAGAATCCGCTCGCTCTTCTTTAAAGGAAACAGATCCTACAGAGTCAGTCTGGACCTCCCACTTTTCAGCAAGGAGAAACAAAACATTACACTGTGGCCGAGAATAAACCTTGGGTGATGTTAGACAAAGCATGTCCACCTACATCTGTTCCCTGTCCCCTTTTAAGTGTACTTTGATGAATGAATATTGAAATGGATGGATCAAAGAAGGGAATGTACTAAATCCAATTTAAAGAGATGAAAATAACATTATACATCATTTGATGCAGCCAGAGATGTCACAGGAGAAATGACGGTGGAAAAAAATAGGGCCACTTCTTCTTCTAAGGCGCCTGAATTAAAATGTGCTGGGCTTATTATGTAGTAGAAAATTATTGATTTTGCCTGAATGATGGGGCTGCCCATATTAAATATAATCTCAGCAGTGTAACCGTAATAGTTTATTTAAATGTCAGCCTCATTTGGCTTCTTAGGAAAACCATGTTGAAATGAAGACGAAAGATTCATTTTCCAATAGCAATGGTGGCTCTCTCTCAAAGCCCAAGGTTGCCACCGCCTGGCAGGATGGAAGGAAACAGATGTGCATTCAGTTAGTATCTGTCACTGCAGCCTTCTCTGGGATTCACATGTTCAGGGTTTAAAATATGGGTGCAAACAGTGAGTCCCATGGGCTGTCAGTGGCCTCCCAGAGGCCCAGGGCAGTGGGTGGGCAGGAGGGCAGGGGAAACGTTCTGGGAAGTGACCCTATGGCTCTCAAAGCACATAGAGCCTCATGTTACATCGAGCATCCCTGGGGTATCCTCGGAAGTAGCATTCGACCTCCTTCCTGCATAAGGACAATTCCTAGAATGTTTGTCATCCCCCGTTTCCACAGGGTTTTTTCCTGAAAAAGTTCCGGGTAACCACGTGTGAAACGGGAATACCCTTCATCCTGAAATCTGGGTGGTTTGCTGGGAGGAGTGTCGGTGGCATCTGATCACAGCAGGTACCACACCTCTTGAATGCTCTTGGGTGTGTGAGAGATTTGGTGACATATACCTGTAGCCTTACTGACCCAGTTGGTTAATCAACACAACCTTTGGGCAGGAGGACTGTGCAGCCCTGCTGTGAAATTGTCTGATGGGTGTGTGTACTTGTGTGTGCACATGCAAGATCTACTTTTGCAAGATACCCAATGGTCAAGATACATTGTGCACTTTGAATTCAGAACACGGGTGCTGAATCAGACAGGAAACTGTCCTTTCCTTTTCACCTTTCTCTCTTCCTTCAAAACCCAAGTCAGAACCAAGCACTGGATGCTTAATCCCTTAATTGTCATTTGTTGGCATCCATCCATATGGCCCTCCTTCCTTCCCACTGTTGTTTCACCCCCAGTTTGAATTTAGACAGATGATTGTGCTAATCTGGATTTGCTTTCAGCAACAAAGAAGGAAACAGTAAGGCACACATCCTCTTTTTATTGGTTTGTTCAAAGCATTTTAACCCTTCTCTTTGGCCAAATAGGCTCCCGGAGTGGCTTCCATGTGATTTTGGTATTAATTTTTACTGAGCATTTCAACAAAACAAACCCATAAGAAGAAGAATAAAGGAAAATATACAACTAAGCCGATTGAGGACCCAACAATGCTTTCAACATTTGAATGGGCAGGATTTAGATGCCACCTTTGAATGGATAAATATAGGGATATTTGGTCTGCCCTCCTTGAAGATTATGCACAGTTGTTTCTTCTGATAGCTGTTTTTTTCATATTCACATATATACTCATAGTTACAGACTGTCTATGCACCTGTTGTAAGGGATTCATTGCAATTTACATAAGGCTGGCATGCAATTAACAAAGACATGATAATCCCTCTCCACAAGTGAAAGATACAACACTGACATGCAATAGGAAAGCGAGGGAAGAGGAAAAAGGAAATCGGGGCTCCATTTCTTCCAGTGAATGGTGTCAGTTGGGATGGAAACAGTTCAGGGAGAGGAGGAGCCCTGCGGAGCTGTCCGTGCCTTTCTCTGCTGCAGCCTGGCCACCGCCATGGCAGGAGAAGCCCATGAAGCCTCTCTCCCAGCGTCCTGTCTCCAACTCGGCTATGGCTTGATGGAATTCATGGGATTACAGGGAAGACATTCCCATGTAATTATGGATTGGGAAGGGAAAGGCTCCAGTGTTGTTGGGCTTTAGCTCCCTTCATCTCTCACTAGTGGCTACATTAGCTAGGCCTGATGGGAATTGCAATCCAACATCAGAAGGGCTACAAATTGCCTACCCATGGATTAGGAGGTCACCCATAGGCAAAGTTAAGTATAACCAGGTAAGTGCTTAGATCAATGCACACATTATGCTAGAGGCTGACCATTTTTTTAAAAAATCTTGGTTAATTTTATTTGGAATCAACAAATTGCAAAAGATCAAAAGGCCACCTAGACTATTCCCAACTGCCAAGATAGGACTGTAACACACATGTCTTCTCTCAGGAATACTTACAACACCCCTTTAAACAAACATAGTATGATTCTGATGTTATGCATAGTTTTGCATAATGTGTCCAAAATGGACATCTCTGTTTCAAGGGACATCTTAATGGACATTTCTGTTTCAATATGTAGCTTATGTCTCTGCATAAATATTATTGTAAGAAACTAGAAACTGGGAGAGCAGCCCAGGAGTACGTGGAGGCTTTGTGATGAGGTCAGTAATTGTCTCAAAAGTCTGCACACACTCCCATTGTCTGGGAGGCAGACCACAGGTGGTTGTGTGCATTGACTGCACACAGGCAAACTGACTCTGATCAAGAATCTCAATGAAAACTCTCAAAACAATTTCCCTGGGAATCTGACAGTGTCCACACATTCTGAGCTGAAGACCTGAAGCAATTTTATTGTAATATACTCATTGTTCTCCTTGAAAGTAGTAAAGATAAACTCATTTCACAGCCCTACACTGGCAGAGAGATAAGTTTCCTCCCATGCCAGCCGTTGGGAGCCTGCCCTGCTCTCATGATGCTCCTCCTCCTGCAATGTTACTGAAGTTTGGTGTCCACTGAAGTACTTGCAGTGCAGTCCCAGATGGATTTCTTTGGAAAAGAGAGAATCCAAACTTTCCCCCTTGGACCCACTGACTTTAATGGGATTTAATTCCTGGTTAGTTTACTTCAAAATGGATCCATAGCCCAGCAAAGTGCTATTACCCACATCTGTAACATATTGAGAGTTACCTTCCTGTTGTACTTCCAGGCCGAGTGGTACTCATTTGGGTGGCCTACGGGTGCTACATGTAAGGATCAGGCTGCCTGTGGGGAACTGTGTGCAGGTGCCCCATGAAGTGACCCACTGAACTGAAAGTGGCAGCTTCTCAGTTGTGGGGGAACTTCAGGCCCTGCATTGGCTCCACCGAGCCAGACTGGCCATGGAACCCTCACGGACAGGAAGGAATATAAGGTGGCTTCCTGTACTAGTTGAGATTTGCCTCGGCAGCACATTCTTCCAGACTGTTCAAGTTAGAATTGGTGCAGAGCAGGGCTCAAGGAGGGCGGCCGAATTGCAGGGGAAGCCATATGAGGTGCACGTGGGGGAACTGGGTCTTTTCAGCTCAGAGAAGAGGAGACTCTGAGGGGATCTGTGAGCAACATATAGGTACATGAGGGGGTGACACACGGAAGCGGCCAGAGACCTGTTTTCCCCTGCGGAGGAGGGCAGGACGTGTTCCAATGGAGCAAAGCTCAGGGAACCAAGGTTCCATTTGGATGCTGAGAAGTGCTTCCTGACAGGTAGGACCCCAAGGGTATGGAATGGGCTTCCACAGGAGGTGGTTGAAGCCCCATCTCTTTATTATTCCATCATCCTACATGGTGCTTATACAATCACACTCACTCACCATAACAAGCCATGGTGGTGTTATACCATTGTTGGTCTGTCATGTATTCTGAACACAATCATGGTATTTCAGCATGGTAAGTTTTGTTTTTCAAAACCACTGTAAGAAACAGTGACGTGTTCCATGGTTTCTCCATACCACAACAGCTTGTCACGTTTTCTGAACCCATGATCATGGTTTCCACACTCTTGTTGTGCAGCTACCACAGTGTTGTCTGGAAAGAGTGACAAGTACAGGAACCATCCAGTCCTAGTGTGGACCAATGAGAAAGAGGCAGGCAACACAGGCAAAGAGTGATATACCTTGGTACTGAATTTCAGGCACAGTGACTGATGGGATGCATGCCAGCAGTGGGAGGACTTAGCAGGGAGGATGGAAACCATGAGAAAGGAGATTGTCTTTCAGGTAGATCATAGTAAAAAAAACAAAAACAAACTCCCCCCCCCCCTAAAAATCTGCAAACCACAGAGCAATGCTTGTCATGTTGTCTGAACCAAGCCCAATTGCCACCAAAATGGGTCTGTGGGAACATGAAGATTTGTGAATCCCCTACGAGGAAGCTTGCTCTGTCTACATTCATGTTCTACACTTGCTCCAAATGGGGTTGGCAGAAAGCAAGGGATGGAGCACTGTATCCACTCTGGGATGGAGTCTGAAGGAGGAATCCACAGTGCTGGTCCCTTTTTCCCATATCCAAAAAAATGTTCAGCACCACGGATGGCTCCTTAAAAGTTCAGACTGCTACCTGAAGTGGTTACACGGCCCCATTAACAGTAGAGTGACCAGCCCACTGGCAGAAAGCTCAGTGAAATCAGAAGGGTTGCATGCACCCGTGGCTTCTTGATTACTGCCCCAAAATGCATCCCTCAAACTATATGGCTGGAAGGTAGTACACGCTTTCCTCCATGTTTGGACTTATGGTAGCTGTTAACTTTTGGTTGTACAGGAAGCTGAAAATTGTGCGTGGTTTGATTTTGATTAAAACTTGTCACATGCGCACCTTTGTCCATAAATGGGTTGGAAAGAACATGAGATTATTATTTTTTTTACACAAATGATTTTTTTATGCAGGAGAAAGTGAAACTGAGAGGTTGACCCATTTCTAGGTAGAAGGACCTTTAGCTCTGGATTCAAGCTAGTATGCTTCTTAAAACACCAAAGACAATAGCTCACTCATAGATCATATGTATTACATAGGCCAGGTCACAGGCCAGATGTCCAACATCTCAACACCTGTCCGAAATGCTGGGGAATTGCTGGCAGCCAATGCCGTTTGTGTATAATGTTATAGAGCCTAATATTGGAGGCAACTTGCTGCTTTCAAACATGAAAAACTCAAGCAAATGGATCAACAGGCAGTTTACACAAGATGCCAGTACAAGGCACCCTGCGTGCCTGGCATTCCACTGGTAGAGACAAGTGCTTTACATTTGGTGCCAGGTTTATTTTTGTAATAGCCCTTTGAGGAAGGCTGGAGGGAGAAGCGAGACTGAACCCCAAGCCAGGTGATGAACTCTGCATCTCCCATGGCCTTCAAACCCAACCCTCCAGCTGCCCTAACAAGATCTTCTGATGCATTTCCAGTGATGTATCTCCAGGATGTGATTCCAAAGCATGCATCTATGATAATACACTTCCCCTCAAGCCATGGGTTGATCTCCTCTAGGATTGACTGGTTTGATCGCCTTGCAGTCCAAGGGACTTGCAGGAGTCTCCTCCAGCACCACAATTCAAAGGCCTCAATCCTTTGGCGCTCAGCCTTCCTTATGGTCCAGCTCTCGCAGCCATACGTTGCAACTGGGAAAACCATAGCTTTGACTATACAAACTTTTAGACTTTCATTTAGGCCTTGCTGAAAACTGGCATCAAACTGTGATTTGATCAAATTTTCATGAAGTTGTCCCAGCAACTGGAGGTTTATGAACAAGATCTCCCCTCACACATCTTTCAAGGAGCCAATAGCATGCTTACTCAGGAGGAAGCCTCACGGATCTCACTGGGGCTTACATCTGAATAGAAACACATAGGATCACACTGATGCCATGGACATGAAGAAAGCATCTTTGGGGTTTTGTAAGACACTGCTATTTATTTCACTATTTCAATGACTCTAAAAAGAAAAAAAGCCCTCCAACCTTTTCATGTGAGTGAAACAACATAGGATTGAGTGTAATGATTTTGAATCAGCCCTGGCTTAGTCATGTACAGAACTTTTGAAAGCAGTACTTCAGGATTAAATGGAGCTACTTCATTTGGCGTTTCGTGTTTGTTTTCTGTAGTTCCTTCAGGTGGCAGATATAAATAACAGCAATTCTTTGCCCTGCAATACAGGGGTGAAAAAAGAACAGCAAGTCAAGAAAGCAAGTAACCCCTGGCGTGTTTGTGTGTGTGTGTGAATACTGGAGTGCAATGGAAAATAAATACAGAGTGCAAACTTACAATGCTTTTATGTAATGCCAGCAATTTTCCCTTCCTCTTCTGGAGAAAGAAGGAACTAAACTTCGAGAGGTTGCTTTTTCTGCTGGCTGACTCAAATGCCATCAAATTATAAGAAGGCACTCAGAAATCTAAAGGACGCAAAATGACAATGTCCTGTCATTCTTCCCAGCCTGAGGGGGAAAGCAAAAATGACTGTGTTAGAATTCGAACAGGACCTTTGAGAGCAGCTATTAACTGAGATTTAAGGGCTATTTTTAAAAACACAAAATACAGGTGTTATTCTTAATATGCGCCCACTGGCAAGGGCTGGAATGGCTCCATTTCTTTCTGCAGATGTTGTGGACAATACCTGGGGGTGGGCTGGAGATGCTCGTGCAGATGAGGCTATTATTAGTAGGACTTGTTGCCACTAGCATCATGCTAAATAAATGCTCTACAGTGTCACTCCCTGATTCCCAACAAAGCACAAATGCAAATTGTTTCCATCTGCTCTCACGCATTATTTTGGGTCAAGGGGCAGTGGCTTTCTAGCTATGTCAGGATTCAACCCATAGACTAAAAGGTGAATGCCACGTTATTCATATGAATGTTTCTCCTTTCACTAGTAACCCAGAGCACTTAGATTTCAAATTAGGCTTCAGAGTCCACCTAGAAGCCACTTTGCTGGTAGCAATACATCCACATGATGCGTATGATCTCTGGAAGAATGGCATCCTCGGTGGTCCAATTTGGCCCACTAGCTTTTTCTCCTAGTCCATCCCAGCTTGCTGGGCAGTACTCAGACTGCTCCTGCTTTTTCTCATGTCTAAGCATACAAACAGAAGCTTGGATTTTGGGTTGCTCTTTCAAAGTGCTGCTAACAGATACAGACCTACTGACTTCTGCGTAGGTCTACAATGGAAAGGAATCCATTTTGGCTTCACCTGCTCTGCTTTTGGCAATCCCTGCACAGAGAATGCATCCTCCAGCCAGATCTTTCTCGGCTTGGAATTCAGCCCCTGGGAAAGGCAAGCAAGCACAATTCCTCACTCCTAAGCTATAGAGCTGAGTTAAGACAAGGGAAACCAATATGCGAATTCTTGCTTAAGCTTGATCGATCGTGCCCTCGGGTCTCTTCTCAGTCTTCCCATTCTCACAAGACTGTTGTAAGGATAAAATAGGCTCAAGGGCTGGGGTGAGACCCCCCCCCACACACACACACACACAATTTTTGTAAATATATAATCCAGCAGGTACCCAGAACCATTTCTTAGGCTTAAGCAAAACTTGCTGGTTCATTGTGATGGAGAACAACCGTAAAGAGAACATGAAAATGTTTATTTTAGCAACCCTGGAGATTAATGTTGGGCAGTGTGTCAGATTAAAAACAATGTATATAAAAGCTGAATTTACTAGCATTACCTATTGAGTGGAGGGAATGCACCCTCGAGTCATGAAATGACATCTTTGATTGGTTTAAAATCCTCTTTCCAATGTTAAGATGTTGCTCTTGAACAATTAACTTGCTATACTCCAAAGCACACAAAATGCCAAGGTCACTGTCTTGGCCCACAAGAAAAATTCCAAAACAAACAGAAGGGCAGTTTGATTCTTTGAGGGTACATTTCCATTTCCTTGAAACACTAGATAGTGAAGATACACACATGAAAGAAAGCATTGTCTGTGGTACAGTGCCAGCGCCCTCCAAACCTATCCCTACACCTGATTTCAGCTCCCTTGTGATTAGCAGCAGGCACTGGAAGACAAGCACCGGGGAGGAGGGTGGGTTGTGGGTATGGTGGCCTCGGTCAGCATGGCTACTGTGTGCTCACACACATGTGCTTCCAAATAGGGCTGTGTAAATCTGTCATGATGTCCATCGAAACACAAGGCTTTTTCTTTTCAGAGGTGTGGATGCACATGGTAGCTTATGCAGGGCACCACTATGGAACATTTATTTATTAATTAAAAGCTTTTCTATCCCGCCTCAGGGCGGAATAGAGAGACAACAGCTTCACAACACAGCAGGGCAGGGAATAGCCTGATGACAACTGTTAAAAGTAAAAGACACAAATGTCATTGTGCCACAAATAATTCACAGAAGAACGAGATGCTTTGTTAGTAACGCCTAGCATAGGGATACGTACATTCTGGATCATGGCAGCTTCATATCCAGTCCATAGACCCCCCCCCATCCCGAGGGCCCCCCCCCCCCAAACCGCTGTTAGCAAACATAAGAGTGGAGATGCAGGTCTTGGGGAACTCATCTAGTGCTGGGAGGAGCGGCTGCCCACACAGCAACTGGGTTCAGACAAGGGCGGAGTGTGAGCTGCTGTGGCACCATGGGTTGTTGCTGAAACATGGGTTGTTATGTTGCTTGAGCCCAACCATGTTAATAAGCCTGTTGAGTTGGAAAACAATAAACAACTCACAACCCAGCAACAACCTATGGGTTGGTCATGTTGACAAGCCATACTTAACCATTTCGTGTTGTCTGAACTCTGTCAGTGTAACCAATCACCCAAGTTCTCTCTTCTGCTTCTTTGCATGCCTTGCCCTGTGTCTTCTTCGCATTGATGCAAATTAAATAACGAATGATTGTGACCCCAGGGTAACTGACTGCACTCAGCTTGACAAATGTACCAAAATTCAAACACAACTGTGATGGATAAGAAGAATACCCAAATAAAAATAATATGGATTTTGAGCATATGACATCATTCCCTTACCCATTTATTTCTAATCACTCCTGATTATTTCATTAGACTCTGTAGACATTATCAGTCTAAGATTAAAGGTCAAAGGGGCTAATTGTTTTCAGATAATTTATCCACAAGTAAATATTTCAAATCTTCTGGATTTTAAAAATGTTGGATGGGTTTGTTTTGTTTTGTTAACAACAGCAGTCTAGAAGAAAAAGTAATTTCTGGCAAAATTCAAAGACAGCAAATTGTGCAAGAGATGTTAGGATTAGGAAATAACAAATGGGGCTCATCTTGCAGAAACATTTGCATAGAAGTTCATGCAGTCCACTGAAGAAGCTGAAAGGAGCAACTCTCTGAAAGAGCAAATCCAAAGTGAAATTGCTAGTCAAAAACATGCCAAAGAGGAGCAGTGAATTCTGCAAGTGGAACTTTGGTGGTACATTCCAACATCAAGGTGGTTGTAATAAATTAGCTCCCCCAAATCATGATAGAATCAGCTGGTCCCTTTTCTCTCTGCCTATAGGATAGGAATGAATCCAGATATTTTCGTGTTTCTTAGCTACTTGGGGAATTCCCCTTGGTACTCTGGAGCTACTTTGCAAGAACATGGCCAATGGCATTCAGCATCTGCTCGTTGGTGTTTTCTACTGGACAGTAATTTAGCCAATGGTTGATGAATTATGGGCCTTTTTTTCCTGAGATGCCAGTAAGTGGTAGTAAGAGGGCCTGTGCTCCATTTTACCATCAGTCCCTGGAGGAGGAGGAGACCCTTTCCTGGCATGTGTACATAAAGCAAAATGAAACGAAACAAAATGAAATGAAAAGACTTCACACCCTGCGGCAGCACTTTGGACGGAGGGATGCGGTCTGTCTTTGGACAAGCATCTCATTTCAGATGTTGTTATGATCACTCTTTCCTTTCTGTCGGAAGAGAAAAATATTCCTGGCATGCAGAGAGTTCTTTTTAAAACTTTATTGCAACAAAGGGAACAGAAAAAAATGGTTCCCTTCCCGTTTCCCTGTTCACCTGAGCACATGTTCACATCCCCTTTCTGAACCCTGCTCCCTGCTGCTTCTTCCCTCCTCCGTTCCCCTCCTTGGCTGGGGTACCGGGAGTCTACAATCTTTCCGCCCGCCTCCTCTGCGCTGCTCCAACACCGGCCCTTCTTCCCAATCCGGCCCTGCCCCCAGTGGGCTACCATAGGCCCATTTGTTCTGCCAAGCTTGTCAATAAACAACCAGGAAATCCTTGGGTCAGTATTTGGCCGTCCTGCCTTTTCTCACCTTGTGCTATCTGATCTTAGCCCCGCCTCTCCTCTGGGCTATGTCATTTTCTTTGTTACCTTTTAAATCTTTCTACTCCCTTGTTTCAAATCATCCTTTCACACCTATCAATGTGAAGCAGAGTCCCAATTCATCTCACTGTTGACGCTTTCCCCACTTTCATTTCTAAACACGCAGCAGCCGATCCCGATCCCAGTCCCAGGGAGGAATTCCAGGAGGCTGTGCAGGCCAGATGGGGAAGCTCTGTGGCCCAGATGAGGCCTGGGGCAAGAGATCTCCCTCCCTTTGTTGCTAGATGTCTCCCGAGGGAGCTCTGTGGCAGCATGGAGAAAACCCAGATCAGTTTTGCAGTAGCCAAGTATGATGAAAACGCATCGCGCAGCAAGGCTGACAGCAGACGCACATTTGTCAGCAGCGAGAGAAATACATGGGCAGAAACGCCCCCCCTCCATCTCCTGTCTCCAGTGATTCAAAGTAGCCAAGAGAACATGGAACCCGCTTAGCTCCTCTTGCCCAAGAGAACTCCTGCAGTCCAGAGAAATCTCTAGCCCTCTCCCAGCCTTTGCCGTCGCTTCCTTGTCCGCTTACCTGACCTGTGCAGCGAATGATGGTGATGCACCACAATTGCCATAGCAACCGCCGCTGATTCCCTAATCCCCCAGGATGATGAAAAATGTGCATTTGCTGGCTGATGATCTTGGATGTGTCTGTGTGATTTGGGCTCCTGAGGCTTGCCTTCCCATGTCCCATCTGTGCCATGACATCAAAGCAGCCGAATGGAAGGTTGAGGTATACTCTGCCTACGTGGTGCTCTCTTCAACCCCCCAGCGTCTCCGCTGCAGCGATACGCTTCTGCAGTCAAGGCCTGGCAGATTCAGCCTTCCCTGCTCCTCTGCTTATCCATCTAACAGGGTGGCGGGGGGGGGGGGCGATACTTAGGGGTCTGGTGGCAGCTGTGCAGTCCTTTATTGATCCGACTCAACTCAACTGAGTTGAGTTTGGGTATCACTTTCCTATCCAGAAAAATGGCTTTCAAACACAGATGAAATGATTAAACAACTCAAAGCACAACAGTAAGAGAATAAGCATGGCATCCCGCCCTACAGGTGCATTTGCATTTGGATACAAGGGCAAAAGGACAGCACAGAGGGAGCCAGTCTGGCATCCTCTGGCAGGACTTGCACCACCTGGGGGCGGCCGTGGAGGAGGCTGCCTCTTGCCTCACCGCTAGGGTCCCTCAGAAGATGACGGGCTCCAAAGAAGGGCCTTTCGCAAAGATGGTAAGAGGAGGAGGTGGGTCTTTCAGAGAGCTCAGTCCCAAGTCATATAGAGCTTGACAGTCCACAGCCAGCGCTTTGAATTGTGCCCAGAAGCAGTGTGGCAGCCAGTGCAGCTTTGGTGACAAAGGAGACCTTTGGCATGGGGAACGGTGACTTGCAATGCCTGCTACAAACTTGGAGAACCTCCAGTGTCGGAACAATAGCGAATAAACCCAATTCCTGCTCAAGTTACTTCCACTTCTCCCTGCTTTTCTGCACCTGGGAACCTGCTTGCAGAACTGTGAAGAGCTGGGGAGGAAAACTGTGCAAAAGGGATCTCCCAATCGGAGGCACACCACGGATTTTGCTTCCTATCCAACTTTGCTTTATTCCTATACCAAAAGGACTTGAAGTATATCAAAGGTAACGTGCCTGGTTGACAGAGGACAGTCCTCTCTTTGAAGGGCTATCTGAATGAAGGACTGCCTGGTGCAAATGAAGAACCATAAGAACAAGAATGTGGAAGCTGTGAAGCTACCAAGCCGGACAGCAGACAAACCAGGCCCAGGTCACCTGGTCCCAGGTAATCCAGTGTGGTGAAATGCCCTATCATAGCAGTCTTAGAAATACCTAAACATTAGCCTATGCAAACTGCATTCAAACCCATTCTTTTTTCCTTGTTTTTGGTAATGCATTTCCTCCTTGTTTTGTGGCTATGTTTAAGCAGTCCCCTTACTGGGATCAGACCAGCTTCTGATCAGCTTCTCAGTCCCAGCATGCACTGCTTGTGCCTCCATCGCCTGGCTCTCCCTCATTGGCCCACACGCTGCCCTGGGCATGGCCTCAGTCAGCTGCCTTCTTCTGTCCCTCCTGCCCCATCCCCGCCTGCTGCTCAGCGGGGCAACTGCCTTCTCAATAGAGCAGAGCTGTGGCTCCATAGGAGCGACACGGGAAAGCTCTCCTGGGTCGCCCTGCTTGGTGCCTAAGCGCAAGCACACCCGACAAACACACACCTCTGCGAGGTTCAGAGGCAGCACCAGGGCTCCCTCTTCTGGCCAGAGACCAGAGTAGCAGCCCTGGTGGTTGCAGGAGCAGGCCCACAGTCAAGCACAACCACCTGGGATGTTACAAGCACCACCTGGGGGCCCCGAGGGAAGAGCTATATAAGAACCAACTCTTCCTTTCACATGTGGTCTCAGTAACAAAGATCTTTGATGTTGCTGGAGCTCCCTGTGCCTTCTGGAGACTCAGCCTGTCACCTTGCTCCAGTCTCTGCTTCTGGACCATGCACAGCTTCCTGGTCTTTGTCTGCTCCGGTCCCAGGGTCCCGCTTCTGCTTGGCTTGTCTCTCTGGCTTTCAATTCCTGACCAGCTTCGGCTGACTACTCTGCTCTCTTTGGACTGGCTTGCCTTATCCTTCTGTTACTGGCTGGACTGTGATTTGGAATAGGCCCGTATAGCATACTGGTTGTGTGTGTCCTGGTGCTCGGATCTGATACCCAGCCGCACATGCCCTGGACGCTGGCTCTCTCCCTTCCCTCATTGCAGTGGTGCCCATGTTCCCCGAGGGGCTGCAACCTGGGCAAATGGAGGGCGGGCCATCCCAGGGACAGGAAGCATGTCCCACCAGACAGACTTTCCCGAGGGTGCTGCGTGAGCCTTCGCCTGGGAAAGCTTTCCAGCTGGCTGCAAGGAATTGCTTGTGCCACAGCTGGGGGCGGGGGCAGTGGGGCTTCTTGGCTTCCCCCGGGATTGCCAGGGACAGGATGGGCGTGGAGGGAAGGGTGGGAGACTTGGGCTTCTCAGGGTAAGAGCCTTGATGGAGATGCCCACCCACAGCCTGTGCGCTCCTCTTGTGCAGTGTGAGGAGGTCACTGGCTTTCAGAGTAGAACAAAGGCACAGCAAGCTCCAGCTGAGCGCCGTGGCCAGGCGGGCAAGCCGAGGGCATCTGTCCCCACGGTCGCTGCTGCTGGAGGAGGCCTGCCATGGCGCCCCAGAATCTGCTGAGATCCTGAAGCTGCGGCTGGGCATTAGGAAGGCCGCATGTGGACAAAGGGGAAAAGCCATGCAAGGCAGCCAATCAGGATGTAGCTGCAGCTGCCTCAGCCGTTGCTGGGCAGAACAGGACCGGGACAAATGCAGGCTGGAGCAGCTGCTGCGGCCATGGCCACTCTTGCCACAAAACTCTTTGGTGGAGATGTGGAAATAACACAGACATGTTGCAACTGGGTTCACACGTAATGGCAAGCCACAGCGACGCACAGGAACCTTGCAACAAACCATTGCTTTTCCATGTAGCATCACGGAAACCAGAAGTGCCACCATGCACCATGGATGCTGGGTTCAGACCAAGACGGCATGGCTTCCACCATGGGTGAACCCACCCACTGCCCCAGTGGCATTGGAAGCACCTTCAGGATGGGGTTGCATTCCCAGGGAAGGAGCAGGTTCATTGCTTGGGCGTTCTTCTGGAGACACTGTTGTCACTTGAATTCCAGGTGCCTTCAGTAGCACGGACTGACTGCCTCCCACCAGCTTTGGTTGCCCACCACCTGTACCTCTCTACCTGGACAGACTGTGCTCTAGCACCAAGTTATATTACTGCAATGCACTCTACTGAATCTACCCATATGTTATATTAATTATCTGAGGCTTTCTTCCGTCAACAAATGGCAACCCCTCCCCACGGAGGCCCAATACTAACTTTGTCACCATTTAGGTGCCAGGATGGTGGCATTCTGCTCCCAGTTTTTGGGTAGCACATGATGCAAGTTTCATGTCAGTTATTTTCTCAGGTTCTGATATTTTATTGCAGCTATTTTTTTCTTTAGCTGTTTGAAATTGTTCTTAAATTTGGTATGTTAAAGAGTTTAAGGATGCAGTCCTACATCTGGTGTCCTCAATGCATATAAGCCTCAGAAATCAAGGCATTCACACGTCCTGTGCTTGGATCAAGACAGAGCAGAAGTGATCCCTACCCCCACCCCCGTGCCAAGCATTGGACATTTCCTCTAGGTGGCCGTTTGTGGCTGACTAGGCTCAGTGCTGAGGTGGGGAAGGGAAGGAGGCTTGGCCTTCCAACCGGGATTGAGGTAAGCCTGTGGCCCCAGCTTCCTCCCCTCCCTGAGCCAAGGTGCCCCTCCTCGCCAAGGCCCAGATGCAATGGGGGGGGGCACAGCTGGCACAGTTTCCTCTGTACCAGCTGTGAGAGGGGTCAGTGCAGAGGCCGGGTCACTCAAGATGATGCCGAGATGCCACAGTACTGTCCCCTTGTATTTTTCTGTTATTTATTATTTTATTCTTAAATTGTGCTCTTGTTCTGCTTTGTTCTTTAATTCTTATGACCTGCCCAGCTATCATTAACTATGGCGCAGTAAAGAAATGAAATGAATGAAGTGCAAAGCTTTGCTAGGGTGGTGGTGTCTTTGAATTTATTGCATCAAATAAAGTCTACTCAAAGAATGATGGAGGCACTCTATCTCTTGACTTCGTAGAATCTCCTTGCTCTTTCTCCACAATCTGGACTAGACTCTGTAGATGCAATGAACCCTTTGCTGTTCGTGGGGGCAGGGGCAGCACATTCGAAACAAGCTTTGGCTGTGTGCGTGTGTAGAAATGCACGGGGTGTCTCATAATACAGGCACACAAATCTCTGCTCCTCAGTGGCTGCTTCCCAAGAGGGCCTCTTTGTCTCTAATTATACAGCCAGTATTATGTAGACATGAATCACTGACTTTGCAGTGCTTCTCAAAATAGATAAATGCCTGTAAAAGTCAGGAATGGAACCCACTTGTTTACAGCAGACAGAGCAGGTATTTTAGGATGAATGGTTTCATTCTTTCCTGTCTAATTGCTTTGTTTTCCAGTTCATTCACAAAATGCCAGAGTGAGTCCATTTTCCCACTGAGAGTGACAATGGAGTTGCTGGGGACAGACAGAAATTTCTGCTCTGTTGATATTTTTAGGAAGGAGCTGGATGCTGGTGCTGTTTTTCTCAGGATGATGGGAGGGAAAGAATCCTCCCTGCCTCTGAATTGTCCTCTTTGTTTCTGTCTGACTGATTTCCTGGAATTCTTGCATAACTGGGTTCCCCCCACTTACATAAGGCAGGAAGTAGCACCTGTGTGATTGAAGCTTAGGCAAAAGAAGATCCACAAACAGGAGGCTTTTTCTTAGAAGCACATCAGTTTGTCCTTCATGTGGCCTTCACTTAAGGCCACTAGCTATTACATCTGCTACCTTGGATTGTTTCTGTCCATAATGGAGATTAATATGGTTGGTTATTTTAAATTTCTTATTTTTTATGTTGTAACATCAGTGAACAAAGCTTATCGGCATGAACTCCATCACAACAAATCCATTACTGTCTGATGTCATCAAAACCACTCCAGGTAGGAACCAGGCAGTAGCCTTTCATCAGGTCAAACCAATGATCCATCTAACTCAGAATTTGCTGCACCAGGGACAAGCATCTTCCAGGGAGCTGGAGGTCTGCATTTCCCCCCTCCCAAGATCCCATTGGATGGCAGACTTCCCTGCTCCCCCTCTGGCCCAGTGTTGCCCAAACTGAGTTACAAAACAGTGGTGGCTTACTTCAGATTCAAGACCTGTGCGCCCTGTTTGGGGTCACACCAAGCTTGCAGGATGCTTTTGGAAGCACAAGTCTGTTTCCAGACAAAGTGTGTGTCTGCCACATGCTTTTCTTTTCCAGCAATAAAATGCAGAAGGGGATTGTCACTGCTCCCAGGGAAGCAATGACTTGAGATTTGACTGAGACTTGGAGTAAAGGACTTGAACACATGCCTGCCTACTGCAGGGGTCCTCCAACTTTTCAACAGGGGGCCAGCTGAAAGGTGCCGGCGATGGGTGCAGGCTGCCAAGGCAGTGCGGGCAGGGGGCGTGGGCCGGGCAGGGGCGGGGGGCGCCTGGGTGGTGAGGCAGGGGCAGGCGCGCATGGAGATCGTTTTCTCCAAGCGAGTCCAAAACGATCTTTGCATGACGAAGCCACTGCTTTTCCATGTGCGTGCATCAAGTCCAAAACCTCTATGGCGGGCCTGATAAATGAGCATGGTGCACCGGATCCAATCCGCGGGTCGTAGTTTGAGGACCCATGACCTTCTGGCCATAGGACTGTGCCCTTAGGCTCTGAGAAAATGTTTTCTGAAAAATCACTAGGCGTTACTTTCAGAATTATTTAGCATATGGATTATATGCAAGCTTTTACTTTTGCTTGTCACTTAAGATATTTGCATGTCATTTCCAGCAATGGCTGTTTGTTTACCAGTTTCGTACATATAAATTAATATAGAAACTGAAGGATGTATTTAAACTTGAATTCTGCATTGATTGGACTGATTTCCTGGCTTGATTTAACACTGATTGGGCAATTAGAGAGCTGAAAGGGCAATCACTGGCTCACTTGAGAATGAGGGAGTGGCTGTTACTCCCTTTCATATGCGGCTGAATGGAGCTGGGCTTTACTTTTCTCAGTTTCCTCTGCAAATGAACAGTGAGAGGGTAGAAGAAAGCAATAGTTATTCACCCCAATCCAAAGTACTCAAACGAAAGTTGATATGGTAGGCAGCTAGTTGTGGGGGAGAGGAGGGTTGGCTTCATTTCGCTGCCCTGTCGCCCGCTCCCCACATGTACAGAAGGTCAGTGCCGTTGGCAATAACCTGGGTGGGTCCATGTGTCGGTGCTCGTGTGGATGGCAGTGGTGGAAAGCAGACTGGCTGCTGCACCCCCGTTGCCCACTTTGCACAGTTGGGTCAGTGCAAGACTCATTCTGGAAATCCTTGGGCTCTCCACCAAGGCGAAAACATTCCCCTAATTCGATCTGCACTGGGATTCTAGGCCAGGCCTGAAGGTACATGATGAAAGCAACATGGCTGAAGCTCAGCAGCACGGAACGATCAGTGCTAAGAAGGGCATCTGCCTAGGAATTATGTGCAATGAACTAACATAAGAAGAGCCCTGCTGGGCCAGACCACGGTCCACCTAGCCCAGAAAGTAAACAATCCCAACCATTAAGTATTCCTCGAACAGGAGTTGAATGAACCCCTTGATCATTTTAGGTGCCCTTTTCTGCGGTGGTCGCAGCATGCCTTGAGTTCTAGCACAGAAGAAAAGAGGGAGATAAGCTGACAAACAGCCCCAAGATGCTAAACAAAAATATCTTATTCTGGACACACCATTTTTATGTGAAGCTTTTGTGAGGAACTAGGCTGCTTTTCTTGCCTCTGCCCTGTTTCTGCTGCCCAGGGGGTTCACTTGGCTCCACACTCTGTGTGCACACTGGGCAACCAAGTGCTCCACCAGCTGGCCCTGAAGATGCAGTCACACGCCATTTTAAGTCAAACCATTTCCCAAAGCAAGAGTGGCAGTTCATTCAGCCAATCAGATGCTACCTTTCTGGCTGCATGGGCCAGAGACAGGTTGGCCATAGGAGCCGCCCTTCTCACTTTCACATGCTAAGGCGAAATGGCAGGCAGCTACAGCTGCCATCTTTGCTTCCAGTCAGGCACTGTATTTCCAAGCGCCACCTTTTCTTTGGGCCTCGTTGGGGTCAACTGGGGTGCCCAAGTGTCCCCACTCAGAGGCCAAGGGGGATCAGTGTTCACCTGAATGTAGTGTGTGAAGGGGCAGGGCCTCACACGTTGGCCAACACAATAAGCCACACTCAAGGCGAAGCAACAGTTGAGTGTGAGTTATTCTGCTGCCTGAACATCCCTGGGTATGCAGGCTCTCCCTCCTCAGCTCCTGGCCTTGCTGCACTGGGGAGAGTTGTCCGAGAAAGGATCCCAATTGTTCTACTTGCTTTCAAACAAACACATATGAGTGGAACTCTCCCTCAGCCTTCCTGTTCAACATAAGGTAGGACCTCGCCTGCCCAGGGCCACTGAGGGCTAGGCTAGCAGGTATGAACCCCTCTCACACTGAATCCTGATGCATATATCATAAAAACAATGAAAGTCAAATGCATTCAGCAACAGTAGTTATATCCTGCTATTTAACAACCAGTTCAAGGTGGCAGTCTGTCCTGCCTTCCATTCTGTTCTCAAAAGAACCTTGTGAAGTAGGTGAGGCTGAATGAGCTTGGCTGGCCTACGATCACCCAGGGTTTTATTGCATGAGACTGTTAATCTGCTGGATCTTCCTTTGCTCTCGTTGCAGAACTGAGATCCAAGCACTACGTGAAGAGCATTTTCTTTCCTGCTGATCTGCTATACAGCCTCTAGGTGGTGCTGTGGCACAGACGACAAGTGCACTTGCATGAGTGGAAAAAGCTTTTCCTTGTCAACTGCATGCTCCCAAAAATGTTCACTGACGATGTTCTTTAAAAACAGAAGAGAAACAGGAGGATCATCATTTGAAGGACCCCAAAACACCTGTGAGTAGGAAAGGATGTGAGTGCACAGTAAATGCTTCATGTAAGAAAAGCTCTCAGGGAGATTAATGGCTTGAATGGGGATTTGAACCTGGGTCAACTCAGTCGATGTCTCACGTTGCAGCTATCATGCCATACATTAAATAATTGAAGATGCAAGTATGAAAAATCCATTTGCTGCCCCTGCTCAGTGTCTTAACCTCCTCCTGGAGAGGCCCTGGGCACGTTGCCTTTCTAATGCCCTCCCTAGAATGCCTGCAAAACATCAGTCAGCTTCCCTCTGCAACCTCCCCCATCTCATGTGTCCAACCAATCATGAAGGTGGGGAAATGTGTGTGTCACAACTAACTGGTGTACCTTCCCGAGAATGGAGTCTTCTAATCTGTGTTTTTGTAGCTTCTCTGAGGCTGTTCTGTGCTATAAACAATCCCATAATCTCTAAACAGACCCAGGGGGCCAATCAGAATTTCCAGATTGCTGCAGGAAGATTGATCTCTAATTGCACGAGCTGCTGCATGCATGGGGTGCTTAACTCCACTGCAAGCAACCGAAGGCATGTCCTCCATCCCTTCCTGCTTCCTTCTCCCAATGGAACTGAGCGTGACATACAACTCAGAGGCAGTTTTGCACCATTCAGCCTAAAGTATAACCAGGGATATCAGAGATATCCACAGTGGATTCAGATTCTGCAGCAGACCATCCTTTTCCCAGTTGCACAGAATCCATTAATACAAGTGTGCGTATACAGTAATGTTCATCATCCCTAATGCACACTAGTACCAGTGTGCATTAGCAGCTCTAATGCAGTTGTGCAAGCAGAAGGAAATTCTCATGCATCCTTGGAAAAAGTGTGCTTCCATCAGCAAGCAGACAAGAAGGGCACATGTGTGCGTATGTTTTGTGGGATGGCGCACCGAGGTACATGGGTAAGAGAGCTGTATCCTTCCCTCCCTGAAAGAAACGTTCCTCACACAGTTACGAGCCATAAGGAACACATTCCCACTGGCCCTTGTTTAAGAAATGAGACACTGCCCAGACTCCTGCCTTCTGCTTTCCTTCTCCCTCTGCCAAGCAGCTGATCTCCCACTGCTGCCCTTCAGGATCCTGCACCCACATGAAAGGAGCATTGTGCCACTGCTGCTACATCGCAACCTGTGCTGCCTGGCCTCGCCTCAGGGCCTGGCACTACTCTTTCCTCCGTCTAGATAAACACTAATCCATCACCACGGTTCCTTCTTCCAAAATCAAACAGAAAAAGTGATGGAAGAAGGAAATGTCCATTCCTGCCACTGACCCATCCAGCTGGTGGCCACTGTCAATGTCAATGGCATAGTGGTAAACTGGGCAGTGCTGGTGTTCACCTTGGTAGTGCCCATAGATGCACCCCAGAGGCCTGGCCGGATTCATATCAACAAACCCATTCTAGTTGTTTGCATTTCCGCCAGGAATACATCGTGGATACAGTTGTTGTTTGCAGTTTGTTGCAGGATGCTGTCAGGTAGTCTCCGGCTTATGGCACCCTGCTGAATGAATGCCCTCCAAGGCATCCCCCTTGACTGCCCTGCAGGGATGCTCATTCAGGATCAAGATACTTTGCATTACATCAGGGAACACAAACACATTGTTTCTGGGAACTCCCCCCACCCCGGCTCCCAAGGAGTTGAGAGTTACAGCTAACCTTGGAGGAAGCAGGAGTTCTGAGGGGGTGGCTGCTGATGTCAGCATCCCTGCTAGAAAAAGGGTGGCTGCACAGCATCCCTGTGAGCCAGGATCTGTTGCATCCCTAAGGCCCACCTGTGGGACAGTGGTGTGACTTTTCCTTTAGAATGATCAGAGCCAGAGGCAGGTATCTTCTTGCCTGATATAGTGCTAAACAGCTTCCCCAGTTCTCATTCCAGGTGGAGAAGCCAAATGGACCGGCAGTTGAATCTTCAGTAGTGGCAACCAGACAGCATCCTCCATTGCACCTGGAGGAAGCAGGATAGCTCAGCACCACACTCTTCCCTGTGGTAGGGCCAGCTATGGGGCTGAAGATCCTGGGGAAAACAATGACAGTCAAACATGTTTTGAACAGCTAAGCATTGCAAAATGTCATTTCAGCTCACACTGAATCCATTGCATTTGTTATTTGACATTTATACCCCACCTTTTCTCTAAGGAGTCCAAGGCTGTGCACATGACCCCCTTTCTCTCCATTTTATATTCATAATGACTCTGTGATAGTGATTGGCCCTAAGCCACCCAGTGCGTTTCACAGCCAAGTAGAGATCAGAACCTGATTCTATCTGGTTCCTGCCAAATACCCCAACAATAACACCAGACTTGCTCAACCTTCAGTTTTCCTCTGAAATGGGAGGAGCTGCGCTTGCCCTTTGCTGCTCCGGTAGAGTTTGTGAAGATGTCCAGAGCAAATAAGATGACAAGGTTACAAGCCAGTGACTTACTTCTGAAGATGCCCACTCGATATGTGATGGGAATCTTAGAGCGCATGCTTTCTTATCTTAGTCCATGCGGCAGGGAGGATATTTCTGTGCTAAGGTCATACTGCTTCCCTTCTTTGAAATGGTAACTCTTTCCTTTCAGAAAGTCAATGATTTTTTTCTCCTTTCCTTTCTCTGCACTTCATGCCTACTTCTGCCACTGACTTCTATCTTAACAGAGACACTGAATTCCCCTCTCTAGCTGGATGATTTTATTTCAAGCTATGCACCACTCTGACCCTTCTTACCCTTGGGGAAAGTGTCATCCCGGCTGCTCAGGTGTGCATAGATTTCATCCCTGACACTCTGTGCTACCCATTCTCTAATTCCGCCAGGTGTCAAAATAGCCAGGCACTTGTTCAAATACAGAATGTAAGAGGGCCAAATCAGTCCAGAGTGACCTGGCCCATCCTTCTTAATGGCACATGCCTTGACTTCTGATTAATTGCTGTGTTCTGTCTGGAGCAGGGCTGTTGGTAACACTTTGTCTGTCAGTCTGTCTGTCCTTTCATACATTTGTCTCTGGCACCTATCCACTGTCTATATATTTCAGGGGTGGGCAACTTTTGGCCCTCCAGATGTTGTTGAACTGCAGTTCCCACTAGCTCTAGCCACTGGTGAAAGACAATGGAAGTTTCTGTCCATTGGAGGACCACAAGTTGTCTATCGGGGCTACACCTGATTGGCAACCTTGGATCATACTAGTGCTGTACTGAAAGTATTTTCCACTCTTTTTAAACCATTGTCATTCAATTTTAAAGAAAAGGGATTGCTTTTGAAAAGAAAGCGGAAGTTGAGCTCATTCTCTCCATGCTTATCTTATAAGATGACCTAGGACTTCCCTTGTTCAGTCATCCCTCTTGCAGCCTGCAGCCTCCTTGGCTTCCCACACTTCAATTAAAGCTCAGGGGAAGAGATTATTAAGCCATTTCTCCTAGTGAGCTTTTTGGGACCCGAATGTGCAGGCAGCCTGGGAGACTGCACAGCAATCGAGAGATGAAGCACAGAAAGGAAAAGCACACGCTGCCCTCTTGACTACTGCCAAATCACCACCATTTTGGTGCCCCCCATCACACAATGCCCTTGAAGGACACCAGGCATGGGACACAGTGCAGGGTGTAAAATGGTGGCCGCACATTTGCTGATTGCAGTGGCAGTGCAACAAACCAAAACACTGAGCAGGGAAATGAAAGAAGCTGTGCTGCAGCCAGAGCTCATGGTGAGCTTCTGCTCCAAGAAGCTCTTTTTGACTTTCTCTTTTCCCTGGAGAAATTTGGTGAAATGTTCAACTTATTTCTCCATCCATAAACAGGGTGGAGAATTTCAAGAGGGTATTTGCCTGTAACTCTCTTCATACTTCTTGAATATTCTCTCTGTGCTCTGGTGTTGAGATGGGGAAAGGGGGCTGGAGCTCCTGCTGGTACCTGGGTGTGCTTGCCCTTGGCATTGCCCTACAAGCATCACAAACCTGTCCAGTATTGTTTGGCTCTCTCTGGGGCAGCCTTCCCCAACTTTGAGAAGCCTTCCCTATCCTAGTGCCCCTCCAGAAGTTTTGGATCAGAACTCCCTGCATTCTGGAACGTTCTCCATGCTGGCTGGAATGGGTGGCCACTGAAGCCCAAAACCTCTGGAGGGGGCACAGGGGAAGGGAAGGCTATTCTAGGATACTTGGCCCATCCCTATTGTTTTGAAATCTGCTGTTAGGACTAAAAATTTCTGCCTTCTTCCTATCAAGCCATATATCAAGCTTATATTAATTGGTCTATTGTATTCCTTCAGATGGCCCATATGCCATGAGCTCAGCTCCTTTTGACTCCTTAGCACTGAGAACATGTACAAATACCTGGCAGTGACTCCAAAATACCTTTTCCTATTAATCCTATTGCAGATTCATAATTAATCAGCCCATCATCCATTTTTAAAGGTGTCACGGAACCTCTTGAAGGTGACTCTTCTCCATTTGGATTTTGATCCCTGCCCTGCCCTGCCCTGCCTTGCCCTGCCTTCAGCATTACTGGTCTCTCAACTTCACAACTGTCCCCGGACATTACTGGGACAAATCCAGAACAGCCTCTATGCAACCATCTCCCTTATTTCTCCAATGCCCCTCCTCAATTTTCATTTTTTGCAGGCAGATTTCATCTTCCCTGGAATCCCTCTACCTTATTGTAACGGAGTCCAATTGCATGCAATCAAATCAGCTCTACATACGTACCCTTCCCCCCATTAACCCCTCCTCTATTGCTTCTCCTGCATTTATTCTAGATCAGGTCAGGGACTTGCCAGGTCCTTCCTTGTAAAGCAACATGCACAAAGATGGCACTGTGTAACTCAGCCGTCCGTGCAAAAGCAAACAACACAGCAGTCTTTTGTTTAGGGAAGTTGGTGGCAAAGCTTGTGGGGAAACGCAAGGGGCAAATTTGATGTTAACATGCAAATGCAGGTAATATTTGCCTTGAAGTTTCTCCTGACTCAGTGGGAGAAACTTTTGTAGGGGAATAAACATGGAGAAAAGCAACTGCTTAAGCCTTTCCCTTCCAGCTGCTTTTTGCCTGTATTGCTCCCAGCCCATCTTTTTACTGCACTAGATTTTCTCCCACAGGCACCCAAATAATTTGGCTGGAATTAAATGCCGTGCAGTTTGACTGGGAAAGGGGTGGTTTGCTTCTCTGCCTGAGGTGGCAAGATATTTTGTGTTGACCCTGGGCAGGTAATTCAGGGCTCCAAAACCTAGGGGGACATGCAGATGGAGTGATGATGGAAACACTCCCAGTAGCCTTCCAAAAGTGATGTAAGTTTTGCTAAGCATCTGTGAAGAGGGCTGTCTCATTTGGATGGTACTTGGTGGCAGTCTTGGCAGTGTTTTATCATTTGCCTGTCCTAAAGCACCAGTTTCCCATGCATAAACAGATGATCACTGAATGAGCTGAAATGCATCATTTCTAAAAATGCTTCTCAGGGATGACAAGTAAGGAGTGAAGTGTTCTGTCCTTTTTCCTTCCTCCCCAGCCCCAGCCCACACCCATGACAAGTGACTGCTGGAATCAACACAGCCCATCGCCTGAAGATCCAGTCCCAGCTGAATTGGCTCTATGTGGAAGCAGAACTGTCCATGCTCATCTCTTATGGAGCAGCCTCCCTCAACTTGGTGTCCTCTAGATGCTCAAGACCACAACTCCCAGCACTCCTGACAGTCCAACTGTGGCTGATGGGAGTTGGAGTCGAAAGCACCTTGTGTGCATCAGGAAGGGGATGACTGATATCAAGATGTCTGATAGAGCTGAAGGAGAGCAATGGGCAAAAGTCTGTATCTTCTGAAGGCCACTGTATCTTCCAAGCAGTATGTGAAGGAGCAGAAGCTCAGAAAGGAAACTAGAAGCTAGGAAAGGAAGGGAAGACATGCATGATGTGGGGAAAGGAGATAGGGAGACATTTCCCCCCTTCCTTATAATACTAGGATCCTGGGGAGTCATCCCATGAAGCTTATTGGTAGGAGATCTAAGACAGATAAAAGGAAGGACTTCTTCACACAATGCTAGTTAAACCATGGAATTTGCTTCCACATTTGTAGTGAGGGTTGCTAGCTTGAACGGCTGCAAAGAGGGACTGGACAAATTTGGGCAAGAGAAGGCTATCAATGGCCATTAGTCCTGATGGCTGTGTGCTGCCTCCAGATCAGAGGCCGTACGCCTGCACACACCTGTTGCTGGGAACCTGGCTGGAAGGGCGTTGTTCCACTTCTGGCCTGCTTGCTGATGTCCTGCAGGTAGGAGGCTGGCCACTGGCTGACCAGAATGCTAGAGCAGAGGGACTCTTGGTCTGACCCAGGGTGGGTCTCCTCCTGTTCTTAGAGTCGTCCCGTGCCAAATGCTGTGCTCCTTCTCAGGAGCTGGAACATACCTATTGCCAGCCGGTAGTTCCTGCCTCGGTTTCACAGAGCTCATGTATCGTGGGACCCCCTGAAAATGGCATACACAATCTGGGTCAGCAGAGATGGGTTCCCTCTACCATTCTTGATCCTGAAGGGGCTGAGGCTCTCCATGGACTCAGGAAAACAGCAAGGTAAAGAGGTATGTGTATGGGGGAGAAACATGGAGTTCGCAAGGTAAGAAGGAGGGGGAAGCGGCAAGGCAAAGGGGCATAAGGGAGAGAAAGAGCGAGATCAAGGAGGAGGGAGAAGTGGTGTGGCCAAGGGTTGTGGTGGAGAAGCAGGCCAGTGGCTGGGAGTGGAGAGGAACAGAGAGCCAAAGACAGAGCTGGGCTGGGCCCTAGAAGGAGAGTGAACAAAGGAGGCGTGGGAATGGGGAGGGAGAGAAATAGTGAGGAAAGGGGCTGAGGCAAGAGCAAGGCTGAGGCTGGCAGTGGCGAGAGTCAGGCAATGTCACTGTGAGGGGAAGGGGATGGAGCATGGTCTGGAAACTCTGCCTCCTGCTCTTTTGCCTGCTGAGTGGCAGGTTCAGGCACAAGAAGAAGAACTTGGCATCCTAATGTAGCCTGAGGTCTGCTTTAAAATATTATTAAAATAACTCGTTGAAGGGAATAGGAAGTGGTGAGCTTTGTGGGCTCTGTTGTTGGTCCCAGTCGAAGCCCTGTCAACCATGGGTGCTGCATTTGAGTCCTTTGCTTTAGGGCATTGCGATGGACCAGAGATCAGAAATCCAGTTTGCACTTGCAGCTGTGCATGCAAATCATTGCATGATCACAGGCAAGTGTTTTCCATTGGCACCTTTGAGACAAGTCGTTGCTGTCGAATCTCGACTTCCATGTTTTTTACAGGCTTTAAGGTGCAATCCTATGCGTGCTTAGAGAAAGAAAGGCACGTGGCCCCAGCACGCCCCAGTGAGATGTGAATCCAGCTGAATTCGGCAGAGCTTACTCCCGATTTGGATTGGGCTGTGCACTGAGTTACACGATCAGGTGGAGATCTTAAGCACACTGAACACAGTGAAACGTGCTGCTGAGTGAGCACACTCAGGGTCTGGCTGCATGAAATCTGTCAGGGGCCAGAGACCATACTTTTTGTTGGACGTTTCCACTGGAGTTTCTACACTGCCCACACTAGAGTCCCATCACCCCCACCAGATCGCCAAACTGGCTGCAAACTGGTATGTCAGCGTAAATACTGCAAATTGTCCACACTTCCAGATAAATTCTGGGTTGATGATAGCACAGAATTGAGTGTTGCTCTGTGATGCCTCGGTCAAAATACTGTAAATGTCATGAAGGCATCCAGGGATATTACAGATAAGCACCCAGAAGCGTTCAGCTAGATAAAGTCTTAGTGTTTGCCCTTTCCCCGTGATGAAATGCAACCATTTCTCTCAGGGAAGCACTCTTCAGCTCTGTGCTGCCATCTCCAGGTCATTGCTAGTTTACACATGGCTCCTTCACATTTGCAGTACGGAAAATCTTTCAGGAGTTTTGTTATGACTCTGAAGCTTTTGCTAAGACAATATAGCACTGTTACCCTTCTGGAAGAATCTATTATGACAGTGACCAGTAGGAGAAATATGGTGAAGCAACAGTTCCTTCCAAAACGTTGATATGCATAGGATCATAGAATAGTAGAGCTGGAAGGGGCCATGAAGGCCATTCGGTCCAGCCCCCTGCAGTTGCAGGACACCGATTTACACCATCCCACTCAGATGGCTGTTCAGTTTTGTTTTGAATGCGGCTAGTGTGGGAGAGCCTACCACCTCTCCAGGCAACAGGTTCTACTGTTGTATTGTTCTGTCAGGGAGGAAACTTTTCCTGCTATCTAGCCTGAATCTGGGTTACCACAACTTGAATTAATTACTCCATGTCCAACTCTCTGGTTTCAGCAAGAAGAGATCTTGACCTCCCTCTTTGTGGCAGCCTTTAAGATACTTATAGAGTGATTATCATGTCCCCCCTCAGTCTTCTCTTCTCAAAGCTGAACGTGTCCGGTTCTCTCAATCTCTCCTCCTAGGGCAGTGCTTCCGATCATTTTTGTTGCCCTCCTCTGGACCCTTTCTAATTTTTCTGCATCTTTCTTAAAACTTGGTGCCCAGAACTGGACACAGTATTCCAGATGAGGTCTGACTAGTGTAGAGTACAGACGAAATACTACTTCTCTTGATTCGGATGTGATACTTCTATTGATGCATCCCAGAATATCATTTGCCCTTTTTGCAGCTGCATCACACTGTTGACTCATACTTGGCCTGCTGTCCAGAACAGCTTCAAGATCCTTTTCGTTTTCAGTTCTGCTGAGACAATGGTCATGTTCATAAGTTGCCCTTTTGTGCAGGTGTTTGCCATTCCCAATGGATAAGTGTACTGCATGCACAGTTTGGGTATATACATGTGCTACTTGATTGCCCACTGAGATGCAGATCTCCCAGGTTACTGAGTCACATGCGTCTATCTGTACCTGTCAGCCAAGACTTGGAGGAAATGAGGAGCAAAGTGGTGGTCCAGCAAGGAAGTGGCTGGAACAGAATACTTTTTGGGCGCTGGTGGGATGCTCAGAGAAGCTTGTTTGGCAGGTCAGGCAGGTGAAGTAAAAGAGGCAGAAGGTGGACAGTCTGTGGCTCAGAAAGGGCTTTGCTACCATTAAGAGCCTGCCTCCTTACTGATGCTGGACTGGTGTTGGTCCCTTCTCTCTTCCCATCACTGGGCACCACGAAGCAGCAAACAAGGAAGGTGTGGCTAATGCAAGCTTGATTAAAAAAGAAACAGAATTTTAAAAATAGTTCAGTTACATATTTCTGAACCCAGTTACCAAATTTGGAACACAGCTGCCCAGATGTCTCTGGGATAGAAAATATTTCTCAGTATTTTTTTTCCAAAACAGATTTTCCTATAAAGTTTTTTACTACTACATTTTCCACTTTCAGGAATGCATAGTTCATAAAATACAGGTCAAATGGGTGGATGTGATGGTTATAGTCCTAGTAAAATCTAAATTCTGGAGTTGTGATTAAGTATTTTTGGTGGTTATTCCTGTGAAACCCATATATTTATGCAAACAATGCTCCAGGCATGCTAAAAAGAGTATGTGAACAAATAGGTCCCACATCAAATCAAGCCAGAACTTGGCCTGAAAGCAAAATTAGCCAAACTGAGACGGTCGTACTTTGGGCACATCAAGAGAAGGTAAGACTCACTGGAGAAGACAAGCATACCAGGAAGGTAGGAGAAGAGGAAGACCAGCCATCAGGTGGACTGAATCCATAAAGGCAGCCTCAGCCTTGGGATGACAAGAGACAGGGCGTTTTAGAGGGTATTCATTCAGGGATGACTTGACGGCCTGTAACAACAGCAAATATACACATATTCCCAAATGTGATGCAAAAACCATGAACTGCTTACTCCTAAAACTCAAATTGTGTTTGAAAAAAATAGCTGCAGGGACTGGTTTAAAGGAGGATGGCCCTAAACTTTAGTGCAGAAAAGGAATAGATGAACCAGAGCTTTACAGATGTTTTGAACCACAGCTCCCAGAATTGCTGGCTATTACCTACGCTATCTGGGGCTGTAGCCAAAAACATCAGGTTGCCTTTTCTTTCGATAGAGCAAAGTCAAGTCAGAAGGCTATTCGTCACACATATTACACGTAAGGAACTGGGTGAATAGGATTGGTAAGAGCCATCACGCTTAGTTGCCTGGAGTAGAGTAGAACGAGAGCCAGGGCTGGACTTTCCACGAGGCAGGGTGAACCCTGCTTGCCTCAGGCTGCAGAACAGGGTGGGTGCTGAATTGCCTGCTCCCCCTCTTGCCAGCTGGGGACCACTTGGTGGGTGCCACTGGACGGCTACTGCCGGGTAGGTGAGTCTCGCTGGGTGGGCACTGGCAAGCTCAGCCGTTTCTGCACTCTCAGTGTGGCAGTAATAGAGTCCTCAGTGGGGGTCTTGGCAGCGGTCACCACCTGCCGGTTGCCTGGCTTTGAGCTGTGAGTGATCTCCAGAGACACCGCCCCGCATCGTGCTTGGCCCTGAAGGAAGAGCTGCTCAGGGCCAGAAACGTGGGCCTGGCCAGCTCTCTGATGAGCCACCGGCTGCTTTTCCCAGCAATGGCCTGTCCATCGGAGGGTGGCAGCGACTGCAGTGCAGGGGGAGGCATGGTAGCCGCTGCGATTGTGCAGGCGCACTTCCACCTCAGTTGACAGGAGAGCTCGTGCCGCCCTGGACCTGCTATCCAACCCTCTTGTGCAGAGGCAAGAGAGGGCGCCACAGAGGCAAAACCTGCTCCCTCATCACAGGAGCCCGTTCAGGGGTCCACCTCCCTGGCCGATCAAACACACGAGGAGGGAAAGGGCTCCAGTCCCACCCGCCTGCTTTGCCTGCTTGTTCTCCATCCACAGAGGTTCTTCTCATGTGACAGAGGACTGGAAAATCCACTCTGTTCTGCATGCAGTGCACCTGTGGATGGCGGAGGTGCTCCTCCTCAGAGGCCTTCCCCGCAGGGATGCGATGTGGCAGCGCTCTCTTTCCCTGTGTGTTTGACCTGACCCATAAGCAAACCCTTGTGTAGGGCCAGAGAGGTCTTGCGTACTGGCCTTAGCATTGATCAGATTGCCCCTTTTTCTCCTTGTGGGTCTCCCATCTACTTGCATGGCGGACAGGAATTCATCCAGTGCAACTCTTTCAGAGCATTGGAATATAAAGCTTTAAAAGGATTCTTTTAAAGGAATTCTAAATGTCCTGGGTAAATTTGGACATTTTATATTCCAATTGTGGAATTGGAATTATAAAAATCCAATTGTGAGGCAATTTTTCAAGGGGTGCTCTCTGCATTCCATATCCTGATACTCTGGTGGCATTCTTGCTTATACATATTTTTGGAGGTGGAGATGTGCAGCAGAATTCTTTGCATGCATTCCTTATTTCTATTTAGAGGAGTAGCCTTGAAAGATGGTCAATAGACAGACAGACAGATCAGGTTTCTTCCTAAGTAGGGGGGCATAGGATGCCATCCTTAGAAGAAAAATTCGATGATATCAGCATTTCAAACCATACACTTTTAAAGGTTTACCTTTGAAATGAATCCTAAGTTTAAGTTTTAAAGTTGTTGTTTATTTAAATATTCCCTCAAAAATAAGTTTTTTTGTTTAGTTGCAAAGTCGTGCCCGACCCATCATGATCCCACAGACTACATTCCTCCAGGCTCCCCTGTCCTCCACCATGCCCCAGAGACCACCTAAGCTCACACCGACTGCTTCAGGGACTCCATCTAGCCACCTCATCCTCTGCCGTCCCCTTCTTCTTTTGCCCTCAATCATTCCCAGCATCAGGGCCTTCTCCAGTGAGTCCTTCCTTCTCATTAGGTGGCCAAAGTATTTGAGTTTCATCTTCAGTATCTGACCTTCTAAAGAGCAGTCAGGGTTGATCTCCTCTAGGACTGACTGGTTTGATTGCCTTGCAGTCCAAGGGAGTCTCCTCCAGCACCACAATTCAAAGGCCTCAATTCTTCGGTGCTCAGCCTTCCTTATGGTCCAGCTTTCACAGCCATACCTTGCAACTGGGCAAACCATAGCCTTGACTATACGCACTTTTGTTGGCAGGGTGATGTCTCTGCTTTTCAGTATGCTGTCTAGCTTTGCCATAGCTTTCCTCCCAAGGAGCAAGCGTCTTTTAATTTCTTGGCTGCAGTCATCGTCTGCAGTGATCTTGGAGCCCAGGAAAATAAAATCTGTCACTACCAAGATAAGTAAAATGCGTAAATGTAAAAACCAAACAAACAAAACCCCAAGAAGTTCAAAAGCTCAGACATCAAGCAAAGTCCCCCAAGTATCGCGTGTATGCTTATTTGTTCCAGCTCTGGCCTGCGAGTGGCCATTTGTATTCCCCTCTGGGGACTGGCTCTCACTTCCTGAGGGTCCCTGCCCTTAGAGGTGGCCCCCTCACCCAATGGAAATACTGACTTTGCTTTGGCCTGCATCTTGGCACGCACAGGCCGCCCAGTCCTGGGCATGTTGGTTTAATTATGAAGCCACTGGAGATCCTTGTCGTGGGATTGTCCCTTCTCCAGGCTTCTCCAATCTCTTCTCCAGCTTCTCCATTCATTGCCCTAGAAGCTGCTGTCCCAGGGGTTGAATCAATAGCCTCTATTCACCCAGGAAGGGAACCTACACCTTGCTGAGACCGCACTGGTGAAAAGGTGGAAAGGAGAGCGAAGTGGCTATTTTGCATGTTGCCCTAACTTGACAAAGGAAACTACTTCACTGCAGTCCACTCCATTCTGCATTACGTAGCTGTGCCTGCCTTTCTTTCTTCAGGCAGATGAACCAAACCCAGCATTGCACAGGCCAAGGAGAGGGCAAAACCTCCTCTCCGGTCCTCTTTCCCATCTTGTTATGTGTGCTCCTGAATAAGCCTCTGCTATAGAAAGATATGGTTCCGTGTTGGTCTTTCATGTACAACACTGCCGAGGGTATTTGGATGGATTAGGTTCAACCAGTTTAGTGACATCTTATCTGCTGAGCTGTCAAGACATTCCCACCAACATTTGACAGATAAAAATAGGGATGTTGCGACATACACCAAGTAAGCTGCTCACCACACACAGAAGCAGTAAATGGGAAAAGCAAGTGTACAGATTTCATGCAGGACCCCGAGAGAGAATTTTGAGGATATTCACTTCAAATGTGCATCTTAGTACAACTTCAACCTGATTCAGGCACTAGTTTATTGTATTTATTGTATTTTAATACCACCACATATCTAGGCAGATTCTGGAGTGGTGAGCAGTAGATCGCTGAAACAGATAAAATATTAAAAATATATATTCAGAACAAGGTTGTATTAAAGCTGTGGCTAGTCAGCAAAAAAGGCTTCCTGGAAAAAAGAGATCTTGGGCAAGAAAGGTGAACAGCACACCTGTCCAGAGGCAGGGAGTTCCACAGACATGAGGACAACATTCTGAAGGATCCTCTCTTGGTGGACTCCAGCCAGGCCGTAGATGCATGTGGGAGCGCCAAGGACAGTCGTCTGATGACCTCAGTGACTGAGCAGGTTAATGAGGGGAAAAATACTCTTTTGGATAGCCTCTCTTCATGTTTTCACCCCTGTACTGGATCCTTATATCCGGTCCAGTGGGAAATGGGCAGCCAGTGCAGTTCCTTCAGCATGGGAAGGATGCCATTCCCTTCCACATGTTGCACCTGCATGGTGCCAGATCCAGGAAAGAGTCCTGCTGATGTTCCGACAAGCTTGGGTAGCAGACTGAGTGGATAGGGTCTTAGAGGACCAGCTCAGGGAGCGTCTGGGATGGGGCTTCTGTGCAAGGTCTCATTCTACTAGCAGCTGTTGCCTGTACACTAATCAGCATAATACCTGAACAGTGCTCTAGAAAGCAAACTTTGGGATCCTGCCTGAAAAGGCACCCTTTCAATATTTTAAATAACTATATTCTCTGGATTGGACTTTTGTTGGATTTATGTTTTATGTTGATTTTAATAAATCACTATCTCTATCCTTGGATAATACCTCACAGATCAATAACTGGCAGATGTACTTACCAGTTCACGATGATCAACCTGTTTGTGTGCTTCCTCCAAAAAGGGGTTCAGAGGGTGGCAACAAGAGAGTGGGCCTTTTTGGTGATCTCCCCTCCAATTTCTTTTCAAAAAATATAACCAGCAAGGACCATCTGCTGCTGATTTGCCATTATTTGGCACCAGGTTGAAACTTTCCTCTGTTCTGAGACATGTGATGGCATATGCTGGACTCCTTAATGCTGCAGCGGAATTGCTTATGGTCACCACCGTGGTTTTATTAATTTCATGGGGTGGTGGTATATTATTAGATAATTGCGTTTAGCTGCTTTAAATGTCATGATTTTAAAAATGTGTTGTAAGACACTTTCAGTCTTCTCATGAGAAAAGTATCTATTATGATGAAGAAATTATGGTGACGAAGGTTCACATGACTTGAGGCTCTGGTGATACCGGGTGCCTTCTGCCTCCTTGGACTGGTGCTGGACTAGCGATGCTGCTGCCTGGGCAGAGATAAACTCTAAGTTAGCGTTTGGTAATATGAATTGTTAGTTGCGCACAAAGCGGTGGCCAGATTGACAAGGGCCAGAAGCTTCCTTAACCTGATGGCATACATAACCATAAGCTAAACTTCTGTGCTGGTGATGTGGTCATTTACCAAGTTGAAGTGGAAGAATCAGGTCAAGATCCAGACCATCACAATGTGGAAGATTATCTGGTTATAAAATGAATATGCAGAAAGTAGAAGTGATTATTTTAACCCCCTCCCACAAACATATTCCAGGTTAGATAAATTCTGTTGGTCCAAAGGTCTTATATGATATCTTAAGATATGCCTCACCAAGAAACTCATGACGCTAATTTTCAATTAATTAAGAAAATTGACTCAAGCTTAAAAGTGTCAAATGCAGTTAAACTGATGACACTCCAAATCCTCAAATGCACTTGGACTTTAATGAAATATGAGCCTGGTAGTCACTTTTATAAGGAACTCTTTGTGAATTGGTTAAGACTGATCTGGCACAAAGTTTTTCCTGAATCAGAAGCATGGTTGGAGACTCCACTGCTGCTTAGTTAGCTGCTTTGAAGATTTCCCAAACTATACATGACTTGTCACTATAAACAATTGCTTAAACAGTTCTTTATATATTAAATTTATTCATGTATCCTCCAAGGAACCCAGCATGGTCACCCGCAACTCCAGTTTATCCTCACAACAACCCTGTGAGGTAGGTTAGTGTGAGAGTCAGGGACTGTCTCAGAATTCTGCGACTGAATGGGGACTAGAAGCAGGATCTGCTGAGTCCAGCACTCCAACCACCACACCACACTGGCTCTCAGGGCAGAACTCCAGCACCATCCAGTTCAAAAGGATGAAGAGGCATAACTAGCAGTTACCAGTGAAACTGGAAGCTCAGCCCAAGTACCAGGCAATGGCATTTGTGCCCTAAAGTCAGCTTTCCTGGAGCAATTGGCTGTTATAGTAGCAGAAACAGATGGGCCTGTGGTCTGAACCATCAGGGCTCTTTCAATGTTGGTATTTCCTCATATTTTCATTTGCAGTTTCTGTGACACGTGTTTTGCTAAAAAAAAAAAAAAAAAAAAAAAACAGCAGGAACTGCAATTGCCAACAAACGACACTAGATGTCACCATCGCACCACACAAACTGAGGAAAAGTCAACACTGCTAACCTACATCTGCATCCCTTCCCTGCGTGAAAGTTTAAACCAAATTTTGTTCATTTGTTATTCCTCAGATTTATGACTAATTCTCATATGCTTTCCACAGAATTGTCAAAGGAGTGAACATGCTTTGCAGTGACAATCAAGCAACAAGAGAACACAGGAATAAAAACACCCAATTATCAATAAGGGCCGATAGCAGAAAAACCTCGGCCTCTTCTGCTCTCTGAGGCTCATCGCTGGCTGGGCTGCCCTTCAGGGAAGGCCTGCATGAAGAGATGGGTCTTGAGAGGATGAGTGGATGGCAAAACCTTGGGGATCTGTCAACAGACGACAGAGTGTGTGAGAGAGCAGGTGCTGTGACAGAAGCAAGAGGCAAAGGGTTTGTCCTCAGAGTGAGACGGACTGCACTGGGGGTCTTTTGCACTGTCAAAACATGCAGGCATCTTCTGTTTCCTGACTCCGAGCTGAGCAGAACCCAAGAAAAGCCAAGCTGGATCAGACCTGAGGTCCATCCAGTCCAGCAATCTGCACACATGGTGGCAAACCAGTGCCCACAGAATCCCAGCAGCGGGATGGGTGCAAGACCTCCTCCTGCCCAAGCTCCTCAGCAGCTGGAGTATGCAGGCAGGCCACCCCTGGTAAAGGCGGTAGCCAGCGAGGCTAGTAGCCACTGATGGCCACCTCCCAAAGGAAGCTGCCCAGCTGCTCTAGGGGTCAAACTATCAAGCATGCAAGCTCTCCAACAGTGAACAAGGGGTTTAGCAGCAGAGTTCAACAGGGGAGGGGAACCCTTGGGAGGCCCCTAATTTTTTTTTCTCTTGTGCCATACAGTTATGCATGTTCTTAGGCATTCCTTCTTTTCCAAAAAAATGATATATCATAATTCTCTTTTAGGCCAACTCAATTATCATAAAAATGGTGCAAATGTTAAAAATCTCCTCATAATGTCATCTTGCACAATGTTATAAAAAGCAAGTGGGGGAGAGAACGGATGGACAGGCAGTGCAATCCAATGAGTCTGCCCGCCACCCTGGGAACTCAGAGGATCATGTGCATCCTGTGGAGGGTAGAGAACGTTTGAAGGCAAAGATCAGTTCCACACGTTTCTGCTGGTTTGGTTCCTCTTTTAAAAATAAGATCTTACTGCAATCCCTACATTTCTTCAAGCCTGATTTAAAAAATGAACCATGGGAGTGGGGGGGGGGGGAAGCAAAATCGACTGATTCATTCATCCAGGCAGAGTGTTGTTTGAGTACTTTTCTGCCATGTTCCTTTCTTTCTGCTGTGTTCTGTGTCTTTGACAGCATCGTGGAGTTTTCCATACCGTCACTACTTGAATTTGGCCAGTGCAGATGACATAATTTCCATTCAGTTCATTTTGGTAAGAATTTCCCAGAATTCACAAATTTCCTCATAAATGAGGGTTGGATTTGAATTGCTGCATAAAAACTGAATATGGGGGAATGCCAAATTGACTTTTTTTTCATCCCTAGGAATGTGTGAAAAGGACTAACAATAAATATTTAGAAAAATGTAAGGCATTGGTGAAGAAAATTTAATTCACTCTCCATTGATTTCAGTGGAAGAGTTACACAAATGCTTCCAAATTTCTCCTATTTAAATAAATGGAGTTTGGAAATCCTTAGCTTTGGCTGAAATATGCAGTGGTACCAAATACTTCAAACAAATATGACATTTCTTAGCAAACACTGCACTTTAATGCACACATACCTAGTTAACAAATAGTCTCTGTGTGTGAATGCAAATGCGTATACAAAAATATCTATCACTATGCAACTTACCCCCTTTTTAGCAGATCTCTCATTATTGACCGGGCTTTCTCTACCCCAGGATACTAAACACCTTTGACTTTGCTCAGGGATGGTTGATCAACAAAGCTGTCACTATGATGGATTCCTCCTGAATTATTGCTTAATTAGCTTAGCTGGAGGTATAAATCAAGTGCAGTGCCAATTGTCTCATTCCACACACAGGCAGCCATGCTCAGCCTGGCTGTAATGAATTATTAGGTCCTGCCACGGAGTCCTTGCAATATACAACTTCGCCTCTGCAATGGGAAAAGAAATCTGGGTTCACGAGGAGGGACCAGAACCTGGAATAGCTTGAGCAGAGATCTCTCGATATGGATGTGAGCCTTTCTAGTGACCTCCATGGGAGGAAACCATCCTCAGTGATGCTACTCTGCTGCTGAGCTGTAAGTGAACCACCATCCTCCACACATATAGGGAAATGAGATGGGGCAAAACAGCAGAGCAGGCTTTAAATGGCTGTCACGGCATGTTCATTATATTGCGTTCTTGCACCCCTGGATTTTCCCCCTGGAGATCCCAAATCATCTCCTTTCTTCTTCTACTGTTCAAACTGCCCTGCCTGGCTCCCTCAGGCCTAGTAAAACATAGTCTACCAATTCAGGCAGAACAAAAGTGAGCGATTCAAGAGCTGCGGAGTGGGGTAGGGAGGGGAAATCCTGAATTCACCGTGTAGTCAGTGCCACTGCGTTTCTGACTGTTGTGAGCTTGGCGTCCCCTCCCAAGCAGGACAGTCACTCCAGCACTTCTTGTAAGAGTTCATTTCTACACAGGAAATCTAAGTATACACAAGACTATGAACATACTCATGAAGTGTTGCCCCCTCTCTGCCCCCTTACCCAACACTTTGCTTATGAACCCTTCGGGCAGGAGGGTTCTGGGAGGAGGCACGCTGTGAAATCGCACATTTATTTTTATTTATTTATTTTTCGATTTATATCCTACCTTTTTCCTCAAAGGACTCAAGGCAGCTTACATCATTCTCCTCCTCCATCTTATCCCCACAACAACAACCCTGTGAGGTAGGTTGGGCTGAGAGTCTGTGACTGGCCCAAAGTCACCCAGTTGGCTCCATGGCCGAATGGGGACTAGAACCCAGATCGTCTGAGTCCCAGTCCCATGCTCTTAGCCACTGCACCACACTGGCTCTCCCTGAGCCCCTAATTGGTCCAGCCTGTGGCTGTGGCGATGGGCCTTCGGGTCCACCTCCCCACGAAGCTCGTGCTCTCCCTCCAGGAACTCCCCCCACCCTTCATCTGCCTCATTCCCACAGGAGGGAGGGAGACTGGGCCCCATGGCTGTCCTTGAGCTACTTTCAGCCAGAGACTGGCATGGCGGGCAGGAACGTGCTGGTGTAGGCCTCTCCGTTACAACAGCGATCCTGTTGTCATAGCATGAACTCTGAGCCTGGCCTGCTTCAGCCAACTCCCCACCATCCTCAGAGCCCGAGTTTTCAGTCCCCACAAAACAGGCCATTTCTCGTGCACTCCTGGGAATCTGACACTGACAGTTTCTGGACTGACCCCAGGCACACCACAACACTGAACAACCGCTTTGGACAGTCCTGCTTGTACAGGAATCAAAAGGAAATGCCCCTGGGAGTTTACACTTGCAGTGGAAGGGCTCACATGCACCTTACAGCGCATGCGGGAGCACGTGATGTGGCTGCGATGAGCACAAGGGCATCGGCCACCACCATGAGAAGCAGGACAGAAGAGGAAGAAAGTGAGGCTGTTGTGTGTCTGTAAGGGGCTGTTACAGGAGATTGTCTGCAAACCTCGACAATACCTGTATTGTTCCTGACAGAGAACACGGGGCTGCTTGTGACAGAGAGGGAAAACTCCTCTTGTCTTACTTTGAAACTAATCCTCCCAAAAATAGCTGTGATTGTTTGTGGAGCCCGTTTTCTGAAGTTGAAACCCGTCACACTCTCAAAGGCAACATGGGAGTGGGACCAAGCCAGTGCCTCCCTCAGCTGCCCCTGCCCCAAGTCCTTGGCCTCTGCCTCCAATTACTCAGATCAGCCCAGTTGGCAGATGTTACTGGAGATCACCATTCCTTGCATGTCACCATTCCATGGTACCCTGAAAGTCATAATGGCTTTGAGCAGCTCAGGCACCCGGGGACCTGAGAGAGTTACTTCTTTGGGCTGCCTTAGTATGGATGCCAGACACTCTGGAAGTTACACATCCCAGGATTCCTGGAATCTGAGATTACAGCTGACCTGGATGTTTTATTTTTTTAATGCTTGATTGAATAGTTTTGGGTGGGTGATTCCAGGCTCCTGGAGCTGTACTTGCGAGTAAATTTTGCCAAAAGATCTTGAGGAGGTGCGGTGGTGGAAAGGCAGGGAGGGAGGGAGATGCTTGCCTTTGGCCGGAGGTTGTGGCAGTTCCTCCCCGCACTGCTTCCTTTTCAAACATCCTTCGTGTGGTGTCAACAGGGAAGCCCCTATGAAGCATTTCCAAAAATTTCATGCAGCCTTGAAACACTCCCCTCCTTCTTCGGTCCTCCTGCAGCCGGTGCATCGAATCTGCATGGGGAGGGCCGTCACCTCAGCTGCATGCCGAGATGCCGCCATTGCACCAGAGCAGGGAGGAGAAATGATTGCCTTTCCCTGCACCCCCCCCCCCCAAAGGAGAGTGTGAAGGGAAGTCACTGCTGCCGTGAGAAAGGGGCCCTTGGAGTAGCGTGAGTGGCACTGCCAACCCAGCTTTTCATGGACGCTTGGCAAGCCCCCTGCTTGCTCAGTGGGCCTCCTCCTCACCACCATGGCCAGCAGCTGCTGTGACGTCTTCTCCCCTCTCCCAGCATTGCTACCACTTGCTTACACGAGAGGCAGCAAGCCCGTGAAGAAGCAGGCGTGGGCATCTGCAGCTCCTCTTTCTCATCTCCACTGCTTTCTGGGCCAGAGTGAGAGGCACGGGAGCAGGTAAGCCTCCTGTGATGGTAGGGAGAGTCTGGGGTGGTCCTGGCAGTGGGCCCTTGCAGGTGCTCCCCCCATCCTACCAAGGATGTCCGCCCAGGCTAGTGAACTGATTGAGCTGGGCCTGAATTCTTTTGGAGTGTCAGCTAGTGCTGTGCCAAACATTTCAAGCCTTCCTTTTTTCAGCATGGAAGTGCAATGTGGGTGAAATATGAACTCTGGAGTCTGGAGAGCTAAGAATTACAAATTATGTTCTCCAAGGGTGAATGGGGGACGTGATTTAAGCTTACCTTTTAAGTGCAAGGAGTGGTTGGAGGGTCTATTTTTTTAAATAATAATTATTATTATTATTATTACTATTCGTTTTAAAATGCTTCATGCAATTGCAGCAACAGGAGGCTCTTTGCACAGAAAGTTCTCCACAAAGTGAGCTCAGGAACAAGGGTCCTTTTGGAAAAGTTAAAGGAAAGCTCTGCAAAGAGTTCAAAGAGCACTGCTGGAAATGAAATCAAAGAGGATTTTTGCAGAGAAGAACTTGGGAACTCCTGCTGGGCTGCAAGCCTCTTAGCAAAGATTTTGGTGGTGCTGCAAGCGAGAGAAGAGTTTTTCTAAAGCTTCAAACCCACTTGTTTTCCTTGCAGGAGCAGAGGGCTTTTTGTACAGAGGCTTCTGCAGCCTGGGAGTTCTTCCAGAAAACCTTTGAAAGAGGATGACATCCTGTAGCCTCACAGGAATTCAGAAAGAGCTGCCAGGCTGGAGGAGCTTATTGTTAAAGAGTCCCATGCAGGGCATTTTTAAAGCTAAAGAGATACATTTCAGCCACCTCCTAAACTTAAAAGGTGCATGGAAACCATGCCACCTCTCCAAGGAGGAAATTATTCAAAATTCTCTCCTTACTTAAGAGGCAGAAAAAACAAGGGGCAGCGTTCATTGCAGCACGACCATGCATTTAGCCCCTCATGCACAGTTGAGAGTGCCCTTGCAGGACACCACTTCTAGCTGTGTCTCAGTGGCAAAACGCCTGCTCTGAATGCAGAAGCCACAGTTCCCAGCTCCCGGGAATGCTGCTGTGTTGGTGTTGATAACATTGGGTTGGATTGGCCAATCGTCTCTGATGCTAAGGCAGCTTCCTATATTCCTCTGGACTAGAGGCAGGCCCACTTTCCCTCTGCTGGGATACTGGATAGGAAGCCAACTGCCTTGACCAAGCAGGACTGGAGGGAGAGACAGAAGGGGAAACTTTTTTCCTTTGTTCAGTCTGAGTCAAAGTCCTTTGTGACCCAGATCCTGCCTGTTTCCTGCACCACCAGAGAAGCAAAAAGGGACACCACAGAATAATCTAGACGGAGATGTTCAAAGCTGCTAATGATAACAAAGTATTGGAAGCAGGTGAAGCACTGTGAAGGACTCTGCCTTCCAGCTTTAATGGAATTTTAATGAAATGCTATAGAATTTCCTGTTTATTTGCTTTTAAAGTGAGCTTGCCATGGATTATTGAACTCTGATTACATAGGCAGCATGTGGAACTGCCTTCTCTAGTGATTAGTGGGCATGCAGTGGAGTAGTTTACACAATATTTAAAATCAACTACTCATGCTGTTTTAAACATGTTAGGAGTGTGGGTGAATGTGTATGTGAGTGATTGGGCATGTGAGTGTGTGCCTTCACACACACACAGATCTGCCCTGTTTTTACTGGAACTCTAAGATCCACCAGCCCTAAGATCCACATACCAAGAGACAAAACTGTGTCTGTCTGAGGATGCACAGGAGCGAGTGAGTATCCTGGCTCTTTTCCATTCACCCCCTTCTGTTGCTAAGCAACCCAAGGATGCTCCAACCCTGCATCATTCTCCATGGCACGTGCACCTTAAATTGAGGGAGAAACAACCCAGAGTTTAAATTCATGGTTTATTCTTGTGCCATAATTCTGTGCTGTGGTTCCTTCAACAGTCTGGACACATGGGTCTGGACATCAAAGAGAACAACCCAGAGGTGAACCATCTCTGACTGGTTTAGCACACTGGAAGCAAGCAGGTGCTTGGGAACCAGAGCACCCACCTTTTCAAGCACATTTTCTAACAAGCCCCGGTAAACAAACTCTTGTTTAATCATGTTGACCAGACCTTGGAATTCAAGAACACACTGAGCTCTAGAATGAGATTTTGTTTCCAGAACTGGGCAGTTCCTACATGCAAAAGTCCTCTCCTGGTGATCCAAGTCTCTCCTCATTTTCAGGAGCTTAACTTGAGTGGGGAAAGTTGTTCTGTAGCTACCCTTGTTAAATAACGGGGATTTCCTCCAAAGCTCATTATCATCCCCATAATTCTATTCCATACTAAATCAGCAAAGGGAGAAGAATAATGATTCGCAAATGTATTTTCTTAACAGCCACAACAGTCAAAGTTTCGGCCTTTAAAGTACATTTTAAAGGTATCAACAGCACAGTTTGAGACCAGCCCCTCTGGTATGATTATGACATTGGTCAGGATCTCATGACACATTTGGGGAGAGCATCCAAGGGCTCAGACCTCTACATGATCCTACTGGCATCAAAGCAAAACTATTGATATGGGACCATGTGTAAAGAGATTGCAGGGAGAACAAAACAGGAAAGGCTACTACCTGCCTGGAAGGACTGTAGTGGGCAGCCTTCCCTTTCTCCCTTATAATCTTGCATATGCATCTTTTACTCACAGCCTACTAGTATATAAAGCAAGTTGCCTTAGCTTTTGTGGGGTTGGGAAGGCAGAACCTCTGGGGGAAATATCCAAATTGGGGGATGATCACCCACCCTTGGAAGACTGATGCAAGACTGGTACAAGGTCTTCCCCCTCCCTAGTTTTGTCTCAGTACCATTTTCCCTCATCCCCATGAAAACTAATGGAGACAGTAATCTGAACGGAAATTATCCATGGTGGGGTAAAGAGGCAGAAATGGGTGGTGGAGAAAGCTATCACTGCAGGTCTTCTGTTGGAAACCAGCTTTCCTTCCCCCCCTCCCCCGACTTCCTCTTTTTAGGCTCAAAATGCCTTCTGTTGAATGGAGTAACTTGTCTCCAGTGAGAGAATATTTAGACAAGTCTTCTCTTGCTCAGCTTTCAAACTAAAATGGAGAATTTCCAGTCTTGTCAAATTCACCTCTTTTTCAAGGCAGACTTTAATGAACCAACGTCTTTTGCCAACGTCTCTTGTTTTCACCTTGAGCCTTTTCGTCTCATTCTCTTTTGAAATAGCTTGGGAATCTCCCCCCTCCCCCATTCTGGCTGATTGTGTGGAGGGGGCTGAGTACACACCCCTTCCTTCCCCACAAGATGCAGTGGACCTGCCTTCACCATTCCCACACATCCATAGCAGGATGCAACATTGCGAACAAGGCAGGCTGGCCAACATGAGGCCTTCCTTGGCTTTGGGATCATTTAGTGCAAATATTCTTCCATCGTACTGTGCTAAAAACAAATTCCACGTTTTCCCATCCATTCTTGCTCCATTTTATAGAGGAGCATTTGTCAGCGCTGAAAATGCCAGAGAGGTTCTTGTGGGCTGGGCTCGGTTCCCTCATGCTCATTTACCTATGAAGCAGCTGAGGGCAATGTGCCAGTGCCCTGGCTTACCTCATCCAAGTCTGCAGTCTCCTTGGCTTCCCACACATCAATTAAAGCTCAGGGGACGAGACCATGAGGCGATTCTTCCTACCGGGCTTTTTTGAATCAGAAAACGCAGGCAGCCTGGAAGGCTGCAAAGCAATCCAGAAATGCAGCACAGAAAGAAAGAGCACACACGGCCGAATCGTCACCATTTTTACAGTGACCTCCTACTTAACCTGCACCATGCCCATGACTGACACCAGGCATGGCAGATAGCAAAGGACATCAAGCTTTGGTCAGGCTTCCAGCACCTTTGCTGATGTTGTCATTCTCACTGGATGCACAAAGAAACAAGAACCCGGAGGAAAAAAGAAAGAAGCTGCCGTCACCACTGCTATGCCCCTCAAAGAATGTCTGCTTCCCTTCTCTTCAATTTCTCTGCCTACCAAGAGGGAGGAGAATTTTGAGAAGGCACAGCGCTCTTCTTCTATTTGCATTCCAGTCATCTTGCAAAGTGCTTCAGTGCTCTCAGCTCTTTAGTAAACGGGGCCGGTCAGGCTCAGCAGCAGGAGCAAAGACAATCAGGAATGATCAGCTTAACCATCTGTTCCACCAGGGCTCCGACAAGCTACGTGAACTGGAAACTCCCAAGAACACTCAGGAGTGCAAGGAAGATCCTTTGTATCACCCCCTTTTCCTACATCAGAGCTCCTGCTGACAGCACTGTGGAATCTGACCTATTTCATAATTACTAAGCTGAGAAAAACAACAATAGAAGAACAAAATATTCTCAGAGTTTTGGTAAAAAGCCACTCTGTTTCCTGAGCCCAGTTATAATGTTAGATATAAATTTCAGTCATATACCTTGTAATGAAAGCAGAGGGTATTTACAGTCTAAGTTGGGTCTGATTTGGGTGAAAATGTGTTGTGACACTCCAAATATAGAATTTATGCAAAATCAACCATACATTGTTTTGTGCAAGTGTTCCCCCCCCCCCCCCACACACACACATTTCAAAAAAGCACGAAAACTAGCACTGGATGGAATATTTTTTTGACAATTTGAGAGAGCTCTTTTGAGAGAAGCAGGCCTACCTCCATCATTGCGTTTGCCCTTTTCTGCTCCCAACCCCAATCAAAGCAGCAGTCATTTCCCCAGTTGGTTGCTGCCATTACCTATACCGAATAGCCCCTGTGATGATGTAGTAGCCATCAGAGAGCATCTTCCCAAGGGAAATTGTGGGTATTGGTGTCCCACCATACCTACCCTTGATGCTTATCCTTGCTACGGCACTTGTTGCTTCTACATAAAGGTGGCCTTCCACAAGCATGTAACCCAACTGAGTGCTTTCATGCATTGCACTGACTGAATGTTGCTCAACTTCAGAGCAGCATCTCTTTTGGAAAATGGGCATTTGATAGAAAGTGCATGAGAAGCAGACCTGGCCGGTCTAGGACTGTGCTGGCGACCAACTGTTCAAGACTGTCATGTGGCCGAGGTGCTCCTTCCCAACGAAGCCAACTAATCAAACAGTTGAAACTAAACATTGTAGGTCAATTAACAGGAAATGACAATGATGATAATGGCAAAGTTGTCCTCTCTTTCTGAGAGGGATCAGATTACGGAATGCTTTTAACTCGCCTGGGCCGCCCCTCCTTGGGTGGATCTGACAAACTTCTCTCCCTCCTCCTTTCTAACTCCCTCAACTCCAGTCACCCTAGTCTGCGCATGTGTCTGCAAGAACGCGCATCTTCCAACCCCCTTTGCTCTGGGACAATGCCAATTGCTGCATTCTCATGGCCGTTATCTTCAGGCTGCCCAACCGTTTCCCCGGCAACCGCCCGACTGCCCTCCGACCGCATTTCACTATCAGCTTCTGCTTGAATCTTGCTCTCCCCTGTGTCTTCTTCTCTTTGAAAAACTTTGTCGGCGGGGGGGGGGGGGGGGCGTTTGTACAACTGGCACCAGATACACATCTTCCTGCACTGAATCCTGGTTCCCATCGGAAGCTGTCGCCTTGCCTTCTCCCCTACGTGTGCCAAAGACTACTCTGAGTCAGCGTGCATGACAAAGACCACCGGACAATCAACAGATTATCCAAAGCAAACATGCTGGATCAAGAGTTAAACTCAGAGTGGACCCACTTCAATAGGACTTCTGTTAGTCATGATTCCAATGGGTTTACTCTAAATTTGAAATTTGACCAAGTCCGGATCCAATCCATTACGTTCCACTTGCTCCTTTGGCTTGTGCAGAAAATATATTACGTACTGATGAAGCAGATGAAAAAGTACTTAGGAAAAACACAACATACTCATTTATTTTGGTGATTCATATTTTCAAATGATAGTTCTGACATTTCAAGGAGAAACAAAAATGGGATAAAACTCAAACTGAAATCTAATCTTGAAAGCATATCTTTCAGGAGCAGTGTCTTCAAATGCAAATTCCAGAGGGAGAACCTCATTAGTTTGTGGCTTCAAAAACAAAGAGTCTTACAGCACCCTAAAGGCTAACAAATTTATCATGGCATAAGTTTTGTGGACTGCTCTGCTCCTGGTTTTACAATACACATGGGACAGAAAGTGTTCTTTTTACCACACCAGACTTGATTATTATTTCTAAGAATTGAATTTGGAAGATATTTTTTATGCTCATTACATCAATACTAGTCACCAGTCAAAAGCTAAATCTGCTTACATTGATATCGACTTCTTGATTACATTTTCCCACCGCCCTTCACCAAGGAGCTCAGAGTATCTAACACAGGTTTTCTACTGTTATTCTCACAACAATCCTGTGAAGCAGGTTAGGTCAAAAGTGGCCACCCCGAGGCCATGGTGGTAGAGGAGTTTGAGCCCAGGATGAACTGACCACAACACCACACATTGACTTGGCCAGTTCCCACAGTGGCTCTTTCCCCCATTTCAGCGAGGTTGCAGCAATCACGGCAGCACTTCTCTCTGGCCAGTCTTCAAATTGGGCAAAACAATTTCAGCTCTATCAGTTTGTAGAACAAGAGGACTGTACAGGGGTGTGCCAGAGACATGCCTGATAGATATTGAAGGATTAGTCAGGCCAGGGGTAGAGCTAACTTTATTTATTTATTTATTTATTTATTTATTTATTTATTTATTTATTTATTTGGGTATTTTTACCCAGTTGCAGGTCTCTGGACGGCTTGAAGTTTTCCAAAATGATATTTTGGAAAAGAAATCCCATGTGCCAGTCATGCACACTTCTGGATAAGAGTCCAAAGGACTGCGGCCCGGGTCACACTTGAAGAGTGTATTTATTGACTAAATCTGTACCCTAATTTTAGCCCACAGCAGAGCCACCCAAGAAAGTTCACAGGGTCAATGAAACGTGCAATGAAAATGCATAAAATAACAAACAGAAATTAGGTCTGCAGCACTATGCAAATTTATCTGGGAGTTAGTCCCATTGGATTTAATTCTACGATTTAATTCTCGTAAGTAACCCAACATGTGATTGCCCTGCATGACAGCATAACATTTGGTGAAATGTGAGTTGATTTTAAACAGGAACTAATCTCAGAATGGCCAGCAGGAAAACAGACATCTTTTCTGTAAAGCGTCATCACGGTCCTCTGGGTATCTTTGCTGTATTTTTGAACGGATTATGGCCAGCTGGCTGGACAGCCCTGAACTGCCCCGTTTTGCTCCCAGTTCCAGAGGTGGTTTGCCCCTGTTGGCAGGATCTTCTTTTCGGAAGGGTGTTTCAGTCTCCTGAGGGCTCTCCTCACTAAGACGTGAGCAGCCTGAAGAGGACCAGAAGATTCCATCACTCTGTGTTAAATGTATAATACAAATAACAAAGGCATGCGCCATATTTCAGTAACCCAGGCTAGACTCTACGATGTACCAAATGTCTAAGGTCTCAGTCCTAGGCCTGTTGACACAGAAAAAGTACTACAAATCCTAGCATCCCCCAGCCAGCTAGGATTGTAGGATTTTTCCCTTTCTAAATATACAGAGAATTCTACTCTAACTCACATTTGTAGATGTTGTATGAGTCATGCCTGACTTATTTCTTTAAGTGATCTAGATTCAGGGAAAATTTATTACATTTTTTCTTTCCTCCTTCCTCTCTAATATAATTTGTATCTTTAGGGCTGATGGCATATTTATATCTTTTTATGTTCCCATTTAGCTAATGCAGAAGCTCTGGCTACTCTCCAATATGTACTACCCTTCTGAAGGTTTTAATGACAACTGCACAACCCCAGTTGCCTTCAATAATGGAAAGCCAGGAAGAATCACTCCACAGTGGTCATGTGTGTGCTTTTCACTCATCTAATCCTTCCCTCCCCTTTTTATTTTAGCTCCTTTTTCATTAGAGAGTCAGAAGCAGTCATTAAATTTTCATTCAGATCTGTCTGTCTAGCTTGCTTGCTTTTTTCTTTCGTTCTTCAAAATTCCAGCTGGTTTATTTGCAATGCAGTTTTAAGCATCTTTACTCAGAAGTAAGTTCCACTGAGTTCAATGGGACTTAATGTCTGGGGAGGACAGAACTGCAGCTCCAGGAAGCCAAGTTATCTTGCCCCGAGGATGCAGACGCTCAGCTGTGCTATGGCCAGGGCAGCCTTCTGCACTGCCGACTGCGTGGGGCTCCTGATTTTGGAAGGCACCATTAGGAACAGACTGAAGCAAGTTTTCATTTACTTCACACAGAAGCAGAAATCAAGTTGCATCTGTAATGTCTGGTCCCCACTCAACATCTTTCTGAGCATTTTAAGAAAGAAGCAGCACTGGGGAATGGTGGGTGGAGACCTGTTCTCCCCTGCAGAGGAGGGCAGGACGTGTTCCAGTGGAACCATGCTCAAGGAACCAAGGTTCAGTTTGAATGCCAGGAAGTACTTCCTGACAGTTAGGACCCCGAGGGTATGGAATGGGCTTCCATGGGAGGTGGTTGAAGCCCCATCGGTGCTGGTGTTCAAGGATAGGCTGGACATGCACGTGGCAGGCATGTCCTGAGTGGAGCTGACTGGAGTTAGGAGTAAGACTAGATGGCCCAGGAGACCCCTTCAGACTCACTCTGTTTCTCCATTTGCATAGGTCCAGCTAGTCAGCTTCTGCCCTGCCAGTTAGTTTGGTCTACTAGTGAGGGGTGGTGGGAGCTTTTATTCCAAACATGCACAGGCACCAGGCCTGGGAGGACTGGGCTGGGGAAATGCTTGCCCTGCCTTTTGGTTTGGTTAGAGTGTCCCACTGATCTGCTAAAACCAGCTGTGTGGGCGAAGGCATGAGGGTAGAGGCCACTGGTCCTGCTGTGTGTTTTGTTTGGCAGCTCAGACCAGCCCGCAGCAGGGAGTGAGCAGGTTCATGCAAGGTGACAGCATTACGCATTTCAAAGCATTAACACTCCTGATTGTATAAAAGAGCAATTACAGCATATTGTACCTATACAAAGTTGGCAGTTGTAAAAAAGTTATTGAAAACTACTATCTATCAGCCTCTAATCTCATCTGAAATAGGGAGATCACAATACAAGATAGCTAGGACAAATCTTCCAATGCCTACCAATGAAATTCAAGGATAAGATACGGGGACAATATTACATGGCTGTTTTAAGCACCCTGCAAATCCGCAATATGAGGATATTAACATTAGACTACATTGTAGTGTTTCCCTCTCAGACTAAAAACCAGTTAGGTAGTGGTGGCAAGGGGCAATTTTAATCTGAGCAAAATCAAAATCAAATCACTGCCCTCCCTAGGACCTTTGGTCCTGATAATTGTTTCCCTGTAATATGGCAGTTATTTTTAAAGGACAAAGAAGGTGCTCTTAATTCACTCTCTCTTTTCACTTGGCTCTCAGGAATGTCTGAAGCTGCCCAGAGAGGCTGTAAGGCGAGTTTTATGCACTCTCTCTTTATGGGTGACTTTCATTTAACTTGGACTGCTGAAAATCTACCAGCCATAATGCGCATGTTTAGGTTTAAGTGTTTGCAGGACGAAATATACAAATTTCACCCGTGTGTTTATTCATTCATGAAATTAAGTTGTGAGGGTTAAGAATTCTAATTGCCTGCTGAGTCCTCCCCCATATATAATGTTAAAAACTTAGACTGGCAAGTTGGTTCAAGAGCATGAGGAAATAAACATTAATGTTAAGATGCTTCAGTGGTTGAAACTGGGGTGTTATGGCAGGACTTTAAGCTTTATGTGTTTGCAGTTGGTATGTGCCATCATGTCATCTCCAACTTATGGTGACCCTATGAATGAATCCCTCCGAAAGGTCCTGCAATTCATAGCCCTGCTCAGTTCTTGTAAATTCAAGATGGTGGCTTCCTTCATAGAATCGATCCATCTCATATTTGGTCTTCCTCTTCTTTTGTCTCTGACTTTTCTAGCATGATTGTCTTCTCCAGTGAGTCCAAAGTACAACAGTCACAGTTTCATCATTTTTGCTTCCAGGGAAAGTTCTGGCTTAATTTCATAAGATCATAGTCTAGCAGAGTTGGAAGAGGCCAATAGAACTATCGGGTCCAACTTCCTGCTCAGTGCAAGACTCCAAATTAAACCATTCCTCCCAGATAGCTTTCCAGTTGCATCTTGAGTGCTTCTAGTGTGGGAGAGCCCACAACCTCCCCAGAGAATTGGCAATGTTGAGACTCGAGCTGAGTGACTTGCTCTCAAGTCTGACTCCACTCCAGGGCAATGAGTGAGTGACGACTCAAGATTTCTATGGTTTTTATGACTGGGCTGCTCCATGTGGCAGGTTATCCTGGGGGCAGGCATGAACATAGTAGAGGTGGTGGCGGGTAGAGAGTTTCAAGGAGGCGGGGACAGGATAGGGAGGAGGGGATTGCAATCGGAGAAAGGCATGGCAAGTTTTCAGCTTCCCTTTTTGGCATGAGTGAGGCAGTGGGAGAGACAAACAAGGGGGCAGGGGCAGCGAGGGGGGTTGCGATAAGGGCAAGGGAAGTGGGGTGGCTCTTGAGACTTGGGAAGAGACATGAGACTTGACTCAAAGATTTCTTGCAATGAATGACCTGAGACTTAACTTGAACTTGAAATTAAAGACTTGAGATCAAAGACTTGATTGAGGAAATCAAGACTTGGAATAAAGCACTTGAACACATCACTGGTAATTGGTTCCATTGCTGTACTGCTCTAACAGTCAGGAAGTTCTTCTTGATGTTCAACCAGAACCTGGATTTCTGTAACTTAAGCCCATTATTCCATGTCCTGCACTTTGTCTTTTAGTATGGACATATCTGAAAAGGCTTCTTTTGTTGCTTTTAGTATCCTTTGCTAACCTCAGTTCATTCCTAGCTTTAGCCTTCCTGATGCCATCTCCACAATTCTGTGCTACCTGCCTGGATTCTTCCTTCCTTCCACTTCCTCTAGATGCTTTTTAAAAATTATTTTCAGATCATCTCTAAGTGAAGCCGCATGGGCTTCTTCAGTTGTCTTCTATTCTTTTTCTTTGTTGGAATTGTTTGTAATTGTGCCTTTAGAATTTCCTGTTTATTCCCATCCATCTTGGCCTCCTTTTCTCATTAGAGTCACTTGCCATGGGACTTTCCTTATCATTGTCCAGAGTTTGTTAAAATTGGCTTTCCTAAAACCAGGGTATATGTTTGGCTACACTTGGCTTTTGATACCTTTATAACCAAGTATGGCATGGTCACTTTCCCCCAGAGTTCCCTTAACTGCCACTTTGCCCACTAGGTATTCCCTGTTGGATAGAATCAATTCCTCTAGTTCCTTCCTCCACTTCCTGTCAGAGGAAGTTGTCAGCAACACATGTTAGAAATATCTTGGTGGGACAGTCCCCCACAACTACAACATCATGCCTCCTCGAGACTCTGGAAAGGTTTGATTTAGGTTTTAAGAGTTTAAAGGGTCTTCAGCACCCTTTAACATGGGTAGATTTTTTTTTCCTGCAATAGCAACAACTAGGTAAAGTCTTACCAGTATATATAGAGTCATATTCCCTGCTTAGCAGTACATGATCATTGTCATCCACTAGAAGATAAAGAAAAGAAATAATGTATTTAGGGGAGAAATATAACAAGCAGATAGGACTGATTTTTTTTTAAAGCAACACCAGCACTATGGAGAGAACACTACTGAGAACCGTTGTGGTGTGGAGGTTGGAATATTGGACTGGGCACCAGGGAGATCTGGGTGTAGACCCCACTTGGCCATGAGGCCCACTGGATGACTTTGGGTCAGTCGCTCAACGTCAGCCTCACCAACCTCACAGGATCGTTGTCAAGACAAAACAGAGCTTTGTAAGACGCCTTGCATGCCTTACAAGTGGAAAAAGGTGAGATATAAGTACAATAAGTGCAATAATAACACCACCACCACATTTTGATCTTAGGACAGCAATTACCTATAGCAGGACAATGGTGTCTCTCTCCACCAATAAACCTGTTAATTGTGGGAACATTCACTTTTTTCAATATTATTGTTGACATTATTTCCTCTAGTAGAAGCTGCTATTTTTGTATCCTTCCACCTGGTTAGTTTCTTTCTCTTTACTGTCTTACATACACGCATCATTGCAACTTATCAGGGATGATGCCTTGATACTGCATAGCCAATCAAATCTGCCTGCTTGCTGATGTCTCCGTGTCCAAACAATGCCAATTCAGACTGAGGGCAGTGCTTCTAAATAAGTGAACACGTTGAAAGCAATTGCTGAATACAAATAGGGGGAGGCTCCTGTGTTGGGGAACTAAGACGCAATTGAATTTCCAATACATTCCTAAAAATGTAAATTGAATAATTATAACACAACTCTGTAACTCTGGGCAGGCCCAGACAGTTCACGCTATCTTAAAATACATTATTCGCACACAATGCTCCTAACTTGGTTAATTCAAGCCAATGCTGTATTTGAAAGAAACACTTTTCTTCTCTGCTATGAAACACTCGTGTTACTTATTGCCTGCTGATGTATAAGCAGATCATAAGGAAACAAGACTATGGCAAATAAATAATGAAAAATATGTGGGCAGGGATATAACCTTGAACCACCTTATTACAGAAAATCTGTGGCGTTCTAACACTGGCAGCACACCCTTCCAGCAAGGTGGCAAGGTACTGGCAGCCAAGTATCACCCAACACAAATTGAACGCCATGGCATGCTTCCAGACATGATTCTAGTCCCCTCTGTGGGCTTCCCATCAGTAACCTGATGGTCAGTGTGGGAAACAGGACACAGGACTCTGGCCTGACTGAGCAGGGTCCCACTGTAATTCCTCAGCCCTGCATCCCAGTGCCAGTTTCAGGCTGGGCCAGGCGTCCTCAGTGGACCTCCACGAGCTGGCTGTCCTGTCGCCATCGTCACCAGCTGCTGTGCCTCCGATCCCCTTTCCCATCACTGCCACCACCCCCTGGACTGACGGGCAGTGGGGCAGCAAAGGGAAAGCAACAGCACCTCCCATGCCTCTTCCTGGGGCAGAGCGAGAGGCAGCTGAACGATCTGGTTGCGCTGGTGAAGGGAAGCAACAAACATGCCCAGTGCTTTACAACCTGCCTTCCTTCTGCAGATTTTATAAAGGAATTTGATCTGCTTTATAGTTGTCCTTTGTTTTCATAGTATTTTACTGAACACTCATTAATGCTTTTCTGTGGGGGTGGGGGTTCCTATTTCTATATTGTTTTTATCTGATACTCAACCTTCCTTAAAGATCCAATCCATAAAGATGGGCTAAAAATATTTTTAAATAAATAAATAAACAAATAAATAAACAACAGGAAGCTGGAATCAGAGCACTTCTCCCACCACCTGATGTCTGGCGTGCTGTGAGGTTTCCACTCGTCTGTCTGACACATCCGTCTTGGAAGAAGCATCCGCTGCACACTCCAAACTAAAGTGGCGTAACTGGGTCAGGCCTGGGGGGTGCCAGAAATGTGACTCAAATGGAAGAAAGAGGACTGTGCCCGTCCATTCTCCTGCGGCATGGCAGGGACACCAAAGGGCTGAGGAGCCTGTGGGTGGGTCGTGCTCCCCCCGCATGCCCCTAGGATGCCCAGTTCCAGCGCCAGTGCCATGGGTGCGACAGCAAGCCTCAAGCAGCACACACGCCCTCCTGCCAGCAGGATCCCTGCTCTGCTGCTCCACTGGCACCTGCACCGTTTCCGGTGGCCTTGCAGCCAGACGAATGCTGGCAGTTGGACTGCACCTCCTTTTCCCCAAGCTGCCAAACACCTAAATGTCAGTCCACAGCACTAGACACAGCAGGTGGGCTCGCACATCACAGCAGCCCACCGTGGCAATAAGCCACAGCGGGTTGGCTGTCCACAGAACTACCCATGGTGTGCCTGACAGATGATTCAGCTCACCATGGGCTGTCCTCCCCGTCTTTCCTCCTGGGCCCTCCAGGCTGCTTCCCAGGGGATACATCTCAGCTGATGCTGCCATGTCTCCTTTCTGTCCCCATTTTGGATGCACTCTGGCTCCCTCCCCCCTTTATTTATTTATTTATTTATTTATTTTCAGAGATTGCCTGTTGCACTCTCCTAAGTGACAGCCACTGGCCTGTGACAGCTAGTGACCGCCAAAATACCCAAGCGGCTGGGCACTAAAGAAGGAAAATGACTGCAAATGTGCACAATCCATTTTATTGAATTTGATTTTTTTAAAGTCTAGTTAGATTTGCACAAGTGCAGAGGCCAATGTCCTGAGTCAAAGCTTAGCCAGTGTCCTGGGTCAAAATGAAGCAGGTACCAACCTTAGAGATTCACCAGGAAAGCCCCAAGTAGGGATGGGTATGTTTTGTTTTATTTTGCTTTCCCTCGATGGTTATCAAAATCTGATATGCATATTTCCTGTACAAACTATGCTTTTTGCCCTGACTGTATTACATGGATATATGGATGGGGGGTTTTAAGCTTATTCCTGACATCTCTCAAAGAAAACTGTCAGAGAAAAGGGGGTCACATTTCCACCTTCCAAAGTACTTAAAGTCTTGGGAACAGATGGAAAAGCTGTAGGAACTAGGTCCTATGGGGAGTACTCAGAACCTAGAGGATTTTGCCCTGAAGGGGGAAAAGGGGAGCATCTATCCCATTTCACAAGCAAAGATCACTCACATCTTTGATTTCCCTTGACAGTTTGCCTTTTGACAGCTATCAGGGAAAAGCCAAATGAAAACTTTTGGAGCCTTCCTAGGTCAATGTTGAGGGCTGGCAATTACTGGCCTTTGGTATCCATTTCCCCACCCCAAAGACATTGTCCAGGTGTGACTTCCCACTTCACACCTGGGCAATATGGAAGTGTGCACCTTTGCACACGCACAAATCTAACTAGTTTTCTCAGTGAAAAAATGCACACTTTGGGGTGCTTTTTTTAAAGGTGGCCAAGTAGTGGCAGCACTTCCAATGTGCAGCTTGGGCACGTTGGAGGGAGTGTAACCAGCAGAGACACAAACACAGTCACTAAGAGCAGCAAGGAGTATTCCATCTCTCTTGCTTTGTGCCTGGCTTGCTGCTCTCCTTTTCCCCCAGTGGGATCGGTCCCCTGTGTTCAGGATGCACCGTAGGCCACTGTGGGCAGCGAACTTGTACAGCAACCCATGGGCTCTCACGTTGGCTTGTGGTTTGGATGATACAGCAGCACCCCATGTTTGTTATTTGTGATGGATTCTCCTTTCACCTGAGCCAGGTCACTGAAATGCATATTCAAAATTTACTGTGACTATTCATTGTGGTTCTGCTTTTCTTATATTGTGCTCTAAAATATAAAATGTTTCAGTATGATTTGAGGGGAAAATACATTTCATGTCCAAAGATAAAACCAAGAAACTATGAAGAAAGGCAGAAAGGAACAAAATGGAAATAATTACTACTCACCTCATCTTCATTGAAAGAGATTCTTTTCCCATCTGCAGACAAATTGTGAAATACCTCTGGAGAGTACAAAATAAAGCTTCATTTTATGAGAATGAAGAACAAGATTTTGCATAAAAGTTTAGCAAAAAGAGGCAATTCTATAAAATAGTGTGATTCTTTCAAGCTACCAATGTACCTAGTCAATAACATTTCAAAACCTACAATTCTAAAGTTTTAAAAAGCAACCTTGCAAATATTAAACCACACAAATTTAAGTTTTTCTGTCAAAAAATCAAGAAAGCAATTAAAACACATGCAGTGCAATTCTGAATATATTTTCTCAGAAGTAAGTCCCAATGAATTTAGCAGGTTTACTTCCAAATTAGTATGTACAAGGCTGCAGCCTGAAATAAAGTAAAAGTCAAAAAAATAACATTTGTATATGAAGTGGTTGTTCTGGCTGTACAAATTCTGCTGTAGTGGATTGGAACAAGAGCAGATTTTTTTTTTGCTAGGGATATGGAGCTAGTCCAGACATAACACTAAACCAAAGCTTATCATGATGCAAATAAACCTGGACAAGATTTGTAGTGCAAACTCTCCCTTCTCTTTCTTCTTGCTGTCAGAGGGAGATCAGAGGCCTCTACTTCCTAAACAAAATTAAGCCCAATTTGTTGTTATGTCCAATCCAGGAATACAATTTAGTTTGAACTATGGTTTATTGAAACAAGCTAGGATCAGAAATCATGATCATTGAATCAAATAGGCAGGTCATTGCACAGCTAAACTACCTAGTTTCTTGGAAATATTAATGAGTTTATGTTTTCTTTGCATTCAAATAACAGAATGTATGTACAGTGTTTCGCATGAACCAAATGTCACTGCCAGTTCTGAGCTGGTAGCTATATATGTCTGGGGAGGTAAGACGCTCTTTAGGGTGTCAAATTGTGTCCTTTTCTGGGCAGGTATTGGGGCATAATAGATGGGGAAGAAATGGAGATAGTGACAGATTTTATTGTCTTGGGCACAAGATCACCGCAGATGGTGACTGCAGCCAAAAAATTAAAAGATGCTTGCTCCTTAGAAGGAAAGCTATGGCAAATCTAGACAGCATACTAAAAAGCAGGGACATCACCCTGCCAACAAAAGTTCATATAGTCAAGGCTATGGTTTTCCCTGTTGCAATGTATGGCTGTGAAAGCTGGACCATAAGGAAGGCTGAGCGCCAAAGGATTGAGGCCTTTGAATTGTGGTGCTGGAGGAGACTCCTGCGAGTCCCTTGGACAGCAAGGTGATCAAACCATTCAGTCCTAGAGGAGATCAACCCTGACTGCTCTTTAAAAGGCCAGATCCTGAAGATGAAACTCAAATACTTTGATCACCTAATGAGAAAGAAGGATTCCCTGGAGAAGAGCCTAATGCTGGGAACAATAGATGGCAAAAGAAGAAGGGGATGGCAGGGGATGAGGTGGCTAGATGGAGTCACTGAAGCAGTCGCTGTGAGCTGGACTCCGGGGCATGGTGGAGGACAGGAAGGCCTGGAGGAATGTTATCCATGGGGTCGCAATGGGCTGGATGTGACTTTGCGACAAGCAACAGCAATTGGGGCATCAGAGAAATGAGAATAAACATGTGGAAAAACAAACATGACCATGTGCTAAAACAAGCAATGGTTCACAAGGTCAGCTAGTGCAGCCTGTTGCTGCATGGAACTCAGTGACAGGGAGAAAAAATTAGAAGGAGAAACAGCCTGCCATACCAGACTTGAAAGAGATTAGTGGAATGGTTTTAAAAGGGACATTCAGTATTACATTCACTCAATTCTATTTGAGGATGCTTTTTCTGACTCAAGCTAAACTGTTCTAAACTGGTTTTAACTAAACAATAGCCTCAGGAGACCTAGCCAATTCCCAAAGTAAAATGCACATTAATGCTAGGTCTTAACTGTGATTTAATCTCAATTTCTTCTCCGCCTCCTTTTTAAAGGCAATGATAAGAGATGAGATGCTTTTGATTTAGGTATTATTAGTGCAGTTATCCAGGGAACAAAAGTAATGGTTTAACGAGCCTGTTTATTTATTAATTAATTTAGCCATCTATTCTGAGTGCACATTATTGGAACACTGCCCTTTATTACCATTTAGCTCAGTGGTTTCTTCTGGAGAAAACCCCATGGGCTGTACTTTTGAGTGCCTGAAGAAATGCATAATACAGTTTAAACTTTCAGTAAAAGAACAACTGAAAGGTTTTGGTGGATTTTATATGCTTATTGTAGGCAGTTTTGGAAGCATGACAACTCCACCAATGGAAGTCTGTTTTCCACAGACTTCCATTTAATTGTCAATGCAAGATGCTTTTATCAGACTTGTTCCTTACAAATAGGAGTGTGTAAAATGTTAGTATTCATCAGTATGGAAATGCAGTATGGTCTGCGGTTTAATTTCTTACTTTAAAATGTTCCTGCAACAAAACATGGAGGATTTTTCCAGGATATTTTCAGAGGTACCTGGTAAAATTATTTATTTATTTCATTCTACTTCTATGCTGCCCCATAACTTGAAGTTATTCTGAGTGGCTTAAAAATGCTGAAAACAGCAACAAATGCTGTAAAATCTAGATTAAGGGGGGATCCTAGACACAACGATGGGGAATAACTGAGCCTTGTTGTTGTTGCTGCAGCATGTTCTAATTCAAGGTGCATTCAAATTTGTCAGAGGTGGTTTCAGCTGGAGGACACCATGGACACTCCTTCTCCGTTCTCTCCCCACCTTCCCACACTCCTCTTGTGCCAAACCATCAATGGCTTCTCCACACTGCTTGGCGGTGGTGCGACAGGTCCATGGGGGCAGCGCAGCAGCTTCAGATTCATACCCAGACCTGTGTGAACTCTGCACAGGCTCAGAACCTCCCTGCTGCTCCAGGGCCTCCCCCTGGAGTAGAAAGGCTTCCGAGTCAGCCTGGGGCCAAGCACCCAAGGCCAAGCAGTGCTAGCTTCTGTCCTGGGGGTTGAGGTGCCAAAACATGGGCTCATCTCAGGTGACATTTTCCCTCAATAAGGGAAAGGTGAGACTGAGGACTCAGAAGCCAAGACAGATCAGATCAGCAGCAGCAGCTGCAACCTCACTTCTAGCAGTAGGTTGTTGTTTAATCTCTGAAGGGGGGTGTGTGTGTGTGTGTGTGTGTGTAGGACTGCGCTGAACTTCTTGGGGTCAAGCTCACTGCTGAGTTATTTTCTCATTCTCTTTGATGAAATAATTGATTCCCAACAACAGATTCCAAACTAAAGAAAAATTCCTCAAAACAGATTAATACCTAACAAAATGCTTTCAACACATATACTGCTGGAAGTGTTAATGGAGGATAAGTTTATCTGCTTTTCATTTTAATATAAACAAATCCTCATCTTCAGTTAAAATATGTGAACTGGGGTACAATCATCCTTCAATTTTTGCATTTCTCCATATTTTGCAATGCAGTTTTCCAGTAAAAAAATGTGTATATTGGGGGAATTCTGTACAAATATGTATACACTGGCAGAAAGGTATGCAACATTGCATACACCAATGTATCCCACAGAAGAAACACATACAAAAATCAATGAGCTTTAAACAAAAGCTTCACAGAGTGGTGTGGAAATGTGATTGAATCAATTTGTCCTTCAAAAAGTTTGGAAGTTGCAGAAACTGCAAGAAACAGATTCATCCATCCCTATCCTTAAAAACCAACCCTGACTGCTCTTTAGAAGGTCAGGTACTGAAGCTGAAGCTCAAATTCTTTGGCCACCTAATGAGAAGGAAGGACTCGTTGCAAAAGACCCTGGTGCTGGGAATGACTGAAGGCAAAAGGAGAAGGGGATGGCAGAGGTTGTGGTGGCTGGATTGGGTTACTGAAGCAATGGATGTGGGGTTCGGTGGACTCGGGGGATGGTGGAGGACAGGAGAACCCGGAGGAATGTTGTCCATGGGGTCGTGAAGAGTCGGGCACGACTTGCGACTGAACAACACCCTTAAAAAACCAACATCCCCAACCCTCCCCTGAATAGTACAAGGCCAGGAGGATGAGTGAATCCCTTGCTTAGGCGGCAGACTGAAGAGGTGATGGACTGGGGGGAGCAACAGATTGCACAGTTCCCTCCCTCCCTCCCTCCACCACAATGGGAGAGAGGCAAGTGAGGCTCCTTGGAGGATCAGTTGCCTGCCCCATCTCTTGCTCTCAGTCTCTTCCAAACTAGAGATCAGGTGAGTGGGGTCTCTGGAGAGGCTGCCCACCACCTACCCATTTGCTTAGCTGCCTGCCTGCCTGAGCTCTTGCTCTGGGAGCACCCCGCTAACAAGAGGCCGAGTGGACAAGTGGCCCCGCCAGAGCGCCATGGGAGCTGCACAAAGCAGCCAAGAGGCCTCTCTGGAGAGACTGCTCAGCCAGTGGCTTGCTTGGGAGATTCCCTTTCTCAAGGTCAGCCTGATCTCTTGTTCTGGGGCAGTTCCCTGAAGGATGCTGCCGCGTGTTGGGGAAGGACCCCTCGGCGTGGCGTTTGGGCTTGGCTACTTCTTCAGAAAGGCCATCGTCCCAATCTTGCGTCTAGATGGCGGGGGGGAGGAGGAGGAGGCGGCAGTGGCAGCTGCTGCAGCGGCCACGCCTGTGCTCTGGGTGGCAGGACAGGCATCATGTGCAGCCATTTATGACTTACTTGCCATCGTTTCCAGCCGAATCATACAGCACGCAAAATTTGGAAAGTTTATCCTCATGGAAGTGTCACCATATCGTATGGCTATCAGCTGGAGGAGCTTGTCACTGATAGACACACCTACAAATAACAACCAGAGGAGACTGAGGAGGAGCTTGGTAGCACAAAATCAGACAGCAGAGTGTTGTTGGATATACTTTGGGGTCAGGCCAGGGCAACTAACGACATAAAAATGGCTCCTGAACCAGGCTTGTATATGTGAATAATCGTCATTTGTGGGGGTGTCTCTTCCTGTTTCATTTGCAGCAAGCAGGGAAGCAAAATGTCTGGCTTGTGTGCCAATGGACATCCCTTCTACAAATCCATAGTTTGAGACCCTCCTCAAAGGCTCTTCTCCATTTGAAAAGAGGCTGGTGGCTAATGGAGAGGGGCCCTTTTCAGTGGGGAAACCTGAAGGCTGATGGTGGACAGGAAGACTGATGGTGAGATAGACTAATTCATAAAGCCACAGCCTTGGTTCACAAGAGCTGAGCGGGGCTGTCAAGGGCTGGGCATTTTGGAGGGCGTTCACTCATAGGGTCACCATAAGTCAGAGATGACGTGATGGAACTCAAGAACACAACCTTGGCTTTGGGATGCTTTCCCCAGAGAGGCCTGCTGGCACCCACAGAGAGGCCTTTCTAACACCAGGCAAAGCTTTTAAAAAAATTTTAAATCTTGCTTTCAAGATTTTCTAACATTTCTTGATTCATTTTATTTAGATACTGTTTCTAAGGAACTGCTTTTTTTTTTTTGCTTATTTTAATGTATGAACTGGTGCTGTATTTGAAGAGTGTCTGGAAACTTCAGCTGGTTCAAATTATAGTTGCATGGCTGTTGATAAAAGCTAGCCCATGTGCCCATTTATGCCAATTTTGTACCATCTGCATTGGCTACCAGTTGAGGTCCAGGCCCAGTTTGCTTGTATTGACATATAAAGCTCTAAATGGCTTGGGACCAGGATACCTATGTACCTTCCAACCCATTAAGATCTGGGGGAGATGCCTTCTTAAAGAACCATCCCTCAAAGAGGTGAGGGGACTGGCAAATCGAAGGAGGCCTTTTCGGTGGTCCTGGGCCTCCCCAAAGAAGTTCACCTGGCACCTTCATTACTAGTGGTTTTGGGATCAGGCAAAGACTGTTCTGTTTTCCAGATATTTTAATAACTCACATTTACTGATAGATATTTGTGGATTTTAAATTGATGCTTTTAAGCTACCTAACTTTGTTCATATCGTATTATTTGATGATATTTATTTTACTGTTGGTTCTAGTGGAAATGCACAGCACCCACAGAGCCCCAGTAGGGCTATAAGACATTATCTATAAAGTTTAATAAATGAATATTTTTTTTATATTTTAGTGCAAGCCAGCAACCCTAATAATGTAAGTGAAGAGGGTGAGCTTAAGCAATTTATTTTATGTCATAACCCATGGAAATAACAGTGATCTACCTCACATAACTATTTGTGATCACAAACAATTTGTTGGATCCCATCAGATCCAGACTTAGTCACATTAAATTCAGTGCGCCTTCAGTTATTCATGACCACTTATTTCAATGAATTTAGTCTTATAAACCACAAGGCAGGTTTTCTGCCACGACGGAACTGCGGGACTCTCTGGAGGGAGCAATGCGATGGACCGAGAAGCATTTCAAGGGCTGTGGGATCATTTAGATTCCCAGATGTGTGGTCAGAACTGAGAATGGAAGTGCCAGCCAGCTTTCGTCTCCCTCACAGCTGGCTCAGACAGAACAATGCCAGCTCCCCTCTGAGGCCAGGAAAGTAAACTTGGAGCAGTGGGGAAAGCGGGCAGGGTAGACAGGGTGGGAAGGGGGCTGGAAAGGCCAGGATATGATCTAACCTGAAGCCTCCTCAGCTTCCTTCCTTGCACCCCGAAACACCCCAGCTACAGGGGCAACCCCCCCTTCTAGTGAAATATGCAGCATGGGAAGACTGGGATGAGACCTCCACCTACTCAGCCCCTCCTGCTCTACACAGGGTGCCCGTAAACGGCTGAGTTAAGGAGCGTACAAGCACTGCAATAGGATTCTGCCCTAAGGAGTTTAGAATCTACTCAATACCTTCTCAATACCTTCCCCACTTATGGAATGCGTTCCCCAGAGAGGTGTGCCTGGCGCCGTCATTATTTGTTTTTCGGCGTCAGGCCAAGACCTTTTTATTTAAATGTTATTTTAATTAATTACTAATTATTTAAATGTTATTTTAATTAATTACTAATTATTTAAATGTTATTTTAATTAATTACTAATTTATTTATTGGTTTTAACTTATTGCCTGGATGTTTCCAGCTTTTATGTATTTGTACTGTTATTTATTTGTTGGAAGTTGCCCCAAGGCTTATGCGAATGGGACGGCATACAAGAATCCCAAATAAATAAATAAATACATACATACATACATACATACATACATACATACTGCAACATGGAAGGGGGCAATTGAAAGAGGGTTACACTGCCTCCTAAATTCTGGTGTTAGGAAAAGCAGCTGACTTTGCCATATTTTATTCCAATTCCCCTGCCTCCCCCCACCCTCCACGTGCAAACATACTTCTTCAGGACTGTTCATTTGCCTTTAAGGATGGCTCAGCACACACATTCCCTTCCTATGTGATGTTTTACTGCCTTGATTATCACAAGGCCTTTCTTGTATCCACTTTTATGCAGCACATGAATTATGCATCCCAAGGGAATGTTATTCGGAGCATCTTTCCACTGCCCCACCCCCATCACCAAATTCTACAAGGACATCAAGAATCATAATAGTCTCCAGAGGCCTTACAACTTCCCTGTCTCCTCCTTTTCTCTCCTGAACAATCTCTAAGTTTTGAGGCTGTTATCTGATTAGAGGGTGGCGGATCATGCAATGTAACGGCCATCTCAACCGCTAAGATGCCCTCCTCTACCACAGCAAAACCAGAGAGTTGCTTCCTTATAGGATGGGCTACAAATAGGAATGAACCAGCAAAGTTGGAAGAATGCAGTCAAAACTGGGAATGCTGAGGCAATGCGGGTGGGGAGAGAGGATTTTGGCTGTAATCCTGACACTGCTCAGCAGATGTCAGCATGGACTCAAAGGAGTTTGAAGTGCAGTTCCATTATAAACTCAGTGGCCACCCTTCTGCAGGAAATCTGAAGACACCAGAATAGGAATCTATGACTATCTCTAAGCTTTCACCTCGCCTTTCTGGGACTCATGTGGGGGCCTCATCCTCCACCCACAGCCCCAAACAAAAACTGCTGTTGTGTCTGACAAACTGAGCAGTAACCATTTGGGAAGCCTCATTTGCTACATTTCTCTTTTAGATTTTTTTCCTGAAAATCTATGAAATTCGAAATTAAATTGGGCCTAACTGGAAAATACCTTCAGCATATAACAGCATACCTGTACTGTATATTGCTCTTCCCAAATTAGAAACACTGAGAAATCCATAATTATTTTCATCTTCTCCTCGAAAAATGTCCTGGAAAATAATTAAACTTTCATACCTTCTTGTTAAACATGAAAATATCTAGATGCATTAACTGCTCATATGAACTATCTTAACACCCCTCCAAAATGATATGGGGGGATTAACACATGATTTGAACATAAGATGCTCTAGTCATGAATACGAGATCATTAACTATTTTAAAATGTGCAATGGGAAGCAGCAGCCACAGGAGTAAGATTGAGTTTTCATTCATACCTTACACTTCTTGAGTTTCCCGCAAAGTGTTTCGAAATCTTGCAGGGTAAGTCTTCCATTGGCATCTGACTGTACATGTGGTCAAGGTTTAAGACTGTTCTGACTCGAATACACTAACACACATTCATACATACACCAGTGTCCCCTGGTTTGCTTCTCGACACCTTGATGTGGTACAGCATTTTCTGGATTGTACCAAATCAAAGTGCAGCTGGAGAGTCAATCATTTTAATGGTTCCCCATGTTAAAAACAAAAGCCTTCTGAAAAAGAAGATACTGATTTCTATCAGACTTGGGACTCTTTTTATCATTGGCTAGAGAAACGGGATTTTGTATAGATTTAAATATGTTTCTAAGTTATCATAAATGGAAAAAAAGGTGGGGGCTGACCCAGCAGGTCCGATGTTTCTGATGATTGATGTTGTTTTTAGTTTTTTTTTGTTTTAGGGTTATTTTGAATAAAACTTATTATAAAAGAGAGAGAGAGAGAGAGAGAGAGAGAGAGAGAGAGAGAGAGAGAGAGAGAGAAAGTGTCCCAAGAACAAGAAAGTCTTCCACAGGTGCCGGAAATACAATGCAGGATCTCTGGCTTGTTGCCAGTATAGCAGGACTTCCACCCAATCCTATATGCTCCGAGCGCAGTAGAGGATTGTGCCCCAAGAGAATTGTGCGTGCATTTGACACTTGGAGCAAAGCTAGGCAGATACTTACACTGCTTACACTTACACTGCTATTTTATAATAATAAAAATGTTATAATAATAATAATAATATCCGCTCCTTTCAGGGTTATAAGCCGCAGTGGCCTAACCCTAGAATTTTTTCTGTATATGATAGAGCTGGAGCCCTTCAGATTTTATTAGGCATTCTGCATTTTATGTTTTTAACATGCTAAACTCAGAAATTCATAATAAAATCATAAGTATCGGCAAATAAAACTTTTGGAGATATCTGGGGAAAAAAGCCTTCTGTGCATGCAGGCAACCAGCATATTAGAGGAAAAGGCTTAATTGAAGGTCAATCCTATGCACGTTTAGACAGAGAGAAAAAAACCCACACCTTTCAGGGGTGCCCTAGTGGAATTCCACACAGCCATTGCTTGTTGCTGCGGAATTTGCCTCAGCAGAAAGTGGTGGCAAGCTCTGATATAGCTCTCCAGTTTGGTCATCACATGGCTCACTCTGAGAAAGAAGTGGTGGGCGAGGCACCCCTACTTTGCCAGGGCATCAGCAAACACCACCTATATTATCCAATGGCAAAGGCATGCTAGTACTTTGCCACCCATCGTAGATGCCAGTCCAGTCCTGGGCCCAATTCGAACTCCTGCAAAATGAGGCAAAGCAAATGGCTGCTAGACAGAGGCCTTTTCAGTGGTGGCACCCTGTGCTGGAAGTGAGAAAACAGCTTTGGACACACATTCTCAAGGATGGCTGACTGGTCTTCGGAAGAAGAGACGGAGGAAGTGATGTCATGAGGGGGACTTGGAAAGTGGTCCATTTTCAGGCACTGAGATGAGAAAAGCAGGGAAACTTATCTCAAGACCAGACTTCCCAGCTGGGCAGGTAGTCTCTGGGCATAATCAAGATGTACAGTAGGCAGACAGGGATTTGGAACAGGGGTGTTTCTCAGGCACAGATGAGGCAGGCATGGCTCTTGACCCCATGACACATAGCCAGCAGAGGAGGGTAACCAAAATGGCGCACAGAGAGGAGGCGTGCTTTTTTCAGAGGCACCCTGCCAAAGAGATGGGGCCCAGGCATGCTCAAAAGCAGAGTTCCTAGAAGTAAATACTAGTTTGGGTTCAACAAACTACTCTGTGCATGTTCAGAAGTTCATTCTTGGCATATGTGCATCAGGAAATTGCTTCGGCCAATAAAGAACTTTTTGCAACAAAGGTCTGTGACTGAATGTTTGAAGGGGGAGACCCTAGCTCACAACACCCTGTCTGTGGAATGTCCTTCTCAAAGAGGTTTACTTGGCACCTAAATTATGATTTTTCCAGCAGCAGATAAAGACTAGGGTTTGTTTATTTATTAAGTTTCTATCCCACCTTTTTCCTACAAAGAATTTAAAGCAGTGTACCTAATTCTCCTCCTCTCAATCTTATCCCCACAGCAACCCTGAGAGGTAGGTCAGGGCTGAGAGTCTGAGACTGGCCCAAAGTCACCCAGTTGGCTCCATCGTCGAGTGGGGACTAGAACCCAGTTCACCTGAGTCCCAGTCCCATGCTCCTAACCACGACACTGCAATGATTGTCCCCAGAATCCGTCCCTCTTCTGTCCGTAAGACTTATTCTCGTGCTCAGTCCTCACTTAGGAAGGGAGCCAAGCTGAGAGGGAGTCCACAAATGCTGACGGAAGGCTGGTTGCGCAGGTTGTGTGCACAGCAGCCACGCGGGTTCACTTCCGCACGGGTGTCCACATGAATGCTCAGCGTGCTTGCCAGAAATCTGGAGACATGGCTAGCAGGCATTGTATTGGCAGCCAAGCCCTGGAAATCTGACATTTTTCCACTCCCAAAACATCCCTAGTAAAGATTGTTTGTTCTCCTAGGCATCTAAGAATTGCTTTACACACTTGCAACTCTTCTATTTTGCAGGTGGCTTTTTTTTCCCATTCACAGCAGCCTTTACCTGTATTTATATCACGTGCTTTTAAAATAATACTTTACTTCCTAAAAAAAAAAAAAAAAAGAATACTTGTAAATTGCCCAGAAAACTCAAGTAACTGGGTAGTCAAAATTGAAATCAATAAAATACTTAATTAATGATACTGAGAACTGGTGCAGTGGATTGATGGGAGTGCTGGACCAGGAGCCTTGAGATTCCGATCCCACTCAGCCTTGAAGCTCACAGAGCCGAGCATTGCCTCACATCCTAACCTAATTTGCAGGGTAGTTGAAAGTGTAAAATGGAGAGGAGGAGGGTTGTGTAGCTGCCTTGGTTTCCTTGAAGGATAAGTGGCCATATATAAACATTTATATAAATGAAATAAGGAATTTATCTTAAGACATGCTTCTCCTAATATGACTTTAGCTACTAACATTTCTAAAGAACAGACTTTATCTAATTACAGTAACCTAAGAAGAACAGGGGAATGCCACAAGCAATGTAAGAGTGGTGTTTTGTTTTGTTTTGTTTTTGCTTGCAAAACAGGTAAACACACCTCTTTTGGAATCCCAAATGCAAATGCAAGCAAGAGAAAGTATTCTCTGCCAATGTTATTTCTTGTTTGCAACCTGCCCAGGAAGCTCTGAGGCTGATGGGGTGGGCTAAAATTCTAATAAATAAATAATGTTAGTAAATTCTCCAATGCATGCTTGCAGTGAAAACTATGCAAATTTTGATGAGACAAAATGCATTTATGCAGCCTAAAATGCACTATTTCATGCACATGGTGGGCATGTCATGAGCGGAGCCAGCTGGAGCCAGGGGTCAGACTAGATGGCCCAGGAGACCCCTTCTGACTTGCTCTGTTTCTATGTTTCTATGCTTTCGTCTATGAAGAAAAATTGTGCAGCTTTGGACATTTGCAGGCTTAGGATTAAAGTTTCATATTTGATCAGGCTGATTTTGTGCGATTTCTGTGGTTGTGCAAAACAAGCAACTGCAAGAGCAAATTGAAGACAGGTGAGCAATGAATGAGCTGTTGTCCAGAGAATCTGGGTGAACATGAACATCTTGCTTGCACATCTGTAAATGCTTCTGTCAACAAATTGCCCTAGACAGCAGGTCAGGCGTTCGCAGAGCATTGTATGGATTGCAGGATAATCTGATGAGTGAATGCTCTTTGTAATAAAAGTTCAGGATGAAACATGGCTGCTGCAGCCCTTCTCTACATGTCTACACTGCAGATTCCTTTCCTGAAGGGTTGATGGAATTATAAGCCATAGGAAGTCCCTTTCCAGATGGAGACACAAAAACTGGAAGGAGACAGAAAGGCTGCTAGTCATATTTTATTCATTAATTGGCAATGCTAAGGTTGTTTCTCAGAATTACTCCAATACCCAGGATAATGAGAAAGCAAATTAAAGTGATAGAGACCACTTTGTGGAATGCATGTTTCCCACAAAGACAGCTCTTGTATTGTCTTGCTAGCAGTAAAAGAACCGCACACACTGTCTTCGTCGCATATGGACAACCACTGCTCCAGGGGCCACCCGATGCCCTTCCAAGCTCCCCGCGCACCACTGCTGTTGCTGCTGCACTTGTGCTGGGCAAGGGGGCACCTAGGGATGAGCCCCCTCACAGTCAGGGAGCAAGGAGTTGGGCGCACGGAAGAAGGTTCACACGGCAAGTCATCCTTGCGCACCTGTTCTCCCCGTGCAACCGTGCTCCTGGGCTGTCAGGAGCATGCTTTAAATGGCAAAGAAAGCTATTTGCAAAGGCAAAGACAGATGAAAAGACAAATGGGGGAAAGGAAATAATAGAAAAAGGCAGCAGCTCACAGCCAGTGGAAGAATGTCTTATTCCAGCCCTGCGGAGTCCTGCAAGTGGTCAGCCCCAATGCTCCTTATCATCTCTTGTCTTGCTCACAAAGTGGAAGCTTTTCTGCCCATCCTGTGGGCATAACATAGGAAGAAGTCCCACACTGACGTTGGTAAGATTTACCTTTGAGTGGACACATGTGTAGATATCCATTTATGCTTCACCAAAAAGAAAAAGGGATCACCAAGGAAGAAGACACCAGCTGGCAAAGCACTTGCCTGTACAGGCATCTGTGTATAGGGGCACATTTACAAATTACGCCTATGATCAAAATGCAAACACAAGCATGTCATACCATAGTGGAAAAGGCTGACCAGGTAGCCTTCATGCCTGCTCAGCCTGCTGTCTGTAACTCTCGGTGGGCCTTATCAACTTCAAACCTGTCTGTCTTGTTAAATCATTGACTGGACTGCCCATCAAATAGAGTTCACCTTCAAACACAGAATTGTCCAAGACTGATTCTCCAGAATAGAGGACTGTCCTGTGAAAATAGGACACCTGGCCACCTTCAAATGTGCTGCTCGCATGCATGGAAACATGGAGACTTGGAAAATCAACTAATTAACTAACTTGGGAAATAAGAACACATACTATGGCCTAATCTTTAAGCTTCTCTATGCAATGCCATTTCCTTTGATGGACATCTAATAGAAACAAAGGCCTTTAGAGAAAAGAATATAGCACTTGATAGATCTCCTGCATAAGTAGAGGGCATATCTTATGGCAAATATTTGCTCACAGAGCTCCTGCAACAGGAAGCTCAGCACAGGCATAACTCAAAGCAAGGAAGGGCTGCCCAAGGAAGGTTTATTGCATTTGTTGAAAAGATACATCCATCAGACTTAAAAGGCTCCTGGATGAATCGAAGCTGAATCCATCTCCGCTATGCAGACCGGCCATTAGATCTGTAAATGGATAAATCAGAAAGCAACATGCATAAAGAATAAGGAGATGGGGAGGGGGTGCCACAATGGAGTGATTTGTTTTTAATTTAGGAATTTGGATCCTAGCTCCACTAAGGTGCAGTGTCTCACCGTCATGTTTTGCAAAATGCACAAGAGGAGCAACTGGGAAGGGACTCAGGGCTTGTGGCAGGTGTAGCTGCCCTCACAGGAAGCAGTGGCCTTCCTTGGGCTCTGTACCCAAACACAAAGCGCCATGTGCAGCAGCCCAAGTGGGATGGCTCTGCAGGAGGAATCACTGGAACCGGCACTTGGTCTGGTTTCGGCACATCTAAGGCAAATGGAAGTGGTGCCAATTTAGCCCTAAGCCTTTCCAGCTGCCTTGTCTTAAAGAAAGGGTGGATAATACATAGTGCACAAGCATGCGTATACAAATCCGATCATTCAACTGTCTGAAGAAGTACTCCAACAAAATCTGGAGGGCCACAGGTTCCCTGACCCTGGTTAAAATAGGGTTCAACTTTAGATGTCCAAAAGTTTCAGAGCTAGTTTATCATACCCAAAGGAGGGATATTTAGCATTCTGGAGACTCAGTTCATTCCTTGGGGACATCCCATCAACTGCTCAGAATAACTCCAGTTCCCATGAACACCATGCTGGACACCTTAAAAACAACAGTAACCCTCATCCATGGCATTCTGTTTGGGCATCATCATCTTAACCCATGTTCACAAGATGCAACCTTAGCACATCAGGGACTGGTATTCTGGAACGCTGTTCTGCAGTGCTAATGCTGTGTGTGGAGACACCAGCAAAGTGATAGGAGCAGACTGCCCGCCCCATGGATGGGAACCCCACATTTTGTCCCCAAGGATAGCCTATTTTCAGGAAGGCTGTTAAACTGGAAGTCAGATCAGCTGAAAGGAGACGGCAGTGGACATGGGAGGGCTTAGTGCTCCATCCCGGTGTGTTGCTTGGCTCTGCAGATTGGATCCCCCAAGCCTCGCTTATTACAGACCTACTTTTAACAAGTAACCACAGGCCTGCTGCTAACACTTTGGGATTAACTCTGGCTCTCGGCTCTCATGGGATGGGTAAATGAGTCAGCCTAATGTGGTTCAATTCAGTAGATGGTCCCAATTATCAAAAGGATTAGTGACTGAACAGGACAGAAGACCAAAGGAAGGAGAGATTGAAAGAACAATTACTAGCCATAAGCAATGGCCATTACCCTTCAGGACTACTTCATTAAGGATCCTTTGCAGCTGTGAGGCATCCAGGTAGGAACTCTAATGGAAAATCAGAGAAAACTGTCTATAAATTCTATGATCCACTGGGAACAAATCTTGTGCTGTTCCCATTATTGTTAGCATTACCATGACCATTACTGTTACCACCTTGCCCAGTATCCAAAGCAGTGTACCAGGCAGTGTGGAAAGAGCAACGAAGCTAAGGACAATGAAACACTGAACAATGGCTTGAGGGCAGATGGGTGAAAACGCCTAGTGGATGCAACTGAACCCTACAGTCATTCATATTTAGGAGCGGTGGGGACAGCAAAGAAACGACGTCTCATTGCCTCTGTTCAGTCTTAGGGGGATGCAGTGGCTCAGTGGCTTAATGATGCTGGAACTGTCAATCAGAAATGGTCAACAATCCAGCAGTTTGAGCCCAGCTTCGTAGAACAGAGGAATCCCCTGTCATCTGCCCCTAGCTCCTACCCACCTAGCAGTTTGAAAGTACGCCACCTGTGAGCAGATAAATGGGGACCACCACTCCTCAGTAGGAAAACCTGCTGGCTTCATTCGCAATGAAAGCAAGCACCGGTGCCTGGATGCATCAGCAGAGGATTAGTGGAGAAAAGCCTTGGGTGAACTGACTTCAACAAGAACATCGCTGGCCAACCGGTGCTAAGCTAGTTCACTCCCCATGGTGCATGGGTGCAATAACAGACTAGCAACTGCAGGAACCAGAACATCCACTGTGTGTAAAAACATTGCAGACTCCTTGGCAATATATGCCTTGTGCCAAATAAATAAATAAATCTTCTATTTCCCACCCAGCAGAATTCCCTAGGGTTATACAGATCCAATTAGACATGTTAATGTTTCCAGGAGTAATAGCCTAGGGGACCTCAGCACCAGAACTTGGGGCACATCTGGCAGTTCAGATGCTGAGCCTGCTGAGCACCAGGGTAGGCAGTGTATCACAGAATGCCTAATCTGTCCTGCTGGCCCACCACCAGAGGGTGGCGGTGAGATGGACAGGGAGCCTGGAGAGAGCTAGAATTCCCACAGGCTGCAGCACACTCCCTGGCCCTTGAGTCCACTCTTGAATGGTTGAGCCGAGTACCCCAGTGGGCATGGCTGGGAGAGACTAACTCCTTCCTGTTTGCCCGCCCAGGTCTCAGTAATGCATGCCAGGTTGGCTTCCTCATCCAGTATTATGTCCTGCATGAGAGACCTCTTTTTTTGGACTGATCTGGCAGTAGTGGAGGCCCAAAGATAGGCTGATGCAAAGAGCTGTCAGGGGGCAGCCCTTGTGTTCTTCAAAGGGGAACCCACCTTTTGTGCCATCCCTGTTGGGTCCATCCCACAAGGATGTCACTGCTCTAATCCTTAGGTAAGCAGTTAAAGTCCTCCCCAGAGGAAACCTGGTCTTCAGTCAACCCTGGGGGTAGCTCTTTTGCCAGCTATAGCAGTTTGACTGAGAATTAGGGCCCCAGTCTAGTGAAAACAACCGGAGAGGGAGAAATTGGCTGGCAGAGGTAAACAAGGGTGAAGTCCAGCTTACTTCCCTCCCTGGAAGATGCCCCAGTTCCCAGCAGCATTCTTTTAGGTCTTAGCTGCTGACTGATCCATTGAAAGATATATTCCACTTTATTCTACAAACTGATAGTCATCTTCCTTTTATTTCTTTCCCCCCACCCAGGAGAAACCTCATACTAGATCAGGGGTAGGGAGCACAGAGGCTTCCAGTTATGTTAGACTGCAACTTCAATGATCCTTGATCATACTGGCTGAGGCTAATGGGCACTGCAGTTAGTGATGGTTTGATCTGTCAATTTCAGTTTCTCTCCATTCGTCTTTTGCAAGTCTTGCGTTTGTTTCAAGCTGAAATTTGAACACTTTTTTAAACAGTCACATGAAAATGCACATACATTTATTTATTCCTTTCTCCTAATATATGTATATTTGTATGCAATTTCACCTGATAGACACCTCTTTCAAACTATTTTCCTAATGTACTTTCAAGATTACTTTCATGAATATACACATTCTTGTGTGCATTTTATGGCTGAAGAACTTGATTGCAGTATTTGGAGAAGTGCAAATTTTGATGGATTACTGAGTTACAGTTCATGTATTGGTTTGAAAATGCAAAATTAGATAAGTTTCACATTAACATGCAAACCAAATGAATTACTTCCCCATCCCTAGTTGCTTTCCAAAACATCAGGAGGGTAACAGGCTCCACAGAGCAGTAAATGGTGGTTTATGCTTAATGCTCACATTGGTCCAGATCTGCCTCGGTGTAAGTAATTTCCATTTATATCCATGCATTTGCAAACTTTGAAGAACATTCTCTCTCTCTCTCTCTCTCTCTCTCTCTCTATATATATATATATATATATATATATATCCCACTCTCTAGACAATATTCATATTCAGTTAGCTATTTTGCTGCTTGGGGTTCTTTGCACAATTCCAGGAAGGACATCAATAAAATACACAGAACGATTACAACGGATAGAAGACATCAGAAAGAGATACAAGACCCTGGTGTCTTCACAGCTTTGATGCTCTGTTAACCAGAAGATATTGCCTCTTCTCACACTGCCCTTGATTTATTTGGTACTGATTTTTTGAAAACTTGATCTGTTCATCTTTCTTCCTCTGAGTTTCTATATTCCACAGGTAAAGGATGAGCTGTTTTTACTACCTAACAGTCAAGAAGAGGATTGCATTGCTATTCCAGGGCCCTGCAGTGTTACTGGACAGACAAAAAAAAGGATGCACTGAGTGACTGAACGAGCTCCCTGTCTCTGCGTGACTGGCGAAAATGATCACACGGAGCACAGATGCTTGGGAGCTGAAGGCCAGAACCTGCATGCTGCCTCCCAGCTCAGGTCATGCAACTGTCCACTATGAGAAGGGGCCCTACACCTATGGGTTGGAACACGCCCAGGGCTCCTGCTTGTGCTGGGTACATGTGCAGCCACTGGGGGCTGTGGCCAGTTGGGGTGACTGTGGGGAGAGTGGCTGACAATCAAACTTGCCTTCCCTCCATGCGTGTGAAGAATGTTTGGACACCTCTACTGCTTGGAACATGGAGGTGCTCTGTGAATGTCCTTAAACCCTTGAGAAACATCAGTGAATATGGAGATAGAGCTGGAAGGTTGCAATCCTAGACACACTTATTGGGGATTAGTGGGGGACTTGCCTCTCAGCAAACATAAAGAAGATTGCATGGAAACAGGATTATCACTATTAGCCTATGTCTGAATAACAGGAGATACACACACACGAAATCTTTAACGCAGAAATTAAGAGAGTCTGTTTGACATAGTAGTTAGCGTGATGGACTGGGATTTGGGAGATCTGGGTTCTAGGCCCCACTTAGCCAAGAAGCTCAAGGAGGAGGAGGATTATATTTATACTCCATCTTTTGTGTTCTTCGAAAGAACCCAAGGTGGCTTTCATACATTTGCACGTGACAGATCTCCTGACTGCCTCTGAGCCAGTGACTGGAAGCAGCCTGACGCAGGGTTTTCCATGGTCTTCTATTTCTAAGGTGGGCCACAATCTGTACATTTTAAATAAATTAAGGGTTATTTTTGCAAAGCACACCATTTGCACAAATTGGACTAGCATAATTTGTGCAAATTAGGAAATCTGAGTTAATTGGAAGCCAAAAACTGTGGCATTCTGCAGTGCTTTGCACAATTCACACCAGAACAATGTGGCTTTCAATTTTCAATTTGCAGTAATTGCACAATTTATGCAAATTGCATTAGTCCACATCGTGCAATTTGTTCAAATTTCCCTAGTATTTTTTTTACATGTACAATTAACAACTTTGCTTAGACACAGAAGTCTGCCCGTTGCCTTGATACATATGACAGTATAGGGCTGGTGAATCAAAATCTGAGGAGCAAATTATGTACATCTTTCAGATTTTTACCTTTGTATCAGATTTCTAACATTTCCCTACTATTCTTTCTTAGCTAACTGCCATAGAGATATTATTAGCAAAAGAAGCTTAAATGACTTCTCAGCTGCTCTTAAGGCAAAAGGCTGTAAGAAACTACTCTAAGCTTTTGCTTAAATATAAAAGTAGATATAAGAGGAAGCCTAGACAGGGATGGGAGGGATAGCTAAGAGCATCCAAGATTGGCTGCTCAAACATTGATTCTTTAGGCCTACTCTGAGTTAAAGTAAACTTCAGAAAGTGATTGATAGCTGAATCATTTGACTTCACAAAAGAAAGATGTTCAAGGAAAATATTTTTCTAGGTATGTTGCCAGCTTCAAAGCACAGGGACATAAGATGTATAAGGAGAAGTTGAGAACGTTTTGAATTCCCTCGGAATTAACAGAGATAGCAGCAATGCTGTTAGTAGATGGGAAGCACTTAGATTGAAAATAAGGGTTTTAGAAGGAGATAGATTACCTTGTAGTAATCAGTCAGCACACTTCAAACATAGTACTTGCCAGGTATGGTATTGGGTATAATAACTTGTAGAAGTTTAAGAAGAGGTCTCACTTTACAGACACAGCCCTGTGTCCTATCCTAGCTCTACAGGAACATCTTTCAAAAGCGAGAAAGGACAGAGCCTCTGTGGACAGATTTGCTCTAAGTCTTAACTCTTTTCTTTCTATTTCTGCATTATGTGAGCACGTGGTAGTTTTTTCTAACAGAAGCATTCTGCTCCATTTTAAACTGTGTGGTGAAGTCAGCACATCTCGCTATCAAGCCAGCCACTTCTCCTGGGAAACAGGAAATGGGAAGCAGTCACGCTGGGATTTCTGTTCGTTTGTTTTGGTTTTAGGGGCTTCTTTTGCTGAGCACCAAAAAGATAATCTGGGGCTGTAGCAGCTGCACTGCACAGTGCTACTGCTACACTGCCATGGTAACTCCCCCTGACAAAGAGCTGAGAATCTGGCCCGCTGTCCCTGCGGCTTGGAGTTGCCTGACTCATGAGCCTTGTAAAATCTTCCCTTCCTTGCCCTTACTGCTCCCAGAGACAGACCTAGTGCATTATTCGCAGTAGGCAGTGTCATTTTCACCTTTTATGCGTTGATATAACTATTAGCTGCAAGAGGTCTATTGTGCAGAGGCTTTTGGCAGCAATTTTTCTCTTGACTAAGTCAAGGAGTCCTTTATAACAGTTTATTAAGCCATTAAGAGCATCTTCTGTGAACACATGCAGCTCAGCTCAGAAAGAGTGGGAATCAATTACCCAAACATTGACTGATGTCTGCTTTCCAAACGCAGCAAGTGCAAACTGGAAGTCATTCTGATCAGAGTAAAATATCACAGATATACTCAGGCATATTTGCAGCCAAGGGTTGTTGCTAATTACTTGCTTAAGAAACACCTCTTTGCCTGCAAATAATCAGCTCAGAGCTATCATATTCTAGCTTGAGTCCCTTGACCTATATCTTATAGCAGCAGGCAAATCAATGGAGTTCTGAGATCTGCATTTCTGATGGGAGAATTTTATTATCCTAATTCCTCTTGCCTTGCTGATGCACATGTTTTGTTTTTGGTTTTAGTCAACTTACCTGATTAGCATATCTTAGGAAGATGTTTTCGTAGAAGTTGCCTTGATTCCACTTGGGCATATTCTGGATCAAAGGAAAGCAGGCATGTATAAAAATCAATCACAAAAATCAGACAGTGGAAGACATCCTATTATTATTAACTTGACCCACAGATGATCCTAGCTATTTACAGTTGGCAACATTCGTGTGTATGTTTGCACGCGCATGCATGCGTGAATGTGCACGCACGCACGCACACACACACACAAAGACCCAGTCACATCCTCAAAGGTCTGACAGCAAGAAGAAATTCAATACGACAGAATCCCATTATCTGAGTCTGAATTACCCTTCCTAATTATCTGAATTCACTAAATACCACCCTGTGGCCCTACATAAATTCAGGCAAATATAAACTGCATTCCTGTACATCCAGACTTCAGATTAATCCAAATTATTGGATGTGCAAGCTGTAGGGTGCAGAGATAAAGGAGGCTTCATTGTAGTGGTAATCAGGCAAAGAGCAAAGAGAGAAGTGTTATTTTATGGAGGCTTTGTTAAACAGCAAGGCTTCAAAACTGATTTGAACAAAGCCTCAAGGAAGGCTGCAATTGGCATTCATTCACAGGGAGAACATGCCAGGTTTATGGAGCAAAACAAAGGTGAAAAGAGACAGAAAGGAAAAGGCTAGGAACTATTGAAGCTGAGGAATTTAGGAGTGATCCTATAGCCAGTAGACATCATGTGGGAGGTCATAGGATAATTGGATCGTCTGATCCAACCTCACGGACAGCATTGCAACTCTGTGGAAATTGGAGCTCTGACCCGCCCAGCCCCCTTGCAGCCAGTGGGGAAAGAATGGCCCTGGCGGGTCTCCGGGGCAGAAAATCAACCTTGGAGAGAGGGGAAAGGGGGCATCCTGAGGAGCTGGGTGGGGAGGCCAGCAATGCTGAGACAAGAGGCCTGCTTTCCCTCCCCTCTGAGACGCCATTGCTAGGCGGCCAAAATCAGCCGCCTAGCAAAATTGCAGGGCAAGAAGAGCAGGGAGGTGCAGCTCACTTTTGCCATTCCTTCTGCTCTGCATTGGAAGAGCAGAAGCTTGGGAGTTCAGGGGTTACATGCATGTCCATAAGACTGGCTGGTGTCCCACTGTGCTGGCAGGATGCAGGATGGGCCACTGCCACACACACAGGGGAAACTGCCACCGTGCTGGAAGAACAGCCAAGACTGGATGGAGTCCTGGGTGGGCCATGAGCAACCCAGGGATGGGCACAATTGCCCAGCCTCCTGTGCCCTTGTAGTTCTTGCCCACGCCCTTGCTGCTGGCAGAACATGAAACCAGCCCAGATCTGGGGCAAAAATATCCCCTCCCATGCATTTCCACCCCTGCGGGTCTTACAGGCCCAAGAGGTCTTAGGGTATCATTCCAAGACCTCTGCCCAAAGACTGGTGCACCTGCCACATGCCCAGGCCACCGGATCGGCCGACAGCACTGCTCCACACCACAAACTCTCGGGCTGGTTGCCAGCTCAAGCCCTCTGTGCTGCAGAAGGATCCCATATGGAGCAACCCCAGTGTGGGGCAACAAGAACTCAGCAGTGATGCAGCCTGAGGGATGCTGCCAAATGGGTCACACCCCTTTGGGAAGAATTGCTTTGGGGGGGAGGCACGAGGGCAAGGAGTATCCCCCCAACAACTTTTCTTGGTGGGGGGGATTATTTCTTACATCCTGATGTGTGCCTTGGTTGGAAGACCTGGGGCCAAGTGGGGAAATCTGTGGAGTCCACAGTTTGTGGAGCGGCAGGCAGAGGGAGATGAGACATTGGGAAGAGGGCTAGCCGGGGAAGGGGAATGAGGCCCAGAGCGCCAATGGCCGTGCCCTGCTCTGGCCTCCCTTGTATCCACAAGTCTAGTGGTCGTGCTATCAGCCTGCCCTTGGGATTCCAAGGGATGCTTTTCAAAGCCAGATTGGCCCGAAGCGAGATCTTCCTCACGCATAGTGGATGTGGCAGCCAATCTGGCATACACGACTGGGTGGGCAGCAAGGGAGGACTCCGTCTGTCCCAGCTGTGCCCACTGGGGTGCTTGGTTCAACATCGGGAGGACTCAAGGGCCAGGGAGGGGGCTATGCTGTGGGCTATCGGAATTCTAGCTTTCTCTCCCGCTTCCCTGTCCATCTCATATGCCTGCATCTGGTGGTGGGCCAACAGGACAGGTTGGGCATTCTGTTGCTGCACTGCCTGCCCTGGTGCTCAGCGGACTCACCACCGGAGCTGCCAGAGAAGTTATCAGATGTGGCACTGAGGTCCTCCAGAGTGTTTGCGCAGGGGGTGGGGTGTTAACATTCATGCCAAGGGTAACTTATCTCAGGGAGTTTAGAATTTCGTGGACTCCATGACAATCAGGGGACTGTCGCAAGTTGCCATCAGCCCAACACACGTTAACAGGGCACATTCAGGATTAGTTTTTGTCAGCCAGACATGGGGATAGTGATCTGAAAATGTGGGGGCAGCTTTGAATAGGAAACTCTGTCGTGGTCAGATCACTGCCTGTTGATATCTAGACTAATGGTGATGCAATGGTGTGGGATCTATTAAAATGTCCCCCCCCCCCCCGAGGTGAATGGATCCAGATGCTTGGGGATTTTCCATCTGATATAGCTGGTAGTTCTGTCAAAGCCCTTGTTGATCTATGGAATACAGAGATGACCCAGGCACAGGACATGATCACTCCTGAGCCCCCTCTCTTAGTAGAACTCATATGGCTCTGTGGTTTGAGAGCAATGAAACAATAGAAGAGGTGGATTGAGTAAAGATGGGGGGGGGGGGGAAGCTTCCAGTGGATGCAACCAAACCCTGCCTTGTGCCTATTCTTACACATATTTAAGGGCGGTAGGGACAGCAAGGAAACATCATCACACTTCCTGTATCTAATCTTTTACTTGCTGTCCAGCAGAGCAATTTAGGGTCATCCAGGGTTCACTACAGGCTGGCCCCAATGACTTCTTAGACTTTTCTGAGTTCTACTCTAATACATTTGCTAGGCACTCACATAATAAAATCTCTTGCATCTGCCAGGGCTTTCAATTTTGCACCAGTTGGATCAGAATAAGGTGTCCATAGCACAGCCTGGTCCAGTTTTCTTGGATCACTTTCAGCTGGTTCAGCTTGAGGATGATAATGTACTTTGACATGTTTGTGCAACCAAGTCCATACTGGACACCTCCATGCCTCTTTACTTATAGTGGAGAGGGAATAACTGGCTGAGTGTGGGAGATGATCAATGACTCTTTCTAAGAGGGAGTGGTCCACAGGTGGTGGTGATTCCACCCCTGAAGAAATCCTCTCTGAACCCAGAAGACCCAAGTAACTTCCAGTGATGAATGTTCCCTTCCTGGACAAAGTTCCAGAGTGAGCAGAGACTAACCAGCTCCAAGCAATCTTAGCTGAGACTATCTGGATCCATTTCAGCTGAGGGTCAGGCTAGATTTTTGCTATAGAAACAGCTTTGGTCACCCTACAAAATGACCTCTGCTTGCAGAGAGATGGGATGTATGTAACCCTGTTGGTACTCCTGGATTTCTCAGCAGCTTTTGATACAATGACCCATGTTATCCTTCCAGGGAGGCTGTATGAGTTGGGAGTGGGGGGAACTGCACTGCAGAGGTTCCATTTCCACTTGGAAGGTGAGCTCATGGGTTCTTCAGGGATCAGTCTTACTTCCCAGGCTATTCAACATTAATCCGAAACCACATAGAGAGGCCAACCAGAGTGTGTTGCCATGAGTGATGACATGCAGCTCAAATTATCCTTTCATCTTCATCAGGTATGGCTGTGGAAGTGCTAAACCTGTGCCTGGTTGCGACGGTCACCTGGTTGAGGACTAACACACTGAATCTCAATCCAGGCAAGACTGAGATTCCTTTAGTAGGTGGTTCCTCTGACCAGATGGAGGATGCTCAATCCTTGATCCGTCTTGGCCATTTGATGTTCAGGGGGCCAAAGTGGCACAGGGTGCCTTCTACCAGCTTCAACTGGTGGCCCAGCTATGCCCCTATCTTGACAGAAATAGCCTGGCTTCAGCAATCTACACTGTGGGAGTCACTAAACTAGATTACCGCAATGTGCTGTATATAGTGCTGCCCTCAAGACAGTTCAGAAAAGCTGCAGATTGTGCAAAAAGCAGCTGCCAGGCTTAAAACTGGGACAAGAAGTTTCAAATATATAATTCCAGTTCCATCCAGCTTGCACTGACTGCTTATATGCTCCTGAACTCAAGACCACATCCATGTTCTCCAGTCATGCCAGAGAGCTAGACAGCTGATGCCAGTTGTCTAACTGCGGTGCTTCAGAGTAGAAAGCAAGGAGGCTTGGGTGCCATTAGGATCCCTAGAATCCCTCATATCTTGGTGGTGTCTGTCTTTTTCTCTCCCGTTCCCTGGAATGGCCCCAAACTCAGCCTCTGCTGCTGTGTCCTTGGAGAAAAAGCTGGCACAGTTTGTTCTGCTCTGGCTTCAAGGGGAGAGCTAGAATGCTGAACAATTCTCTGACCCTCCAGGTATATCTATAGGCCTTAGGATTCTGCTGACTGTTTGCTGAGGAAAATTTCAGAGAAATTCTATTGGTCTGGATTTGGTTTTGCTGTGATTGCCTTCCTTAGGAAGTAGCCAAAACATATGTGCAAGTGTCCTGTATTATTTTGCGACCATCTGTCTGGTATCTGTAGCCTTTTCAGCTTCCTGCACTTCAGTTAAAGCCCAAAGGAAGACAGCACGAGCTAATTCTTTCCATGGGGCACTATATTTTGTTTGTTTTTTTTTCCAAATCAGGCACCCTGGGAAGCTTCAGAGCAATTGAGAAATGTATCGTAAAATAAAACAAATGCACAATACATTTGGTTGCCTCACTATTATTCGGTGAGCTCAGAAAAACACACAAGTAAATTATAAAACAGCCTGAGAATTAGGCAAAACAGTGGAGGCTTCTTGCATGGGGAACAAAAACCTACAGGAAATTGGAGGGCAGATCTAGGCACAGGTCTAAAACTGCTGCCTCCCTAGCATTCAGTGCAACATTTAGCAACTTAATGCTAGGGGGATGCAAAATGGCGGGGGCAACCTGAAACTCCCCCAAAATGCAGAAGGGCAACCTGAAAGCACATTCCCCCTCCACCCCAGTAAAAACTCTTATTAAAAAAGAAGAAAGCTATGCAGGAAGCCCTGTCTATAGTAAGCCCTACCTGTGAGAAATTTTTGGACAACTTGTCCTCCTACTGGAGAAATTCTGCAAAAATATCCTCCCCAGTTCTGCACCCACGAAGAGGACTGAGTACGTAAAGAGGTCATTTGGGCACGGCTCCAATTTCTACTGGCATTCTTCTACTGCACAGTTATAGAAGCCCAGAACAAATTGAAAAAAGGCAGGGTCAGGATTAGGTATAGGTAAAGGTAAAGATAATAAAGTAACCAGCATACTTTGAACAACTGCATCACTTTTTAACTCTGCTTACCATTGTCTGCACTGGACTGCGCTCAGTGCTTGGTTTCCTGAGAGACAGAGAGAGAATCTATATAAATGACAATTCCAAGGATAGCATATTGTCAAATGAGGGCACTGTGTTCTTTGTTACATCCTCTGTACTGACTTCAGGTGTCATACTGGTGCTGGTAATGGAACTGATATATATCCACTTTTATATACAGCTTTCTAGCTGGGGCAGAGCTCCTAACACAGGCCTGCGAAAGGGTTTTGAACAGTCTATAGGAAAAGATGGGAGGAGGAGACTGGCAGAGTCCTGAAGCTGATTCTCTGCATACAACGTAGGTGGGACTACAAGTTAAATGTAATTCCACAATTCTTTTCTCAAGGGCCTTTAGAAATTAGCTTTGGATTGAGCACAGGACCAGGTGGTTGGGTGGAGCTGTGTATAAACCCTTTTTTCCCATTCATTTGTCAGCACAAATTGCCATCTTTCCAGCTGCCCTCCCCCACAAGAGTTAAAAGCAGAGGGTTCTCTACCTTTTACTACTTGGGAAGCAAAACTATGAGGAAGGGGGATTTTCAGAAGACAATGGATGGGAATAAAAGGGGTTAACAGCCCCCTACTCTGTCCTGCCTCCACACTGGCCCCCCCACAGGCTGAAGCTATTTGCAGCTGCCTTATCTGATAAAGTACTTGAGGGAAAGAATCACAAAGGATCATTCTGGCCTGCCTAACACATAATTTCAGGGTATGTAGACATCATATTCTCTCTTGGTCTCTTCGTAATTAGACAAATAATACCAGTGAAGAATATGACCCAACATGGGATGAACAGCAGTATGAACACATACACAAGCCATCATGGAAATGTCTAGTAAATGTATTAATCTCTAATCTCCATGAATAATGGTCTTTAGAAAACTTCTGAATATTAGGAGACAACCTCAAACAACAAATTATTCCCTCCCTTTCCTGTTAAACATTGGAACTAAATATCATTATCAGATACGATACACAGTGATCAAATCTCACCAAATTCCAAATACAAACATCACATTTTGATGAATATTTTGCAAATATTCAGATCATCAGAAAATAGTTAAACAACATTTGATATCAAAATTTAGAGAAACATTTGAGAAGCACTGTGGGAACAAATGCATGTTAGCTTTAAAAGGTTTCCCTAAATAATGAGGCTGGGGAGACACTCCTGGAAGACCTGATAAAATGGCTTTTCTCCACCTTCTCTAGTTCAAGTTCTACTCATAAAAGCTTTACCTGAGGTTATTTGGACTCTTCAGGAAGATTCGCAGAAGGAACTCAAACTCTTGACCTTCTTGTGATGCAATTGGAGTAATGATGTAGCGCCCAGGTTTCAAGTGAAAGTAATTAGTGACATCTCGCATTCGCATGAGCCCAGTCTTTTCACATCTGGTTCTGCCCTTAGAGGAAATGGCCAGGTATTCTGATGTGATTATCATTGCATATCATCCTTCTCTTTTGCATATCATTTATTTCTACATTCAAGTGAGCTGAAGAAGAGTGAACAACCCTGGAAATGACCAGGGCTATTGACACCATCGCTCCTAAGCGTCCTCTCCCGCCGGGCAGAGCCCATTCATTCCCTTGGTACACACTGAATTACGGGTGATGAAGCGGGTTGGGAGACGGCTAGAGCGTAGGTGGAGGAAATCACGGCATGAATCTGACCGAACACACTTAAAAGCCCATTATCGGGCCTATGCTGTGGTGGTGAGGGCGAAAAAAAAGATTTTTTTCTCTGCGTCCATTGCCTCCTCACAATGCTGTCCGGCAGAGCTTTTTCGGGTGGTACAAGGGCTAGTTCACCCAGGCCCTAAGAAAGACCTGGTACCACCCTCAATGGCCCGCTGTGACGACTTTGCCAAGCATTTTAGGGAGAAAATTGCTCAGATTCGTCATGAGCTGGACTCCACTAGTGACTCAGAGCCTTCAGGGAAGGAGCCAATGTTGCCGTCTAAATAAATAAATAAACCCTTTGCAAGATAAGAGACTCCTGAAAGAGGAATCATTCATGCCCATATAAAGAATAGGAGAGTTGGCAAATAGACTCCACGTTCCCACAGTCCAACCTTCCCCAATACGATTCCTTCCAGATCTGTTGGATTACAATTTCCAGCATCCCCAACCATTCTTCTTGCAGACTGAGGGTTTGATGGAAGTTGTAGTCCAAACCATCTGAAGGATTCCCATTTGGGAAAGGCTACCATAAGACCAATTACCTGGAAGTAAAACCTGAACATAAAGTGAATTAAGCCCAAGTAAACATCTGTGGTATTATACTGTAAGTAACTCATCAAGATCATCAACAAGGGTGTTGGGAAGTCTTTGGAAGAGCGACAGTTACCTGACTACATCATGTGAACACACATTCCATGTCAACATGTTTGTTATAGTTCTGCTGTGGACTGTGAACATTATATCTATTCTCATAAGAAAATAACATTCCCTGTCATATTTGTTGCTGTTCCAATATTTTCATCGAGATGTAACAATAAATAAAATGCAACAGCTATTATTGTGATGACATATAAAGACAGCATAATAAAAACCCTGACTAAACATATTCCTACAAATACACTGGAGTGTATAAATCCCATTTAGAATGGTTACACAGTGTGGCACAATAATTTATGAGCCATGCCTTTGGGAAGGAAAGAAAAAGAATGTAAACTGCTATCTTGCAAAAAGAAAGAAAAAATAATGTTTAAGGGGAGCATGGGAGATACTGGAACTTCAAAATGTGATGGATTAAAACTTCGACAAACCTAAATGGGCACCTCTTTTGAAGTTAGTGGCATCTTTTATGCATAAGCATTTTCTTTGCCGTAGACATTCAGAATGCCTTTATATTATAAGGCTGTTTTCAACCAACCACCCGGTGTCTTTGTAGCAGGTTCTGCATGAATGTTGTCAAACCGAAGTTTTGTTCTTTCAAACAACTGCATTGAGCAACTGGTCATATGGCTGTTACCGTGCCTTTGTTCTCCCGCTACCCACCATGTGCCCACTAATTAAATCTACATGTTTGCAATCTTAGAGGCAACTGTAAACATCTATTTGTTCAACAACACAAAACAAGTCTTAATTGCACTTAATTTGCTCATCCATAATGTTATGCAGGAAGACAGCTTTTAAGCCACTCAAAAGGAACACCCGAACACCATTAATACTTTTTTCTCAGTATAAGATTTGAATCATCTGTAGCATGACTGGAAGTGTAAACTCGCTGCTGCAAAGGTACTATGAAATGTAGCAAGGATGTGGACAAGGAGCTGGATTGAATCTGGCAAGCCACTTATGTTGGCTTTTATGATTTATTAATTCTACCAGGAAGGACCTTTCCATCTGTGTTTGAGAGGCTCTAAACAGCTCTTTGAGAGAAGAAGCATTACTAGTTGTGGTTTTTCAAAAAGCCAGAATTTGACTGATCCTGATGAAACCAAGCCTGGACAGAGGAGACTTCAATAAATATAGCCCAGGGACTAACATTTTTCTTATCAGTTTTGTTTTGAGACATACATCTAAGAAATTTTCCGAATAACAACAACAACTCTGAGATAGCGTTATACATGTGAACACAAACTTCAATTATTTGCTGTGTTTTGTTGTATCAGATTTGTATGTATGGCAATCAAATGAGATAAATAAGCATCACTTCTTTTTTCTGGTACAAACTGAGTGGATCTGAGGGAGGAGAGAGGAGATGGAATAACTGAATAGCAAAGATGTCATTATTTATTTGAATTTAGGATATCAAGGTTTAAATGCCATGATAACTATGGATGCATGTGAGAAGGAGACTGGAAGACTGAGTTCTTCACATGGCTCCTGAAATAAGCCACCTTCATAAACTTTAAACTATATTTTCTGATAACGTAGATTTAGGCTTAACCACAATTCATCAGGTTAGGACAGCCTTCCCCATCCTTGTGCCTTTCAGACACGTTTGGACTGCAACCCCCAGAATTCCCAGTCAATGGCCCTGCTGGGTGGGAATCCTGGGAGCTGTGCTCCAAATGCCTCTGAAGGCCACCAGGTTGGGGAAGGCTGGGTAAGGATGGCACAACAAGCTATGGCCAGTCGAAAAATGGAAGCAAGAGGCTCAGAACACTTCGTAGCTATGCTGGAAGAGCAGGAGGGTACAGGGGCCCAGGCAGAAGCTAGATCAATTCCTGTCAGAATAAGCCATGCGTTATTGTAGGGATGTTAAACCTTCTTCAGCCAGAAGGCCAAATTCCATGTTGGCCAAATTCTGGGGGGCACATTCCAGTGGTGTGTGGCCCAAACACAAATGGATCAGGGCCAAAGTAAAAGAGGTAAAAGCTATTGCTGCCAGTAATGAGGCTGCGGGTGAGGTATTGCAGGTAGTGCTATGCTGGAAAAGTCTACTTTCATTCAACTACTCTAATCCAATTTTATACAAGCAAAATTATTTTCAAATAGACATTCAAAGAAGAAGAGAATTCCAGAGCAATTCTCACAGGATGGGTTCATTCTTGTGCTTATCTTATGAAATGGATGAGGACTGTGTGCCAATGCCCTGTCTTCCATTTTGCACTCATCTTTCTAGAGGTCTGTAGCCTTCCTTGGCTTCCAACTCTTCAATTATAGCCCAGCAGAAGACATCACACAGTGATCCTTCCCACAGGGCTTTGTCAGATCAGAAAATGCAGGCCGTCATGGAGGCCACAAAGCAATGGAGAGGCGCAGCAGGGCTTGTGGAGAACTCACCGCCTTCTTGGCAACCAGCAGTATTTCTCCACCATCTTTGTGGTGGCCTGCTTCCCATCCACATCCCTGCCACAAAATACTTGAATTACACTAGAAATGGAACACAGTGAAGGACGTATAATGCTGGCCAAGTTGCCATTGTTTTTGCTGATATTGCCACCAGAGAAATTCCTTGAAATTGTCCCCACAGGTTTTCTGCCAACAAATAGAGGAGGAGATTTCAAGAGATTATTTCTACACGGCTCTAATTTCAGCCTCTTAGAAGAACAGGACTACTAAAGCTAAGCCAAAGCAAATGATCAGCGATTTGGAAAAAGGGTGTCTAGACATCTGGAGAATGTTGGAGGGCAGGTGTGGTACCTCAGGTGGGCCAGATTTTGCTGCTGGCTTGCAGCCTTGGCTTATCATAATATCCAAACATGGCGACTTTCTCTCAACCTCAGCTTCCAACTTTCCAGTGGCCTTGTGATAATATAGTCTTAACATTAAAACAGACCATAATAAAACAAATTCAGGAGTTCATTGGAGCACACATTTGGACTGTTTTACTTGTTCATAACTTTTAATCAATTTGCATGAGTTTTGAAGGATTACAGCCCATTTCATCAGATGCTATAAGAAGAACTAGAGGTTTTGAGCCTAAAAATATCAAAGTATCTGAACTACTAAAACTGTTAGCCTACATGCATGCTACATTTAAATCTTGCTTTTTTAACCATAAGACTAACATGCCTTCTATATTATAATAAAACAATAAAGGAATGTAAAACTAATATTGTAACAATTATATAGTAATTGATAGGGTAACAATTGATCAGTAGTTTATCCACAAACACTAATCCATAAAAATAATGATAATTCAGTGCAAAAAAAAAAAGAAAGAAAAGGAAGCATACCTGTGGCCCAACCTGAAAAGGAGACAAGAAGAAAATCAAGTTAAGCATAGAGCTGAAGAATACATGGTTGATATTATGAATAACTCTTTTAATCCATCAATTGGCATTCCATTAATTAGCTGCTTTAGATTGCATTCTTATGGCCTCACAACATTGTCTGGGGGAACCACTGAATTATTTGGAGTCCCCCCTCAGTCACATGTAACATGATTGGTGAGCATGATCTGTAATATAGTTGGGGCTGTTACAGTGTTCTCTGGGGGAAAAAATCATCCATAGAACGCTCCTGAGACTACAGATGTAGAACATTTACAAGAATGCTATTAACACTAAATATCCTTTTAGGAGATAGTCCAGTTAAGATCTAATTAAAAACATACAATTTAATCTGTGTTTAATGAATAAATTAACCATATTGATTACTCAATTAATTATTTTAGTACTAATTATAACTGTCTTGGATCAGATAACAATTCCTGTTTGCTGTATGCAGGTTCTTTAATTTCCTTGTCATCTGTTCTCCTTGATGAGGATCACAAAGCAGCATTTAATATATAAATGCAAAAAAGCTACATGCAACTATAATAATAGTTCCCCCAAGAGACCTGTGTTGAGGTCTGTATTGACTGTTGGGTTTATATAATTGTTTCTGCCTGCGTTCTGAGCTCCTATCTTTTGTCTCTATAGTTCCTTTTATTGCATCAGAAGCTACTTCCAAAATTCTCTCAAATGTTGAAAGCCACGGTTGCAACAGTGCAAGGAACTACTTTCAAAAAGAGAGGCAGCTCACTAGTACAAAATTTCAGAAATTAAGCATTTAAATTTCAAAAAAAAATCAATGCCATTCAGAGCACAGGAGAAGATAATTTGGTCAAAGCAGTCAGACTGTACCAAAATACATTCAGAGTCAACACTGGAGCAGGAATAGGCAAAATCTCCTGCCGTGTGATGGTTTGTTTTGGGGGTTCTGCATCATGCCCTTCATGTGCACTCTACCACCAAATGCCTTATCAGTGTCCTGGGAAACATCTATCAAATGGCAGGAATATAGATAAAACAAAGCTACAGATAGGTAATTTTGCTGTTCTGTTTTCCCATGAAAGCTGTCAAGTGAAAACAAAGCTGCAAAGGGTTGATTTTTGTTTTGTTTTTTGTTTTGGACAGGGACATGTCCAGAGTTCCAATCCAAGGACATTTCCAATATCCAGGGACACCTCCGATCCATGTTTGGTGAGACTTGGCTCAAACCAGCATCCTCTATCCAAAGGCTTCATTCTAGGACACAGTTTTCTGAAACTGTGCTACACTGATGATGATGCACATCATCATCATCATCATCATCATCATCATCATCATCATTCTCTAAACCAAGGGCATGTATGGAGGGATGGATGGAGGGATGGACTGACTTTTTTTTTTTTTTTTTTGGGGGGAGAGCTTCTTTGTAAACATTTACTTGGATGGGAAGCAGGGAGTAGATTCCATTTTTTAAAGGATGCATTAACGGGCATTACTTACCTTGTCTATCAGGAAACCAATGCCTCTTATATTATTCATAGGTTTTTGTGACAAAGACACTACAATATTGTAGTTCTTCATCTCAGGCTCCAGTACCTGGACAGAATATTGAGGGTTTCTTGAAAAGGAACCTGTTGTGAAAATGATAGTTTCTACCATCAGACACACGCAACAGAGCCCAGACTTGTTACCTAAGCCCTCTCCTCTTTATCTCTGTATTGCACAATTACCTGCTAAACTCACATACTTGTTCACAGTCTTCTGAGTGAGGCAAGTGAACACAATACTTTGTCTACCCAATACTGATGCAGGAGATCAAGTTACTTCTTAAGTGATTATATCTTAAGACTTAAATTTACAGAACTAGGAACTGGGACTCTATGATCTCAAATTCCTTCTCTATATTTCTGTGTAATGATGAGCATGCCCTGGTTAGAGCTGGAAAGCCATTTTGCAAACACCCTAACCCAATAAGCATAAATATGCAATACAACCCACAGTATTGCTTTCCCTGATCAGACACTAATAATCAGTTTGAAATGTGTTGATTCAAAAATTAGAGAAATGATTAATAAGCAAAGGAGATTTACTAGCAACTGATACATTTATTTCACTTTCTATACTGTTTGCATTTTCCAAGCACAAGTTTGTTCCATTTCCCTCCTGCATTAATTTGTGAATTTTTAAAAAAGCCCACATCAAAAATTGTATGTGCACCAGTAGATCTAGCTATACAAACTTGTCTTAGCTGTTTAAGTTGTTAAAATTCTGTTTTAATGCTTTAGTGAAATGTTATAATGTTTTACTGTTATTTTTATATTGTATTTTATTGTACACTACCCAGAGAGCTTTGGCTGTTGAGAACTACAGAAATAAAGGTGAAAACAACAACACACATTAAAATACAATTTTCCCTAATAGGGACAGTATTGTTGCTTGGAATATTGCACTGGGACTCATAGGTTCTGGGGTTTAGTCCTGGGTGACTGGGTCACAGTAAAGCTTGTGGGGTGACTTTGGCCCAGTTACAGAGTCATTGTGAGGATAAAATGGAAAGCAGGAGGGATATCATGAAGTTGCCTCAATATAAATATATTATATTGAAGTTGGCACAATATAAATATATTAAATGAATAAGCATTTTTGTATGCCGCTTACCCTAATGCATGCATATTTGTATGCAGATTTTGATTGGAGAGGTGCACCAGAAAGGATAATTGTGTTCTGCTTTGCAAACTAGTTTAGCAAATGGTACATATTAAAATGTGAATCAAATGCATTTCTTCCCACTCGTAGCGCTTATTAGCATTATGTTGCATACCTCTATTTGGAGAGACTCCTTGGAAGGGCACATCCATGGACCAACTGCTCTGATCTCTGAAGTCCAGGAACGTTGGCACTTTATTGCAAATGTGCACAGTTGTAAAATTGTCTTTAAAATCTTTACATGACATCCTGACAAAAAACAAGATGTTTCATTGTTTTTGAATGAAGTCTTCACTTCTGAAGTCTTCACTACAGCTCTTCTGAATGTTGAGGGAAGCCAAAAGAAATTCTCAGAAAGAAAATGTTGAACACTTCTATTTAACTTCCCATCCCACCTCCAACAGCACATTTTCATCACATTCTCAGTCCTTGTTCTGCAGCCGTGAAGACTAGAAGCATTTTTGAAAGTGAGACATGAAATGGCAATTGGCAGCTGCTACGGTTATAGGCTGCCAATCCTTTTCTTAGAAAAGACTCTAGAGACTGCAGACTTATGTTTAATATATAAATACAGCAGCATCCTTAAAATAGGAGTGCCCTGTGCAAGAACAATGCATGGTTTCATATCTTCTAGGTTTGGGAGTCTTAAGAACGCAAATAGAAATGCAACAACAATAACGACGACAACAACAACAACATAGCATGACAATACCAGAACTCGCCATCATCCTTGTCCTCATAGAGAGTTTTCCTGTATTGTTCTGGAACTTGATACCATTCCACAGAGCTGTAAAAGTCATAAATAGTGATGAAAGGCATTAACTGCCTTGTAATGGCATCAGCTGTTTGTAGACATTTTAACTTGTTCCTGGTAGGCATCAACAGCACTTGGGCCCATGACCTGTTGACTAAGAACTTTCACTGTCCTGACAAGGTCCCTTCTGAAACAAGGAAGTCCTCACAAGCATTTTCCTCACCTGTTAATTCAGCTTCCAATCCATTCATTTTCACCAAAAGAGAAAAGGTACTGTGGCTCCACTAACTGCACTGAAAGCCCAAGGAGCTTGGCCACAAAACCTGGAACCTTGGTATTTTGGAAGGAGGGGCTTAAAATGGTGGGGAAAAGAGAAGCCATAAGGGTGAAGCCTGCAAGGAGGGTCTAGAAGGCAAAAAATACCTCCCAACCTCCTGCAGTTGCCCACCCCTTCACTAGGAGGAACTGAAACCAGTCCCTAAAATCAGCCAGACCAGGTTGCCTGACAGGGCTGGCCCTCCTATTAGAAAGAGTGAGATAGGCTGTTCAGGCAGCAGATTTAGGGTCTCATGAAAAGGTGGCAAATAGTTTTGAAATGCTTTTTTTAAAAACTTCCAGGGATGGGGTGAAGAGCTTGTGGAATTTTCTCTCCTAGATGTTTAAAAACACACACACATATCCTCAACCAGTTTTGGGTACTCTGCGTTGTGACTTGATAAGGAATAGGCATTTGCTGATGCTTCTCAGGCAAAAACTATCCTGGGCCAGCTCAGGAGTCTAGGCAGAACAGGCTGGCTCACTAGGAGGTGACCTAGTCTGACATGTCAAATTAAATTGCAAAGACAATTGCAGGGGAAGATAGACTTAATGAGATGCTCACTTTTCTGCCATAAAATATGTTGGGAGTAAAAAAATGGTTGCTTTGGACACTTGTTCTCAAGGGTTGCTGGCTAGGCTTCATAAGAACCAGAAACAGAAGGAGGAGGAGAACAGGAGGAGGCCAGGGAATCTGGGCCATCTCGAGACACTGAGATGAGAGAAGCGGAGACGCTCATCTCAAGGCCAGATTTCCCAGGTGGGTAGGCAGTTTCTGGGAACAACCAGGACATACAGTTGGCAGGAAGGGACTTGGAACAGGAGAGTTTCTCAGATGAGGAGGACACAACTCTCGTCTCCATGATGCATCGTCTGCAGAGGAGCGTGGCCCAATTAGAGGACTGGTGTGCAGTGAGGAGGCATGCTCGCTTTCAGAAGGCCCCTCCCAAAGGGCTGGGGCCTGGGCATGATCTTAAGGATTGTTCCTGGAGGTGAATGTTAGATTGGGTTCAACAAACTGCTCTGTGCGTGCTCAGATTCATTCCAGGTGTTTTGTGCTTTTTGGTCAATAAAGGACACTTTGCAAGGAAAAGGTCTGTGGCTTTTAATGTGCAAAGGAGGAACCTCAGAAGGAGGAACTTCTTGACAAAATAATTGGGAGAAATCAGTTGGTGGAACTACACCTACGGGTAGAATTGTACATGTGAGAAATATGTTGTGTCCGATAGACCTGAACCAAGGTGGGGCCAGTTCGTTGAGCACAATAACAAGTGGTCTCATGCTCTCACAATAACAGGAAATGGCTACGTGCTAGGAAAGCATGGGTATGCAACACTGAACACGCTACTACATGCAGCAGGACTAGCAGCAGGACTAGCAGCAGGAAGTAGGTTTACTCCCCTTCACACACACACTTAATTATGTGACTGGATTGTAAGTCATTGCAAGATTGACAACAGGACATTCCTCACCCTGGTTAAAGTTTGTCAGTACATCTCTAAGTCGTACGCAATGGCATGCAACAATGAGCTTGCTAAAGCAGAAAGTAACCGCAAAACCCTTGAGCTTCTGTACTTCATGCTTGCTTGCTTAAACCGCTTGTAATTCTCCCACGGGCGTACAGAGTAACGGTTAGCGCCAAGTACATCCGGGTAGAAAATGTATAAAAACTGTACCATCCCAATACCAGGGACCGCACTCGTCTCAGAGTGTTGGTCCCTGCGCAGGTATAATAAAGGACCCTTCAACTCTCCAAACTTCTTGTCCAGTGGTCTCATTTGATCGCACTACAACAAAATGCAAATGCACCTGCAATGGGAGGGGGGGTGGCAGAAACTCAATGAATTTATATGGAAGCATAAATCTCCCAGATTCAAGGCAAACATCACACAGCAGCAAATATGCATTGGCAAATATTATATATTATTACCATGCTTCAGTATTGGAGGCATTAATGCAGTGGCTTCACATCCACTGCTGATGCTGGAACAGGAAGGGTGAGTACTCTTACCAGAAATTATATGGGGAAGCTGCCAGGAAAGAATGGTATCCCAGTCCAATGAAATCAGGTATAATTACAAAATTATGAAGATATACTGATATTAGCCATACAAATTTCCTTTACAGTATTAGTAATAATTAAATGCAGGTTTAAAAAAGCAAGAGAATTAGAAGATTTTGGTACCTGGATTTTAAAAAAACTCTCAAGGAATAATAGGATGTCATGTTACATCCTAATGATCAATTATCATGGTATTATTCTTTATGCATTAGAAACTATATTCAAAGCACTACAAGAGGTGTAATTATGAATAGGACATTAACCCCACTGAAAAAGATTCAAGAAAGAAAGGGGCATTATCAGTGATATCTAAGATTTTACTGAAAACATAGGAAAGATATTTTGAAACAAAATTGGGAGAGAGAGATAATATAATCTGCTTCTGTAATCCGCTTAGAGACTCTTTGGACTAATTTAATGTTGAATATAAATTGAATAGATGATAATGATGATGATATCAGAATAATGGACAGAGTCTGGGCATGCATATATATGTGTGTGTGTGTGTGTGTGTGTGTGTGTGTGTGTGTGTGTGTGTGTAATAAACAATTTCTTTTTCGGTGTATATTGCTTCAAAGTATAAGGTCTCTGAAATGTCAAATAAATTGTATTATACACCTGCAAACATTTCAAGAGTGCATACCAGATGCTGGAGAAGGGGGAGGGAGTACATTTGCCCATATTTGATTGGAATGTTTTTGGATTAAAACATATTAATCAGACATGGTAAAAAGTATTAGAGAAATAATAGGATGTGGAGTTCAATTAATTCCCCAAATTATGGTATTAGAGGCAATAAAGAAGGAACTCATAAAAGGACATATAGCAGTGGTCACATATATGGCATGTGAAAAAAGAATTGACAGTCCTTTCTTGGATCCTGAATATGCACATTACTGGGATGCTTGGAATGCAACTGGGACACAGCTGAAATAAGTGTGAAACTTCTCATTGGTTTCAGGAATCTCAGATGACACATTTAATAAGGAAATAACTATTTGATTCCCTAACTGCAGCAATCCCACTACACTGACATTGCAGCCATGTTAATTCCCAGTTTTATAGTTAAGTGATAATTACATTGTCTTCACAGCAGTAAGTGAGTATGTATTGCATCGATCCACACAACATAAACTGCTTTCCCAGCATTTCATCTGCACGCAGCTTAGACTTCAGCGTCGTACAAACGGGGGCCTTGAATAAACAGGTTCAGCTTTGCACAAATAGGGACCTTTGTACAAACAGGTTTGATCATCCCTGACCATTGGCCATGCTGGTTGGGACTGGTGGAAGTCACAGGTCAAAATAACTGGAGGGATCCAGGTTCTGAAGGCCATTAGCTGAGCACAGAACATGTCTACATGAGAACATGAAGGAGTAACAAGAAAATGGTACGGTACACGAAGCAGTAATACAAAAAGTCGCCTGTACAGTTTACAGTCCAGGAGCATCGTTCTCTGTTTTCTATACAGTGCGTTACTGCAAAATTACGAGGCATAAAACATCAGGTTCTCTTAGGTCTCCCGATTCCAGTAAATCCATGCTTGTGAATTCTTCTTGAGTCTACAGAATGAATGGGCTACAGTACAAGTGAAAGAAGATTTGTTGTTGTTATGTGCTGTCAAGTCATTGCCAACTTGAGCAATGACTTGATAGCAAAAGCCCTCCAAAATGTCCTACCCTTGACATCCCTGCTTAGCTGTTCTAAATTCAAGACTGTGGCTTCTTTTATGGAGTCAATTCATCTCTTTTTTTATCTTTCTTTCCTTCTACTGCATTTGACTTTCACGATTGTCTTTTCCAGTGAGTCTTGCCTTCATTGCCCAAATCTTGGATGGGACCATTAGCCACCAAAATTGAGTTTTTAGCCATGCTGGAGCGAAATATCTGGGCTCCCAAATGGGATGGGAGTCAATTTAGAGATAGGTGTCTGATTTTTTTCAGATATTTTCAGCAGCAGAGGGGCGGTCGCTTATTGGATGGCAGATAGCGATGGCAGCAGCCTCTCCACCATAGTTTAACATGGAGCTCTGTGCCACTGCTTCTGGCATTGATGGTGGCATTTGCAGCACTGGGGATGATGTTTTGGGTGCCCCCCTCACACTGAGTAATTTACGACCAAGAAGATCGTTGCTGCTGTAGCTGCAGCCACAGCACTGAACAGTAACCTACAGATCAGCCTTTTCTAAGCTGGATCTACCCCAGTTCCCATCATCCCCGACCACTGGCCATGCTGGTTGGGCCTGATGGAAGTCACAGGTCAAAATAACTGGAGGGACCCAGGTTCAGAAGGCCAGCACAGAGATAGCTAACAGAAGTCAAACCAATAAATTAGAAGATAGCCATTTGGTCTAAATTGGAATTATTTACAACAATAATTAGATTCAGAGAGTGAGATAAAGGGAGTGAGAGATCAGTTTAATCTGAATAAACAAAAGTGGAATGCAGGTGATTTTGGATACATAGTCCTGAAACAAAGAGCTTGAAATGGCAGCTGCTAGATTAGCTGATTAGCCCTTACAATGGCATTATTATACTAAGATCCTGTATACTGGCTTTTGAAAGAGCATCCTCACACCAAGATTCAAAGGATTCCTTCTCCTTATGGTAGAAAATCTTTAAAGTTTTACCCATCACTCCAAGCTCCATTCCATTCCCCATGGCCCCAAGGATTCCAAATCCTGATTAAATATTCTGTCCCTTCCATGTAGGGAACCTATCCAGAAAGAGGAAAGAAAAAGTCACAGTCACAACTTTGCATGCCTGGGTTGTTCCATCCAGAAAAAATGGCATGTAGATGCATTTGCTTTTATACTTTGGAGATTAAACTTTTGCTCCTGTTCTTGACTATCAGCAGCTAAAGAGTGATGGATGAGGTCCTTCATGCAGTGGCCTTGCTTAAATCCCATTGCCTTCAGTGACATATAAGCAGCCTAACGCTGCACTAGGGAATGGGGAGGTATTAGCTTGCTGTGCATTTTAATACAAACTTACCAAGTCCTCATTTCTGAAGCCAGCACAGCAACCCAAAAGCAGTTAGACGTCAATATTTGCATGTTTACAAATTTTGCAAAACATTTTTTTCAATTAAAAGGGGGGAAATGCACACAGAAGTGCATAAATTAATGAAAATAACAGACAAAAACACATTATACTAGGGAGAGTTGATTGCAAAAAAGAATACATGAAGAAATATAGGGATATATTTGGGAAAAGGGTATACATAATGGCATATACTGGGAACAATGCATAGAAAATATGTATGAATTTTCATGTGGTTTTAAAAAAATTCCCTTTTTTAAAGTACACAAATGCAGAAATGGATGAAATAGGCATAAGGTTAGAAAAAAAGGAAATGGGGTGAACCAGAAATTGACAAATCACTACTGTTCATAGGGAAGAAGCCAATGCATTTTCATTGCAGCACACAGGGAAAGAAGCACATGAAAAGCAGTAAAGCAAAGAACCAAAGGAATGTATGAAGAATAATGATGTACGTCTGGAGATAATGGCACACTGCTGTACTGTGCAAAACCCTTTGAGCATCCTGAAGTGCTAAATGAATACATATAGGGTTGGACACAGATTGAGGCATGGGCAACTGAGTTGGCAGAAGTACATTTTTCTACTCCTCCTTCCCACAGTGACCCTCTGAGTCCCATGAAAATGCTGCACAGAGAGCTATGCTGTGGGGAGTGGGAAAGCCAGGATCCCTGAGCACACCGAGGCACCCTCAAGAAGTGGGAACTGTTTTATGCATGAAAAGCAGATCTTAGACCATACTATTATTCTTTTTATCATTCTTATGGATGTTATTCCCTCACTTGAGACAGTGACTTAATGTGCTTAGAACAGAAGCCAGAAAATCTGGCCAGGTTCATGAAAGCATGTGTTGAGCTCAGATATGAGCATTCCATTCCCTGGGTCCCTTCAGGCCCCATATATACACAGTTAGGAAATTAAGATGCTCATATAGGTTGAATAGTCTGCACAGAAAGGAGGGAGCAGCGTCCGTGCCTGCAAAGGATACGGTAGGTTCTTTTAGAAGCAATTGCTCTCTGTATTTCCAGTTGTGAATAAAATGAAAACATGACTAGTTCTGAGGCAGATGGGCCATAAATCTTAAGAGTTTTGTCAACCTGGGAACATAATCACTGACTTCCAGATTCTCTTCACAGTGTGACACTAACACATCTCTCTCTACCTCGGTCTCTAATGTCCAAACAAGTGCGATCTATATGGTCTTGGTGTGTATTTTCCATCTGACACTACCTGGCAATGCTGTTCTGAAAATCTCGTTCACATTGTTTTCATTCTTATTCAATTTGTAGAAGAGAAGCTTCTTGAAAAAAGAAATCCAGAAGAGAAAAACAATTCAGAAATAATGCATGAGGTGGGTTGTTCTTGCGCTCACCTTACCTTTGAGGTCGTCAAAGAGTGTGTGAAAGGGGGCTACCCTGCACTATCGTTAGCTTTCCCCACTCCTCTTAAAGTCCAGGGGAGACGTCATGAATTAATTCCTCCCACAGGTTTTGTGGGATTTTTTTCCAGATCAGAAAAAACAAGCAGCCTAGGAAGCTGCAAAGAAATTTCTCCACCAGTTCTGTGGAAGTCCACTTCCTCCTGTCGCCCTCAACTCCCCCACAATGCCTTGGAAAGGCCAACGATGCGGTGAAGGATGTAAAATGGTGACCAGGCTGCCCTGATGTTTGTTGAAGTTGCCATTAATAATGGCAGCACAAAACCCCAAGCCCTGAGGAAAAATGAAACTGGCTACCAGCACAGCTAACAGTGAACTCCAGCCCATAAAAGAGTTTGAGAATTTTTACTTCCCTTGAGAGAGTCAGTGAAAATCACACACACACACGCACACACACACACACACAGTCAATTTCTCTGCCAATAAATAGGCCAAAATTTTCAAGGGAATGTCTGCACACAGCTCTAGTATTGATTTCCAGTGGATCCCATGGGTATTTAGTCATTACAAAATCCCATAGTTTATTTAAGTCCCTGATATTTTATCCCCCCCCCCCCCCCACACACAAACACACACACACTCACACCTTTAATAATAGACAATGGCATAGGAATTAAGTGTGCTACAAATAAAGCAAGCAAAGATGTTAGGATATCCCTTTTTGGAACAAGAGTCATAAAAGGTATTCTCCGTTCTTAGGGCCAAGTCAGCCGTTCGCCTGCCCCCTCCTCAGCATGCATTCACCCCGTTGTGATACTGAATGGACAACATTTAGAGCAAACTGGGCAATGCACAAAGAAAGCCTGCAGCAACGTATGCAGCCAATCTGACGCTTTTTGCCATACCCACCAGCTGTGCCCCCACAGAGCCCAGTTCCTGAGAAATCTGCTTTGTGCAACAGATTAGATGGAGTGGTTTCACATTAACCCTTCCCACTGACATAATCGTGCTCGTTAGCTCAGGGTTATTGGACCTCAAGCCTGCCGCCAGGCATTAGCTTAGCTCTTCCGGGCTCCTCAGCATCCCTTCCCTTCCTCAGGCTCCGTCTCCTTTCCACCAGCAACAGTCATGGCGTCTGCACCGTTTCCCCCTCGTTTTAAAGGGCTGAAATGCCTCTCTCAGCTACTAGGCTCAGGTACCAGCACTAAGAGCTTGAGGGTAATATATGCTGGGTATTTTGGTCCTGTTCCTTTAACCTTTGGCCCAACTTCACTAGAATGACTCCCCCTGCCCCAAGAGTGAAATTAAATTTGGTCATTAAGCTGAAAGAAGTTTAACCACCCCTGTGCTGGCAGGATGGGGAGGGTGCTCCTCCCTTCCCTATAATCCTCTGCACCAGAATCTGTTGCAGATGGTTGTGGGACCCTTCAGAAAAATTAGGGGGCAGAAGGTGAAAAGATGGGTGAAGCCCTGCTGTGTGAGCAGATGTCTTCTCATGCAACAATGGTTTCACCCACAGGGGAAATCTGGGCTAATCTCATAGACGAGTGGAGAGTGCTTTGTCTTCAGGATTCCATTCATTTGTAATTCAAAATGATAGTGAGGTTTGTACCTTTTTCAGGTATAAAAATTGTCAGATCCTGTGAGCCGGTATCGCTCCTGCACACAGCACTATGTAACTGTTAATGTGTCATCTTCTTCACCCAAACGTTGCTTCACAAAAAGGCTTTGCAATATAATTGTAATAATGATAGATTAACTCATAATAATTCTATTGTGGGCACAATCCTATTGTGATGTCTATAAGCCTTGGAGTTGGGCACTTACAGTATCTCATGATGACTGAGAGGAGCAAAGAGGCAATCTTCACCTCCCCTTCCTCCTGCTCTGCACATTTCACTCAATAGGCTTTTTCCCATATAGTTTTTCCCCCATTGAAAGATATACAGGGATATTCAAGGGCTCAAATGTAAGGGGAACATCACTCCAGGCAGTTTTACAGGACTAGTTTTCATCCTATGTTGCTTTAGCTTTTTTTAAATATTTGCATTTTGGAAAGATTCTATAGTCTTTTATTGTATTTTTAATGACCTGTTGCAAACTGCTCAGAGTTTTTCAGCTATTGGGAAGGATATAAACAAAATTAACAATAATACCAATTATACTAATAGTTGGGAATTTGGGGGCATGGGGGGACTGGAGAGGCTGCAAGATACATCATAAGCTAGCCTGTTCAATTCCCTTCTCCCCACTAACCGGAATATCCCCCTTTTCCTCTCTCTGAAATCCGCACAGCGCTTTCCATGCTGGCTGCAAGGGAAGGGGACTGGAGCTCCGGTTGCCCGCTCTGTGGTCATAGCACTATCTCTGATCTCAGATTGGGGAATCTAAAAAGGACCTTCGGGTACTGTCTAGGGGCCTCAAGACTGGTCCCTCAGTGTAACAATCTGCATAACCTTTCCTGCACAGCACTGGAATATTTGCTTCTACTTCCAGGGAATGCTCAGCACAAACACCAAGAAGCTTCTCCATTTCATACCTTTTCCCAGTTCATTCTCACATGGAGCAGAGTACTTAGGTACATGTGTACTTAATGTTGTTGTAGGTGTGTGAACTCCTGAGTAGCTGTTGGGGGCACAGTTCACACTGACACTGACATTTCCTTAAGGATGGGGAAAATTCTTTTTGTTCAAATTCTTATCTAGACTTTTCTAGTTCACACTTCTCAAGCCCTTTCACAATCCAGAAGACAACTACATCTGAATATTCCTCTCCCTACGAATTTTGTGGAGCAGTTCTTCAATCAAAGAATGTTTAAAAATGGATTCCATGGGGGAAAGTGCACATGAAATGTGTACATTAGTAAAAAAGCATTCAAAACACACCATTTTAGAATAAATTGCTTGCAAACATGTTTATACTTGACAAAATTAAGTCTAATCTTGGGGAAATGCACACAAAACTGCAAACTGATGTGAAAACAGGGCAAAAATCATCTCCATTTTCATATACCAAAATGCCTTGATATACATCACTCTGCAGAATTGTGGGAAATTAAAGTGCAGCTCCAAGCCAGGGCTCATGCTTCCATTGCTAGTAACTACTGCCACCTACTTAGCCTGCCAGCATAGGAGGGAGCCCCCAAAGGGGTTTTTTGCCAAGGATCCCTACAGGCCTGGAGCTGTTCCTTCAAAGAGGGGATATCCACATAGTAATTCAGAAGTTCAAAATATCTGAATGGAATGACCTTCAGTTGGGATGTAAAAAAGTATTCCTACCACCAAGTTCCTGACAGAGAGCTTGAATTACCCAAACAGACACATATTTGTGAGTATTCTTCCTGCTGTTGAAGGTAGGAATGCCAGAGGATTAGTGAAGGTCTTTGTCCATCTGGCCCGCTCTTTTGTCACAGTGGATGTGAGCATCATAACCAATGGTTCTGTGGGGATAAGTTACCCTTATCCTGAAAGCAGAACCACTTAACTGCAGTAAATCCTTGGCTTTCTCTTGTGATTGCTGGATTATTTCTTTCTACCACATTGATCTCCCTCTGCAGAAGATCATATTAATATTTAGGCAAAGGAAGGGCTTATGCTTGGAAAGGATAAACATGGTAGGTAAAGAAAATGACTTCTTCATCCAGCCCTGAACTCTTGACCCTGCACTTGAGTAGACACAAAGCATTTCCAGGTAGTGTGTAGTGCAAACCTATAAGTTTTTGCACATATGAGGTGGGACCCCAAAACCCCAGGAATTTATTTATTAAAAAAACATGTATTTATTTTTACATGTTCAAACTTCAGTCACCTTCAAAGTACTCTCCCTTTGATGCAGTACACCTATCGAGAAGTTTTTTCCACTGCTCAAAACAGGTTTTGAATGTGTCAATGTTGATGCCTTTCAGAGCTTCTGACGTTTCTGGTTTCACCTCTTCCACATCAGCAAAACATTTCCTTTTGAAGAGTTTTTTCATCCAGGGAAACCAAAAAAAATTGCATGGGGCAAGATCGGGTGGATAGGGAGGGTGGGGCACAAGGGTCACGCTGGTTTTGGTCAAAAACTGTTGAACTCTCAGCTGAACAAAATTTTACCGCCTCACGCTGTTTGTATAAATCAGCCACCACGATACAGGCAAAATTTTCCAAGAAAAAACCTCACTGAAGCTGAATGCAGCCTCTCACAAAAAATCCAGCTGGATGCATTGATGCAGATGGGTTCCTACAACACTCACCTAGCAGGGGAAGCCTGTACCACACGGATCCTGCCTTCCAGAGGATAATTCCTGGGTTTTTTTGGGCCCCCCCCCCTTGTATGTCAGTGTGGCGCACTTCACGATGCTTTCTCATTCACTTCATGATGGTTTGTGACATGCAGCACATAGCCAAACTATGAAAATTACTGCCACGAGCTGTAAAAACGACCACAGTTTGGTGCGCGGACTAGACAAATTCATGAAGGATAAAGCTATGAATGGCTCTTGGTCATGATGCCTCCAGGATCAAATGCCCTTGTATATATTTGTGTCATTTTACATTACTAAAATATTTTATTCTCATTCTTTTCTATTTAAAATATTCTTGGCTGCCTTTTAGGGCAGAAAGTCTCCAGGGTGACATAACGCCATAAAACTCATGTGATAAAAACTGATACAGCAAGAAAATCAATAAAAACCTTGCAACTATAAAGCTCACATAATCAAAACTGATACAATAAGAAACAAATGGTGGCATAAAATAAAACCTTGCACATACAACTATGACTACAAGCCAGACTGATAAAATATCATTGGAGAAGGCCAGAGTAAAGTAGAAGGATTTTAGGGCCTTCCTAAATGCCTCCTTTTATGGGGCCTGGCAGACCAGTGGCCTTGCACCAGTTGCTAGAGAGCACGAGCGGAAGGTGCACTTGCGCTTCCGACTGCTTGCGCATCCCCATCCGGCAGCTGGTTGGCCACCGAGTGAAAACCGTGCTTGACTAGATGGATGCCTGAGTCCATTTGTTCAGCTCTGTCAAGAGGATTGCATGCCTTGACTCTTGAGTGGCAGTGGAACTTCCACTGGAGCAACAGTGTGTCTCTACGGATGAGGCCTGAATTTCCTTTCAATGTCCTTCTCATTATTATTGATGTATTATTTATTAATTATATGTATATCCCGTCTTTTGTCCTTCCAAAGAACTCAGGGCAGCTTACATCATTCTCTTCCTCCTCTCCATCTTATCCTCACAACAACCCTGTGAGATAGGATGGACTGAGACTTGCCCAAAGTCACCTGTTGAGCTCCTTGGTTGAATGGAGACTAGAACCCAGAGCTCCTGAGTCCCAGTTCTGCACTTTTGACTCCCATACCACACTGGCTCTCTGTATGAGTGCCTGGCCCTTGTTTTTGCAGAAGAAACAGCCAAGGATGCAGGCGGGTTTTACATTCACACATAAAATCAGAAAATGCTTCTGGGATTCATTTCAAGAAATCTTGCAAGATGTCCTCCTTGCTAGGATTTCTTTTTCTTTGATTAGAGCTATGAATCTGTTTCTCCTCTTGGCAGCTCCTTCTCCTTTGACCTTTCCTCAATAAAGGCTGACCTGCTCCTTCTCCCTGAACCCTCAGCCATCCCATGAAGTCTTTGCTAACCTCTTCAAATCTCTAACTGGCTTGCAACACAATATCTCTGCTATATGACCTTTCACATCTCTGACATGGAAAGAGGACCTTGAAATGTTAACAGGCTCTTACTGCATTTAATGTAATCAGTTTTGCTCCAGAATGGAGTGTTTATACATCTAAATTAAATTAACTCTACAGATTGAACCTGCTGAAGTTTCCATTCTTTTAATTTGCTCTGGACTCTTAAAACTCGCCTGGGGCCTCTTTTCTAGGACCAAGTTATCTTCTTTAGCATCCATGGCTGAACCAATGAGTATTAATTACGATCTCCAAGTTTCATCACTCCTGATACTTTGCTGAAAAGTGACTAGCTGAATGAGTCACTTTGCTAACTTTATCATCCTTGTACTTTTCCATATCATCTCCAGGTTTTCAAAAAGGCACGAATAAAATTATGTGATCTCTGTGACGCAGGGATACCTAGATGAGATTGACATAATTTTACCTTCTGGTCCTAAAAGCAATGACTCTACAAAAATAGAGATAGGCAGCAGCAGCCAGGATCCAGTTAGGAGAAAAGGAAGGAAGGAAAGAAGAAAGGAGAGGTATGTTCACTTTTTTACCTCTGTGGCCCATACAATGGTGTAAACATGACCTAGCACGATTCCATTCTTCAACTCAATGTTATTTCTGGACCTCTGAAAGGGGAAAGGGCAGTCAGGACCCCTCTGAAAGCACTCACAAACACAATTACATCTGTGCCAATTGGATGGTCACTTACACATTGCCAAAAAGGAGACCAAAAAAGGGCCCCAATTTGCATAGTATTTGCACATGCAATTTTATATGTGTAGGTACATATGCAGAAATCATCACTACAATTTAAATACAAATACAATACATTTCACCCCAGTGGAAAAGACTAAGTGACTGGTGTGCTGGTTCAGTTTGCTGGGCAGACACTAACTCTTAGAGGAACTTAAGGCCCGTGGTGCTCTTCTTTTTTGGTCCTTCTCTTCCAACCAAACTTCAGCTGGACATGTCTTCAAATAGAGGACTATCTTCTGGAGCTGTCTAAAACAGAGGTTGATCCAGTGGAAAGTAGGACACCTAACCACTAACTGTGCAGTTTATCTGATGAGAGGAAAATAGAACTCCTTCTATAACAGGAGCTTGGCCACAGCTGTCTTTAGACAGGTTCAAGCTAAAGTTAGCTCAATAGCTGTGGATCATGCCCAGCTAGAAGCTTGGGAATCTCCAAACTTTGCTGTCTAGCGCAGCACAAGCAGGAAAAAAGAGGTGTCCTGAGTGAGTGGACTGCAGGGCCCAAACATGGGTTAATGGGGATAGGTACACTTCGCGGAGGCCCAAAGGTCCTCTGCAAGCACATCGCTATGAGTTCAGATAATAGGTCACACATGATGATGCTTATGCCATTTCCCTGTATCTGTGTATTGGCAGTAGGTGTTCAGCTCTTGCAAACTCTTGGGAGATTTGTTGGAAGCGATTGGAAGCAGCGTTAGAACAAAACAAGTAAAGTTCTGCCTGTTGAGAAAATGGTTGAGGCCCTCCTCCAGAAACTCATGGAGATGAGGGGGTGGCTGGGAAACACAATCCAGCTTCCATGTTGCCTTAGAATGGTCGTATGATATGTCGCTTGGGACAAAACCACAGTATGACTCCAGGCACATCAGCAAAGCACCATGGCTCCTGGATTCAGCTGCTCTCTGGATTTGGGCTGCGTAAGAAGGGGACTTTAATGTGTTTGTTGCTGCAACTTGATAGGGGATCTGCGTAGGATATGTTGTCACTGCTTATTTTGGTAGATATTATTTCTTTATGAATTATTTTAACTGTAAAAAAAACCCCTGTAGGTATTATTTATTTCACCTCTTTCCCAGAGAGGACATTCAAGGCGGAACACAAACAAAACCCAGCAAAATTTAAGAGTATAGCTTACCATTCTTTATTTAAAGAACAGCCTTAACAATACAAATGAATAACGCAACCATGTGTGAAATAACAGTTGCCATTAGGGCTTCCCTCCTCCCCACCCCCACCCACCTGTTATTAAAACTTTTAATCAGCTGCCTTTTTTGAGCAGTTTTTATGTACCATTGAAAAGAGTGCAGTGCTGGGGCCTGATAAATCTGTTACAAAGTGCTTTGCAAAGTAGGCTTGTCCCATGATTGGCACTTCTGTTCTGAATCAAATGTACCCAGAAGCAAACTGGCAGCCAGTGCAGTTCAGCGAAAACAGGCACAGTGTGGCATAGCATGGTCAAAATGCTTCTACCAGGCAGCCTCTTGCTGTGATTAGTTTCAAGCCTCTTTTCAAGGGCAGTGGCATGAACAGCAGGCCACGGCAGTCTGATCAGAGCTAACTAAGGCAGGACTGACTGTGGCAAGGTCTGCCTTGACTGGAAACGCTCATACCTGGTGAGCCAGCCGCTGCTGGAAAAAGATGCTCCTTGCAGCCGTGCTGAAGTGTTGAATCAATTGAGCACTCCAAACTATGAAACTAATATTCAGAAAGAGTGGAAGTCCAGTGCAGTGCAGTGCAGTGCAGATAGGCTGCATTCCTTACCCAAGTCCAGTAATCCACTTACCAAAAGGACGTCCATATCTGTGCTGTTTTTATATTAGACGAGTTCTTGACTAACATCACTGATTGCCACTCCAAGCACTCCAACTTAAAAGTGCTTTTTTTTTTACCACAACAGCTCTTCATGCCTGGGGCTCAAAGTACCTGCCTGTGATTGCATGTCCATATATGAACGTCTTTGTTAAAAGCCTTTTTCCAGGTTCTCCTGTCATCAGAAGCAAGGTGGGTTGTTCCTGGATAATTTCTCAGTAGTGACACCTTAATTGCAGAATGTTTTCCACAGGAAGACCAGTGCCAGGCCAAGATCTTCCAAACCTTTTAATCTGAGCTGTTTAACCATGAGACTTTTACAAATTTTCATAGCAAACTGCTTTTTCCCTGTAATATTTTTCTGTAATGAAAAGTGCAATCCTATGGATATTTAGTCTCAGCAGTGTCTCTCCAAACATGCAAAGGGCTTCACCCAAAATGCTTCTCATTGTTGCCTGACATGTAAGATACAAATTCCTGACATGCATGTTTAACACATTATTAGTAGATAACCAAATAGCAGCAGGCTGGTGATTGCTATTATTACAGGGGGAAATAGAAATCCAGGTGTGGACTGAAAAGACTCTTCCCCTGGTTGCCATCAACTGTACATGTACTGGAGATGGAACATTCAGTGGATCCTGAACTATACAACTTCAAGAATAGGCAGGTTGATTTGGAAGGCGGGACTCTATTTTTGTTTGGAAAAAAAATGGAAATCATAGAAATGGGTTTGAAAAAATGGAAATCATGAATTTTTTTTCATACCTTGACTCAATCATTATTTCAGATGGGGACTACAGCTAAGGAATTAGAAGATGACTGAGCCTTGAAGCAATGAAAGAACTTGAAAAGATTGCCAAGTGCAAGGACAAGATCATCCATACTACTGTATTTCTGATCACTTCTATGGCTGAGAAAGTTGGTCAGTGAAGAAAGTTGACAGGAAGAAAATGGATGCACTCAAAACTTTGCTAATACCCAGGACTGAAAGAAAAATGAACAAGTGGTTGCTAGAACAGATTAAGCCAGATTATTAAAACAGATTATTGCAGTATAAAACAGTATTAAAACAGATTATTGCATGAGACGGTAATACTAAGGAAAGATGGAGGCAGAAGAAAAAAGAAGACCAGATGTGCGCTGGGCTGACTCCATAAAGGAAGCCACAGCCCTGAGATCTTAAGAGCTGATCAGGACTGTCAAAAATAGGATCTTTTAGAGGGCAGTTATTCAAAGGTCACCACAAGTTGGAAAGAAAGACAAGTAAGAACAACATTGGTTTTTGTTCCTGTGCTTCTTGTGTGTTCCTGTGTTATTTTGCAATAACTTTCAATGATACTTTTACTGCACATTGCCCTGTCCATCTGGCTAGTTGGCAGTGTGATTTATGTAAGTACATAAATCTTGACTTACTGCATTGGGAGTGGTGCATCCCATAAGACATCCTGACTCAGCAGCATGTTTCAGCATCTCATGTAGAAAGGAACAGGGCCTCTTGAGGTCAAAAGACTCCTCAACTCCACCAGTGAAATCCACTAAAGCCTCTGAAATGTAGCCCCAGTGCAAATTCCGATAGGAACCACGCAACCTGGAAGACAACAGAAGTGGTTCAGGTTGAGCAGTGCGAGTGAAAGAAGGGAAATGAAATATCCATCTATAACATGTCATAAGGGAGGTTTGATGGCTAGGAACAGTTTGAACCTGTGTTTCCAGAAGTCATGGTGCTAAGCTAGAGAAATATAAATAAGCAGATCCTGCGCTTGTGGAAGTTCTCCAGATTTCACCTAGAACTCATTCAAACATTTGAACTCCCTACCCCTTTTACTTTGCCCTTGATCTGTTAAAAATCAAAATAAAAAATCCTGGAAGATATGAACCAAAGAGAAAATATACAAAGAGGAAGAGGAGGTGCAGAAGCAGACAAAAACCGAAGGAAAATGCATCACTGCCACTTTATCCTTTAAAAGGGGGACAATTTTGCAGCTTTCTTGCCCTGACGGAGCAGGTACAGGGAAACAGACACAGGGCTTCCCACCTGACCTTTCACTTACTGCTGCTTCAGACCACATGTGATTAGTCCTCTGTCTTCAGCTATCTCACAGATTTTGAAGATCTAGTGTATGATTATGGTTATGATGTAAATTAAATATGAATATAATTAAATTTACTTTAATTATTAATCATTATTAAACTAATTCTGTATAAATTTTGATCTTGAAACATCTGTGGTCATTGTGAATGGTTCTGCATTTGTAAATTATATTCCTTTAATGTGGGAGTTAACAGGACAATATAAGTGGACTTTTGAGAGCCCTAAGAGTTGCAAAGAGACCCGTACATCAATCCTGGAAGGCTGAAACTTACCCACCTGAAGTGGTCTTATTTTTCTCACTGCATTTGGATGCATATTCTACTATCACCAGGTTCATCTCAATGCTTATTTAGATATGTGGGCTTCTTATATAAGGAACTAGTTTGAAACGGAAATACTGATTTTTTTTAATGAATCGTGATGTGAATAGTTATTGTAAATAGATATACAGTAGACTCTCAGCTAACTGGAACTCAAGCAACCGGCACTCTCAAGAAACTGACAAAAAATCGAAGAAACAATACTTCAAACAAAAATTAAAATAAAATCAATTTCTACTGGAAATGTAAGTCTAAACTTGGCATGGTGCACCGTGAGTAAACCCACACTTCACACACCGCCTGTTTGTCTCCCCATCCTGCCAATTCTCTGTGTGTAAACATGCCGGTTGGTTGGGATCTATTGTTGAAATGTTGTGTTCTCACCCAACCCCAAGTATGCAGAAATGGGTCCCAGGTTAGTGTAAACACACAGTGCTTACCCTCAAGCAGAAGATGGAAATATGCAAGAGGCTTGAGGAAGGTGAGTTGTGCAGTGCTCATGGAGGTATTTAATGTGGGTTCGTCATCTATTTATGACATTAAGGCTCAGTCTCAGGAGTTTGTATTTGTCTTAATTTGCTTTGTATTTCAATATTAATATCAAGTCAATTCAGAGTTAGTGGTATGGTATAGTATGGGCTATACTATTAGTTAGGCCTATTTTTAATAGAAACTCTCAAGCAACCAGAAATATGTTTATCCGGCATCCACCATTCCCCATGGGTGACGGATAACTGAGAGTCTACTGTACATGTTTGTTATGCTTTTGCTGCTGATTGTGGTTCCCCCATTTTTTATTTTGTTGAAGTGCCAAATAAAGCAAAATAAAAGTAATGAGGAAAAAAAAGAGTGCCTGAAGCACATACCAAAGAGACCATCGTTTGGCACTCCAGGAGGCGGGTGCTGAAGGCCAGGAGAAAGGCAACTGTGGCAGTGCTAGTGGCCTTTCCTCTGAGCTTCCCAGTCATTTCCCGCTGCTGGAGGACCAAGCTGGGCAGCTGCCCCCAACTCTGCCCTCTGAAACCAGCCTGTTATCCTCAGGAGTCCCTAGCCCATCATCCCCCTTGCATCTGGTCCTGCCAGGTTCTGTTTGTGGAACCGATGGGGCGGGGAGCAGGGATCTTCGCCCTTGCCCTGGGAAGCAAAATGCCTCAGCCCAGCCCATCACTGCTTCCAAAGGAATGCCATCTGTCATGCACTTATGACACGTGTGGAGAGAAATAGAGATTATATCACAGGGATGCTCTTAATATGCACTGCTTGCATTTGGTTTGGCAGTTCTGTGTGTGTGTGTGTACGCGCGCACGCGCGCGTGTGAGTTAACCTTGAATGTGTGCCCTGGGCAGGCTTTTGCCCCATGTTGAGTTTTGCACACTACTGCTCTATCATGCACATTATGAAAGCCGAAACACGACCCTCGGTTGCAAGTTTACAATTGTCTGAGTTTTAAAAACAAATTTCCACAGCTGGAAGGAGATCTGACAGTGATAAGTAAGCATATAAGTGAAGACTGGAATTAAGTGCTGCAGATCTATGCATAACGGGGGCACTAATCTTAGATTACTTCATTTTTATTTTGCTCAGGTCATTCAGCGTTCATCAGATAAGTAGCATGTTCCCTTATCTTGAGCTTTGGATCAAAAATGCAAAAAAGGACAAAAAAGGGTGTGGGTGAGATGAATCAGGACTGATTGTAGATAACAGAAGCACATAACATTAAAAACACAGTAAGCACATTATCTGAGTAACACACAGATTCAGAAAATGAAATCCATGGCTAATTGTATTTTAAAATAATGTTCCCAGCTTAGATTGACAAGAAAAAAAATTAAACTATGCACAAGGGAAAATCCTCTTGCAGAAAATCTCATAAGCAGCATTTCTTGCTATCTTAATGTAATAGCGATCTGCCATTTTCTGCAAGGAAAATGCAGTTCACGGAAGAGGAACCTGAGTTAACCCTTTCTAATTTAAGGTACATTTTAATCTCAGAAAAACAGTATGTTAAGATTTTTGTTTGATCTTTCATGTTGCTGTCGGACTCTATTTATGTATTCTGAAGGGGCAGGAATGATGGCTTTGGAGAGGGTTGGGAATTCTGAGCTGCTCAAATATGGTAACAACTTACATCATGTGAAATGGACCAAAATGATTCCAGTTGGAAATGGAGTGGAACTAGGATGGCTCCTTTGGGGAGGCAGAGTGGGGAGTTTTATGTTTAATGGCAGGGTAATGCTGTACCTTTTGTGCTGCTACAGGCATAGACATGACAGAAAAAGAAGTCAAGTTGAAAACAAAGAAGAAATACAAATTCAACCAGTTGGTAGCAAAAGAATGGAGGAAGTTTTCCAACCCCATCCCAGTAACTGTAGTTCTGTCCCTAGAGATGGTACAGTAATTTATTTGATTCACATTTACAGTAAATATCATTAATTCTGCATGTTTAAACCAATATCCAAACCACAATTCAATTTGAAATTCGCTCTTTCTAAACTTTGCAATGAAGGCCTTCAGTAAAAATAAATGCATAGCAGACCATGTGTATCAGAGAAAATCATGTTCAAGTATGCATTATATTAGGAAAATGGCTGGCTAAAATGTGTAGATTAGGCTAAAATGTGTAGGTTAGGAGAATAGTGCTCAAATTTCTAATGAATTTACATGCAACCATGAAAAAAACTCAGTGTTAGCAAAAAACCAAAATTAAAACTAGAGAAATTCTTAAAGATCCAGATGAAGTGAACTGAATTTAAAAAAAAAAAAAAAAATGAGAAACTGAGAGAAACTAAAATGGACATATTTGTTAATCTCTACATATTATTTATTTATTTATATTTATCCTCCACCTTTTTTCCTTTAAAGGAACTCAAGGGGGGGGCTTACATAATTCTCCTCCTTCTCAATCTTATTTTGACAGCAACAATCGTACGAGGTCGGTCGGGCTGAAATCCTGTGGCTGACTCAGAGTTACCCAGTGAGATCCATGTCTGGGTGGGAACTAGAACCCAGATCTCCTGTGTTCCAGTCCCACATTCTCCTATTGACCTTACTTGGACTTTCAGTTGATTAAATATGTTTGGATTCAGTGTAAACCACCAGGCTCCACAAGAGAGCAATATGGAAATATGGTTTTACCTTTTGACAAGACCTCCTGCCTACCTTTTGACCAGGTATCCACCAAAACAATGGGTGTGTCACAAATGGTTGTTAGTTCTGTGAATCACAGAATAACTGCAGGTGGTCCCTGTTAAGAGGATAAAGTAATAAAAACAGAACAGAAAGAGAAGCAGTTTGTATGCATATTTACTTAGCATAAGCTTTTTCAAGCAATGGCGGCCAGAATTCATTTTTGCTGCGCGGATGGACAGATAAGTATTTCCCATTGAGGAAAGGCAGTCGGTCATCTATCACCACATCCACCCAGTCTCCGAAGTACCAGAACTAGAAATGATAGAGAGAAAGATGAGTTTATTTCATAAGAATGCACACTCGACCTACGCAGCAAAGTGGATCCTAACGTAGAATGGTAAAATTTCTTATACTGTACATGAAGCATTCCTGGGAGGTAGTGCCTTCTCCCGGGTAGAGGAGGAGAAACACCAAGGTTAAGGAAGCAAGGAATACATACATGAAAAGGCCAGAAAGTCTCTTTGACTGAAGAGCAAGCAGTTGTCAAAATGGGGTACTTGCTTTTGTGTGACGCTTTTAAAGGGCAATAAGGTGTTCATGGTTTAAAAGCTTGCTGTTTTCATTGGGTAATGAGTTCTTTTAATTAAAGTAACTATTTTGTGGTGCATTTCACTGATTTCTAAGAACACTTTCAAATGATATGAAAAGGGGAGTTTCAAGGGCCCACCTTCCAACAGTCAGGAGGGTTTATGAAGCTCAACCCTGAAGAGGACAAGGTCCCTCAGTCTCCATAGTTGTGCAGAAAAGGGACTTTCAGCAGATGTCATTGAATACAACTAGTAAGCATGCAAGAGTGGGTCTTCTTTGCATCTGGGCACCTAATGGGAGTTAATGTTTGAAACTGCCAAATTACCAAGAACAAAACAAAATAAATACAACCCCCCTCTCCAAAAGAACCCCCTAATTCACCACTTTGCCACTAAAAGCAAAACAAATCAGAAATATACAGTTTTGCACAGCTTCCTTCAACTGCACTTTCTAATAAATGAAAATGGAAGATGGGAAGCAGGGGCCACCTTATGAAGCAAGAAACCAGCTTCATCAGCTTCCTCTGTCTCAACCATTTATGATATTCCAGTTTATCTTTCTAAGATGTTTGTTGTAACCTTAAGAACTGATATCTTTTGTCTTCTGGGTTGCAAACCTGAGGATGGGGGTGGAGGACACTTCCCCCAAGCCACATGGGTTGCCTACCTCTGCTTTAGATAGAGAACAAATTAAAAGAAGAACTTTCAGGCTCAGACTAAGGTCAGAGTAATCTGGTCTCCTGCTTCCAACTGGGGTTAGCCAAATGTCTCTGGGAAGCCCTTTTCTATTGCCCATGCAGTGACTGGCATTCAATGACAAATGGCATCTGAACATGGCACCAATATTTGGCTATCATGGCAATATATTCTGTCCTTTGGAAGGTTCTAAACCTGTGCCCATTTATCAAATCTTTCAACAGTGACATCCATAAATTAAATATGCACTGTGAAAGGAAATGCTTTGTTTTGTCCATTCTGAATTTAATGACAATCTATGTGTCTGGGTGACTGAAGTTATACTGTCAGAGGAGAAAGCAAGAATTCTCTCCATCCAGTCTCTACACATTCACATCCTTGATTTTATAAATGCCTATCTTTCATATGCCGCTTATCTGTCTTTGCTCTAAACCAAACACATGTGCCCTTCCTCATCCCTCTTTAGGGAAGATGTTCTTTCTGTAACTTCCTGGTTTATCATATCCCTTTAAAGATAGGGAAAACCTAAAACTGTTTTATTTTCCCAATATTTTAAGGTTTGACTGTTATTTTAATATGGGTTTTATTGTGGACTGGTTAAGAAATTGATTAGGATGCTGTGTTTTATTTTATTTTTGTCCTACTGTGAAACTGTCCCAAGACTATGGTAAGGGACAGCCTAAAAATAAATAAATGAGTTGAACAGACTGTACAGTGTTCAAGATGACGGCACAATATAAATCTATGCAGAGGCATTCTGATACTAGCTAGCCAGTTCCCCGCATTCCTACCCTAAAAAAATAAAAAGCCCAATGAGCAATTTGTCCTGGGCACTGCTCCAAAGATGGTTCTATGTCCGTTCCCAACAACCTCACCCCTTTAGAAGGTGGGATTCATAAAGGAACTGCAGCTGATGAACACCGGATCTGGCCACATTCACATGGGAGGAAGCTCTCTTTCAGATGCACTGGCCTCAAGCTACGTGAGAACCATCAGCTTGAATTTGGCTAAGATACATATAAGAACACACTGATCTGGTTTGTGCCTAGTGTTATATGGTTTTTCCAACCCATGCCAGATGACAGTCTGGCCTCCAAGCTTTGCACTAGCTGCACTTTTTGAACATGTTGACGTGAACCCTGGATTGGGCACATTGCAGTCATATAAATACAAGGTGATTAAGGCATGGGTTGTTGTGGCTGGATCTGCCTTCTCCAGCAAGGGATGCTGATCGTATCGTAGTAGAGCAGAGACATTCCTCACAAGGGTCAGTACCTCACCATCCAGGAGCTGCACTGGTTCTAAGAACACCTCCATGATCCTTCAGAGACAGCACAGCCTTTTCTACAGCACATTGTATTCCAAATGGCCTGTCTACTGATCAGAAGGACCTCCATCTTGTCCAAACTGAACCCATTTCGTCACCCCATCCATGCCCCCGCTGTTCTTGTTTATATTACTATGCATCTTAATACTGTGTTACTGCTTCAAGGAACTCCTTTTAGGAGCAGAAAAGTGAGATATCTTTTCACAACTTCATGAACTTAAATGTGAATGCACAAATTCTCAGAAAAGACTGGAAACAGTTTCCACCACAGAAGGTCGATTTTATCTCAGTTCTCCATAGATCTAAACCCAGATGCTACTTTTTTTCTCCCCTGCCGGCTTCTTATTTAGCTTTGCAAGCAACAGCATCAAACATTAGGATGGCCGCATGTGTAAAAGAACCTACTGCAGCATAAGTTTGCTTTGGGCTATTAGCTATCTGTTTGATGGATGAAAGGGGTTCTACTGGCCATTCAAGCAGCTGGATAATCCAGGTGTTCATCTGATAAATGCATCTGATGAACTGTTTCAAGAAAGGAGGCAAGAGAGAGTTTGCTGGGGACAAACTAAAAGATGCATTTCTACAATCATTAGCAGGCTAATGTAGTGTGTCATGACTTTGCTAACACTATGGGACAAAATCTCCGGCTGTCATACGAAGACATAAAATGACGTGTTTGGGATAAATTTGGCTCTGGGCAGCTGCTGAGATCGGGGCTCTCGAAAGGAACAAGCAGAGGAGGAGGTCGTGGAACTGCAGTAGCAGCTCTCACTCCAAGGTGACCCGAAGTGGTAACAGGGATGAGGCAGAGCATGAGAAGAGCCATGTTGAAGCAGCCCAGAGGCCTCTCTAGCATCCTGTCCACCCAGTGACCAACCTGATACCCATGAAAGGCCCACAGAGAGGGTGCGAGGTCAGCAGCTCTCTCCAGTCATGCTCTCCAGCATTGGTCCTGAGGAGCACGTCGCTCTGATGTTGGAAGTAACATACTGCCATCAGGACTAGCAGCCATTGATACCCTTATCTTCCATGAATTGACCCAAACCCCCTTTGAAACTGTCCAGGCTGGTGGCAACCACTCAGTTTTCCGGCAGCAAATTCCATAGTTGTTGATGATGATGATGGTTATTATTTTCATTCCTATACCATATGACAGCTGAAGCTCCAACTATACACTATGTGAAGAACTTCCTTTTATCTGCCCTAAATCTCACAAGATGTCCCTAGGTTGCAGTATTATAAAAGAGGAAAACTCTCCCTCTCCACTGTCTCTTCACCATGCATAATTTTGTACACTTCTACCATTTCCCCCTTTTTCCTAAGCAATTTCTATGTGGCAGAAAACTTTCCTACTGTATTAATGTCAGGCACAGTAATAGGAGGAGGAGGAGAGATCCATCCTGTAGCAGAATCCTTCAATGTCCTATTCAATTATAAGAACATAATATTTAATTTACAATCAGTGACTGTATCTATAGACTTCATATAAAACAGATAGTCATGCTAATAAAAGAATGATTACAATGGCAATTGCAAGGGAATAGAAAACGAAAGAGAAAAAACAAGAGCCCTCCCCCAGAAGATGCAAGAAATCAAAGGGAAATTCAAAACCTAGAGTAGGAATGCTGAAAGTCCAACAGAAAACATGCTGTCTGACCAGAATGAAATAAAGAGAAAGCAGAAAGCATATACAGAAGAACTATATAGAAGAGACAAAAAGATGACAGACTCTTTCAAAGAGGAATCTCAAGAGGAAGAACTTATGTTAGAAAGTGAGGTGAAGGCTGCTCTGAAAGCACTCGGAAGGAACAAAGCATGCAGGTTAATATGATGCTGCTGAAGCTATTCCAAGCTGCAGAGATGGAATTCGTCCCAGTCCTAACAAGAATGGGCCAACAATAAGGAAAACAAAGCAATGGCTCACGTACTAGAAACACTCAATATACATTCCAAGCCCCAGGAAAGAAGACGCAAAGGAGTACAGAAAGTATATGACCATTACGCCACTTCGTCATGCAAACAAAGGGATACTCAAGATGTTGCAATGAAGAATGCCTAAAGTTAAAGCTGAATTCTGAAAAGGGAGAGTCACTCAAGATCATATTGCAAATATGAGTTGGCTACTGGAATACACCAAAGAATTTCAGAAGATGTTCAGCCCATGCTTTGCAGAGTACAGCAAAGCCTTTGACTGTGTGGATCATGAGAAACTATGGATGGTTCTGAAAGAAACGGGTGAACCTCAGCTCTTAACCATCTGGATGTGTAACCTGTATTGTGGACAAGAAGCTTCTGTTAGGGCAGAATATGGAAAAAACAGAATAGTTTCCTATAGGCAAAGGCATCAGACAAGAGGGTATTTTATCTCCCTATCTGTCCAGTCTGCACACTGAACATATAAGAAAGCTGAATTATGCTCAGAGGAAGAAATAGTGAAAATTGGTAGAAAACAGATCACTAATTTTAAGGTATCAGATGATATCATACTACTGACAGAAAGTAGCAAAGAACTGAAATGACTCCTAATGAAGCAAAACAAGAAAGGCAAAAAGCAGGATTGCAGCTGAATATCAAGAAAAAAATAATGAGTACAGAAGAATTACACAACTTTAATGTCATCCATTATAAAATTGAAGTTGTGAAACCTTTTCATACCTTGGCTCAATCATCAGTTCAAATAGAGACTGCAGTCAAGAAGTTAGAAGAGTGAGACTTGGAAAGGAATCGATGAAGGAACTAGAAAAAGGTTATCAAGTGTTGGGACATTTCACTGGAGACCAAAGCCAAGATCATGCACACTCCTATTTCCAATCACTAGATATGGATGTGAAAACTGAAGAGTGAAGAAAGCAGGCAGGTGGACTAATTATCCATTTGAAAAATGGTGCTGAAAGAATGCTTTGCAAATACCCAGAGCTGAAAGAAAGACAAACAGATCAATGCAGAACTTTCTCTGGAAGCCAAAATAATGAAACTGAAGTTGTTGTAGTTTGGGCACACCATAAGAAGGCAGGACTTACTGGAGAAAACAATCATGGCAGAGAAAGTTGAAGGCAAAAGAGAAAGAGGAAGAGTCAGTATGAGATGGCTTAATTCCATAAAGGAAACCCCAGCCTTGGATTCCCAAGGCTGAACGGGGCAGTGAAGGACAGCTCATTTTGGAGGGTGTGCATTCATAGGGTCCCCATGTCTCAGAGGTGATTTGATGACACATAGCAATAACAACATATCTTCTCCAGCATATAGCATGAAAAGCACATTCAGCCCACAAAGAGGGAGCTGGCACTTTTGGCCATATGAAATGCGCAGCATGGAGAACTGTCTTGAACAAACCAGAATCATCTGCATCGTTTTGGCAGAATGACAGAAGTGGTGATTCAGTACACAAGATGTTCAGCAATTAAGTCAGTTATGCAAACAATAGTTCTAAGCCCTCTGTTTTTAAATATGAAAACAAGTACTGTTTTTAAATATGAAAACAAACTCTGGGTCCTTGATGGACCATGCACCCCACTGGCTTGGAATCCTGACCTAGGGAAAACTGTTCACAGACAGGGGCTCCTTTCTAGATGTTCATGTTCAACTTGCAGACCTCAGGCATGGGATTAACATAGAAGAGGATCAGGGACATAGCCCCATTCCTGCTTCAAACCATAAGCACTCTATATGCAAGTAACGTGTGAATGAGACTTCATTGGGGATAGTGCCAGCTTGAGGGACACAGGTACATCGGGCGTTCCCTTAGCTGCTAAACACTGACTGGCAGTAGTTCCCAGTGTTTTCAGCTCTACTTGGAGGCTGAACCAGGAGCCCTCTATACACAAAGCCCCTCGGGACCAATGGCCTGATTCAATCCAAGATAATATATATTCCATTTTTGTGGAATAAGCAATTAAGTAGATCAGTTTTTAAAAAGCAGTCCAGCCACCTGTTGTATGATAAGAATTGTCGGCATTTGCAAGTACCTGTATGAGATAAATTTTTATTTATTTTTTTAAGGTTTGGTAGCCTCAAGGAAAAACACAGAGTGTTGAAATTTGAAATGGAAAGAAGCATTTGATATCTCCCCTGCATTCCAAAGCTCCTGCTTGATTTTGCTTGAAAGCAACCCGGGAAGCCAAGTTTAAATTTTGCATAACCAGAACTAGAAAAGCTTTGATGCAAATTGGGCTTATCTGAACCATCAAAGTAAAAGCTCAGCTTCAAGCCAGTAAAAAGATAATCAAGTTTGTTTCATCTTTAATTGTAGGTGATTGGCAGAGAGCACCAAGGCATAGATGGAAGAACACACTGGAATGCCATCTTCCCACATTCCTTTGATATGGGAATGTATTTTGGCTCACAGTTGACAAGCGGTGCCAGTTGCCAGCAGCATGAGGCAATTGGCCCACTGGCTGAGAAGGCTGAAGGCAAGGACTCCAGCGCAGCTGTATCCAAACACTGCAGAAGGCAGGATGTCTCAAGAGCAAACACCGAGGCACCATCCAAGAGACGGCTGCAATTCTGCCCAGAGAATGGAAGATTTCCAAAGGTCAAGACTAAAGTTCACAGTGAAACAAACATCTCCTTTTTCCTAGGTGGAGAATTCGGGTTCCCCTGTTCAGCACAGAGGTAAGAGAATGTGGTCTGCTATAAAGCTGCAGAATTCTTGAACTACGGTGCTACTGGTTTTTTAGGCCACAATCTTGTGCATGATTAGATGGACTGCTACTCACACAGCCTGCTGGGAATGCTGGGGTGTATTTTTTCCCATCCAAACATAGATAGGATCAAATCTTTAATGTATTTGTTTTCGGTTTTGCTAATAGCGTGCCTGGGTGCCCTGCTTCCCAGCAGAATTGCTGTTCTCGCAGAGAAGTATGGTGCACAAGGACTCTCCACAGAATTGCGCTCCTTGTTCAAGCATAGGCTAGACATGCACATGGTGGGCATGTCGTGAGCGGAGCTGGCTGGAGCTGGGGGTCAGACTAGATGGCCCATGATGTCCCTTCTGACTCGCTCTGTTTCTATGTTTCCTTCAGCCTGATCACCAGTTGGGAGATGAGGTATGTGCTCCCCAAGTGTCTCAGTCTCCTGCAGAGTCCCGTGGCGCAGCAGCTGTGGCGGGAGAACCACAAAAACTCGGTGCAGCCTGCAGGTCACCCAACCCTGAGGAAAACCAACCAACAAATACAGGAACAAAATTTCTAACCAAGGTCACTTTGCAGTCATTAAAAGCCAATCAGCTGTATGTATAAAAGAAGATAATCAAACCCAAGAGAAATAATATTAAACAGAGGTTGCCAAATGAGAGGTCGGTCAAGAACTTTATCCAAGCATCAGCAGAGAATATGGCTTCTCCAGTTTGGTCCATGCCAGTGCTGCACTCCTGCCTTGCAACCAAACTGGATAGCAATGACTGGCAGGGATTTTCAAGAGACTGATGAAAAGAGCAATGCAGCGCTCACTGCAGCCTCCACCATGTAATGCTTAAGTGCTGGACTCAGCCACAACCTTCAGTGGGGAGTCTCAGCCCAGTCCCCGTCTCTCAGGATAAGCCCCTCCATGGGGTTGCAGCAAGGGTAGCGTCGGAGAGGGAATCCTGCACACCACCTTGAGCCAGAAATAACCACCAAAGAACAATGCAATTGATCATAACAATTTGCTTTGTTTCATTTCTTTCCTGCCCTTTCCTCCAGAGAAAATTTCCCCAACTGGTAGCAGTAATTGGCCCAGCCCAGACCTGCATGGGGTTATAATATGCATGAAACATGACCAATTGGTGCAGTTAAGCTGTGCTTTCCTGTTTCAGAAAGTCCTTTGAAGTCATAGAAAATGGCAGGCACTGTTGCTGAAATAGAAAATAGGCTTTTTATCTCTTTGTGGGGGGAAAATGATGCATTCTTTACAAAGTTGCATGAAAACTAATTACCAAGCTGTACTGTGTTAGCAGCAACTTTGAAGAGATCATTTAAGAACCTTGTGGACAAAGATATTTGATACAGAGGTGTGGGCTTTCTGGCTGTTTTTTGTTTGCCTCAGTTTGATCTTCTTGTCAGGAGAAAAGGAGATCCAGGTGCATTGAGCTGATGATAAGAGGATAATGAAAAAAACGTTTTCAAACAACATAATAGATTTAACTCCTTAATAAGAATAATGGAATACTGCTAAACTACATGCTTATGAGGTTGTCATGGAACAATTCCAAGCAGCCTATTTCAAAGCCTATAGCAGAGAGTGTTCAAGCAAAGCCATATATAACTGAAACCAAATAGATACAATTTTTAGGTAGTTTCTCAAGGAAAAGCAAAAATCCACATCTCTACCATGTATAAAATAAAAGTTATTGCAATGCCTATAAGGTTTTGTAGTAAATGCTTCCAATCCACAGCTGTTAATCTAATCCACAGTCAGTTGACAGAATAATAATTAATATTTTTCATTTCCATGAGGACACCTTTTTATTCATTGCTGTCTATGTATGTTAACATTTATATTTTTTTAATTAAGCTGTTTAATGTCTGTATGCTTCATTTTTGTCATTCTGCCTTACATGTTGTCGACCAGACACGGCAAGCAATAAAGCCTTTTTGTTGCCTGCCATCAGCAGGCCTTGGTTCTGACATTTTGGTTGAACACGTAATTTAAAATGACACAACAGCAATAACACATTGTGTTACATACCTGAAAATGAAAAATCCCTGCATACTTCTGTGTGAATCCTTGATCTTTTGGAATAACATTCTCCAGGAACTGTGGTTGTAGAGTCAAAGAACCCAGAGCTGCTAGAACCCAACAATCACCTAGAAGACGACAAGTGAAAAGTTCTAAATGTTCTCAGTCAGCCTCTTACAATCAATTCTAGCAGGCATTTCTCCAAAGTTTACAGGAACATGGGAAGCAGCCTTATACTGACTCCAACCATTGGTCATAGACTCATAGAAGAGTAGAGTTGGAAGGGGCCAAGCAGGCCCTCAGGTCCAACCCCTTGCTAGTGCAGGACACCAAGTTACACCACCCCACTCAGATGCCTATCCAAACGCTTTCTGAATGCCTCAAGTGTGGGAGAGCCCACACCCTCCCCAGGTAACAGGTTCCATTGCCACACTGCTCTGACAGTGGGGAATTTTTTCCTGGTACCCAGCCGGAATCTGGTTTCCTGTAACTTAGGTCCATTATTCCATGTCCTACGCTCCAGAATGGTTGGAAAGAGGTCTTGTCCTTCCTCTTTGTGACAACATTTCAGATACTTGTAGAGCACTACCACATCACCCTCAGTCTTCTTTTCTCAAGGCTGAACATGCCCAGTTCTCTCAGTCTTAATGCACAAGGTGTCTAGTCCCTGGATCATTCTTGTTGCCCTCCTCTGAACCCTTTCCAGCTTTTCTGCACCTTTTTAAAAAAACAGTGCTCCCAAGTGGACTCAATACTCTAGTTGAGGTTTGACTAGTGCTGAGTATAGGGGAACTAACAGTTCACATGATTGGAAAGTAATACTTAATGCAGCCTAAAACAGTGTTTGCCCTTTTTGCAGCTACATAATATTGTTGGCTCATGTTTAACTTGTGATCTACAACAACCCCAGGAGCCGTCTCCTTTGTGGTATTGTTGAGCCAATTCATTACTGTCTACACTTGTTGGTGACACATCTCCAGGTTTTTAGACAGAAGTATTTCCCAGCCCCATCAGGAGATACTGGGAACTGAACTTACGACCTTCTGCACACAGGGCCTTAAGTGTGACCTCCAAGCTATGGTGCTTTCCCATAGCTCATAATTATCTGATCCAGATTATTAATGGGTACGATTTGTAATGTTTGACTGTATTTACTATTGGAATGGCATTTCCCTGCCCACCCATCTAAATTCTCCTCTGGCATGCAATGGCATACTGTACTTGTGCAGTCACCTGCCAACAGAAGAGGCAGCCAATGTCTGCTGTGTTAATAAACATAAGCACTGCCATTTCCTAACGCTAAATGCCTTTCCCTTGCTGAAGCCTTCCACAATCTCTGTGAAACGACAGAGTGAAGCTGACGGAGAACTGGGGTGGGGGGGGGGGATCATATACCACTGATCCTAAAAATATCTCTTACTGGTTGATAACAGTACATTAAAATACATTATGAGAATTATTGCTAAAACATTTATATAAATATTAAGGAAAGTATTGAAATCATTACAGTGCCATAACTACAAAGTGAACAAATTCAGCACATTCACCCTGGGAAGGGCTTGGGGAAGAACTGGATCTTTAGCTGATGCTCCAAACATGCTCTAGTTGGCGCTTCCCAGGTACCAGTGAGGAGGTGATTCTGCAGGTGGGCTTTGCAATGGGGCTCAAGGACCTTCTCAGGATGCGAAGACGGTGGGGGCCCAGAGCAGTGCTTTCCACTGCGGTGTGTCCAGCTGCCAAGGAAAGGGAAAGAAGGAAAAGAGAAAGTAGGGAGGGGTGGACACCTCAGAAGGGCTTTGTTCTAATGGAGGAACTGGCTGGAAGCAACTAGGAGGCAGGAAGGTGTTGTGTGTTGTATGTCTGAATGGATGGGGGTTGCATGAGTGTCAGAAAAAGACACCTGGGAGATTTTGGAGGTATCCCGAAAAAGAGTGGCTTTTCATGTTCTTGAAGTGAAGAGAAAGGAAGGCTATTTGTGCATGCATGGAGTTCTTGCATGTGTGTGTGTGGAGGGGCGGGGGCTGCCCGGCTACGGGTGGTAATCCAAAATATGAGAGAAACAAGCGATGGGGGAACTGAGCTGGCTGGCAGACGTTGGGCACGGCTTGGGATGGAGACAAAAAAGAAAACAGTTTTGTATTAGTGCTGGAAACTGTTGGTTCAAAGGCATTATTCAGACCCTACCATTACCTGTCCACTCTTTCCATGGCAGCCTTTTTGTAGCAATGCCCCAGTTTCTCAAATTGTTAAAAGCTCCCCTAGGGCCAAAAGGTTGCCCAAAAGGGTCAAGTTAGTCCTTCACTAAAGGGGCAAAGGTCTGCTCTGTGCATGAAAATCAGGGAAGGAAATAGATTATCATCTGCTTATTGCCAAGTCCCCCCACTCAACCTTTCGCCCTGCTGGTAATTCCACCTGAGCGTTGGGTCAAACAAGAATCTCCTAGTCAGCCCCGCCCCCCCGCCCGCCACACTCTTTTTGGATTGCTGTTGAGGATCCCATTGTCTCCTCAGTCTCCTAAAACACAACAGTGGGATCATCTTTTCAGTTTTCATTTTAATATTCCTCCCTTCCGTGGCTCCCTTTGCAGCAATCTGCCTGCTCTTTTCTGCATCCATTACTAAAAACCTTTTGAATATCCAAGTCATCTCTCACATGGGTAATGCCATTTGTTCCTCTCCTTGCTAATTTTGTCTTCCATTGGCTCTCTTTTCCGTCTGCCGGAATCATGTTCTCTTCCATCACACTGGCTGCATGATCTCTTGCTTTCTGCCTTGGCACTGACTTAGCACCTCATTCCATGAGGCTGGGTCTTGTATTTTCTCTTAAGGCTCACCAATGTGCTGAATACAGTTTATCTGTTCCTTCATCCCTGCTTACCTCCCTGCTCTCACCCTCAGCTTTGCCACAAACCTGATATACCCTCTCTCCCTTCACCCATTTCCAATTCATGTTTCCCCCCACCACAGTTTTTGCCATTTCCCATCCTGCTTTCAACAATTTATCTGGATTTTTTTCTCTCTTTTCCCTTGTGAATTGGATCTGATGGCCCTCTGGCCCCTTCCAACTCTACTATTCTGTGATGTTATTATTCTTTCAAAGTCCTCCTTGGTATATTTTGGCAAAACATTTCCTTCATGCATCATAGATTTCCCTTCCCTGAACTGTGCTTTCTTTGCCAGTTAATACTCCAGCAACTTTCTTTTCATTGCTCAAACCTAGCATCTGTTCCTCTTTCCTCTGTTTGTTGCAAGCCTGATAAAACCTGGGGCACACCACTAAGCACACATTTAAGTTTCCTCTTGAAATCAATGGGGCTTAAAAGTGCTTAACTCTGGTGGTTTTCTGGCTTGGACCATCTTTATATTCTCCCAACATTTTTCTCCCTTTTTCATACTAGAACCAATCAAGGACCCAGAGAAGTTGGATTTAGGAGAGCGCTAGGGAAACGGGACTGCAGGTGGCGCAGTGGTTTAAACCGCTTTGCTGCTGGGCTGGTAGATTGAAAGGTCGCCGGTTCGAATCTGCACAACGGGGTAAGTTTCCGTTGCTCCATCCCAGCTCCTGCCAACCTTGCAGTTCGAAAGCATGCAAATGCAAGTAGATAAAAAGGTACCACTTTGGTGGGCAGGTAACAGCATTCCGTTCACTTCAGTGTTTAGTCATGCCGGCCACATGACCACGGAGACTGTCTGCAGACAAACGCTGGCTCCCTCAGCCAGAAAACGGAGATGAGCACCGCCCCCTAGAGTCAGGCATGACTGGACTTAACGTCAAGGGGAAACCTTTACCTTTACCTTTAGGGAAACAGGAGAGAACTATGCAGATCTTCACATACTACTTGGTTTAAATTATGGAAATAACTACCAGGGATGTGGTGACACCCAGAAAATGAGATGGCTTTAAAGGAGAGTTAGTAAAATTCATGAAAAATAAAGCTAGCCTGTGGGGACATGTCCTGTTCTGAAGTCTGGTATTTTTGGAAAACATCAAACTGTATGTTACACCATACAGTTACATGTATGTTGCATGTTACATGCGTTGGATCTATTAACAGTATAGGATTAACAACATGCAAAAGTGCAAAACATCTAACACTGCAGAACAAGTACATGAAGCTATGACAGATACCCATGGTAGGAAAATCGATGCATCAACTGAAACTAGCTAAAGGCAAAGTTAAAATATCTGATTTTTATACAATACAGAATCAGGATCTTATGCAGAAACATCTTTCCAAGTCTTCACTCAGATTATAGAAAAAAAGATTAAATATAATTTGCCATTATAAAGAACTTTAATAAAAATCTCAAAGCAGCCTGTAAAGTAAAGGGAAAGATGGAAAATGTACTGCCTTCAGTCAACAATGAGATTTAAACCTGATGCAATTTCTCTTTTTATTGTTTGTCTGCATTTGGAAAATTAATTTAAAAATTGAAAACAGAAGACTATCAAGCAGTATCAGTTATGATGGTTGTACACTACTTTCATAATGAGAGGCAAGATGCCTCTGAATACCAATTGTGGGAGAGTAACAGAGAAAAGGGCCCTTGGCTACTGGGTGGTATAGAAGTGAAATAATGAGCAAACGAATGAACAAACAAATGTCCTGCTTACAGAGTGTTCACAGGCACTTGGTTGAACACTGTGGGGAGAAGGACACTGGCTTAGATCAGCTCTGGTCCAGCAGAGCTATTCTTACATGTAGTGAGTGTTTCTGGGATTGGGGTCACTCAGGGTGGCCATGCTTCCAATTTCCAGTCACGCAGCAAGACTTTGGAAGAGAAGTCATAACTATGCACACCTGTATAACCTACCTGCATGAACTATAACATGCAGCTTTAAAAGATGCATTTCCTACATACAGAGTAAAACTAACATGTTATGCTAACAGTGTGGCTCTGGGATTTCCAGTGCAGAGCCTACAAGCACTAATGTGCCCTGGACACCTCCCTGGGCGTCCACTCAGCTCCCTGCCCCTCCCAATTTTTTCTTCATCCCTTACGTTTTTCCATTATACTTAAAAAACAAACAAACTGGGAAGCTGGCATTCTGTCTTGTATTAAGTGTTTTGGCAAACTACTTTTCTCCTAACCTCACTAATTTGCCTTCCGGGAATGGAGCCATTACCACAAGGGTAGCCATTTTAGGAAGGGGCAAGCTGCTCCCATGGCAGCCATTTTATGAGACCATTCACAACACTATTAACATCCCAAGTTGGGCAGCCCCCATGAAAGCATTTAGCTGAGGCTTATTCATTTTCATTCCAGGATAAACATGCGCAGCTCAGATTTGGATCAGGACCACCACATGCTGGAAAACCATGATTAAATCTTCCTCCTTGGGCTTCCTAAATCCCCTTGTGAGAAGCAAGACTGGGAAAAAAAGATTAATTGGCATCAGTGGTGAAGCTCTGGCTTTATCACCTTTTTCATTTTAGACATATTTGCTTTACTCCCTACCTTGATTAGTTTTTCCTGTCCAGACTTGGTAGGCCTTCTACCTTGGACCTTGGCATTAGTCCCTTTGGATCTACATCTGGTCCATAGAGAGCCGCTGCTTGAATCCCAGCTTGTGATGAGAAGTTAGAATTCATGTTGTTCTCCTTTTCCTTCATCCTCAGGATACACAGTTATATAGCTGGGAGCTTTAGGAATTGTGTACCAGTAGCTGGACTGGTGACAATTCATGGAGCGCTAGCTTACAATTCAGTCCGGTGTACATTTGTCTGCCATCGTGCTTCCATATCTTGGCCATTTCACTTGTGACTCTAATGCAGCTTCATTTTAGTTTGCTTTTCTAATAGGCTCTCAAACCTTTGAATCTGGAGTCTTAAGTGCATTCCATGCTCAAAGCATGGCATGGCAGCAAAAGCCTTGTGCCCTGATTTTCACCTAGATGGCCATTTTGGACCATCTGGATAAAGCACCAGGGAGGGGGTAGGAAGGAGGTTGGGATGCCAACAGGAATTGAAGCAAGCCATCATCCCCAGCCACCTCCCTCCCTGCTCTGGCACACCCTTTCTTCTCCCCTCCTGCATTTGGAACCTTAGCAGAGGGAGCTGCAAGGGAGGTGGGGCAGGGCGCAGCCTTTGGAGTTCCACCTTGAAATTGCAGGATCTCAGAGCCACAAATACAACTAATCTTATACCTCCCCAACAATGCTGGGGGGCTTAGGATTTCCCCCTTTGCATATGATAACCTTGGCACATAACCGTCACTCTGCCAGGTGGTTTTACAGATGTAGTTCCTTTGTAATCATTAACTGTTCTGCATTTTATTTCTGTATATAATGTTCCTTTTCTCCTTCATGGATCACTGCCTTGTCATGGCGAAGGAGCTTGCGTAGCTCAAGGAAGCTATGAGCTATGCCGTGCAGGGTCTCCCAAGATGGGCAGGTCATAGCAGAGAGCTCTGACAAAACGTGATCCACTGGAGAAGGAAATGGCAACCCACTCCAGTATCTTTGTCATGAAATCCCCATGGACAGTACCAAAAGGCAAAAAGATATGACACTGGAAGATGAGCCCCTCAGGTCGGAAGGTGTCCAATATGCTACTGGGGAAGAGCAGAGGGCTAGTACTAGTAGCACCAGAAAGAATG